>NW_017806072.1:1102039-1275735 GCF_001891065.2 Hippocampus comes
GGAGGGGTGTAATCTTACATCTCTTCAGCTGTGACAAACGTAGACACCAAGATACAGTACATCAAATACGTTTCCACAAAATAAAGATCAAGTTTACACATTGACAGCTTATGTGGGGGAGTATATGCACGCAACAGTTCTTGGAAAAGAATAACACACGAACATATTCCCATCTGATTGGTATATTGTCTTCAGAGCGTCGCAGCTCTGCAACCCTCATCTAGCTCACTATCATGCACACATGCAGAAAGAGAAGCCGAAAGCAATTCAAATGATTTATACGCTCATAAACTTTTGGGAACATTTTCAAATGTTAAAAGCTTTGTCCAACCAAAGAAAGCAAACTCTCAAATAGAAGAGTCGAGGCAAGTGGAATTAATGGCATATCTACCAAAGGCTGTGCTCTCAACTGAATCTAGAATGTCCAGCTATATTATTGTAGATGAGTTGTTGTGAAATCCTCCACACCAGAGACACATCAACTGCCATCAAATATGTCTACAGTAAACCTACTCGTATTTGTTGGGAGTCTCAAGGGCTCTCCCCAACCTCAATGGATAAGTGAGACAACGCCCAGCTGATGCTCCAGTCTCGTAACGGTCAGGGGGTTTCATGGAGTACATGCTTGTGAAATGCGGGCTGGTTCAAGATGCTTCTGTGTGGAAAAAAAAGGGACCGTGCAACCTCTTCATCTTGACTTTAAATGTTAATAAGCAACGTTAGGCAACTGAATGCTGAAATTGTGAACTTTGTAGCCAAGTGGTCTTTAAATCATCAGGGAATATCCACGGCATATGTAATTTGCTGGCAATCATAGAGTGAGCATAAGAAGAAAGACCAGAGAGGTTGCGGATGCATGTGAGTTATGGTTTGGCCGCAGTAAGCCAGCGTTTTAGCAAGACCTTTGAAATGAAACAAGCTGAAAGTCAGCAGGTTCGAGCCACAGGTCAAAGGGACGGTCAAGTTGGTTGACCATAACGATGAGCACAGTGAATCCACCTGTTGGGCGTCTTTGCCCGATGGGCTCCAAATTGTTCAGAACAACCACAAGTCTGCAGCTGAGAGGATCGTCCCAACCTTGAGCAGATGGGTGTCTAGAACAAAGACTGTTTTAGTTTCCAGTGGAAATCTAAACGTTTCAGAGACAGCGTGCCGTATTTTTAGAATGCAGAGCCATCTTTATTCAACGTTTCTCATCACGATTCACCAAATGCCAGTCCCCTTAAAAACAAACCATCTCTGTCCCGTTCCATTCGTTTTCCTGAAAGTCAGGGGAAAAGAACACAAAGATGACACATCAGACTGGGTGGCTGTCTGACCTGGTACAGTAGCAAGCTGTGACTCAGAGTGGAAGCTCAGAGGCAGGAAGCAAGGAAACATTTAAAGAATGGGTGACGGTATGGGCTGTGTGATTCACTATTTACGCGGTGAACCTCTCAAAGGAGCATGCCACCGGGCCCTATAAAGACTCATCTGTTACTCTACATTACCAAGCTTTAAGAGCTTTTATTGCTCGGAGTAGACCCACAAAATCTCCGGGCCAAATGGGTCTGTAATGGTGCGCACAGAGCCACACGAGCTGACATGGGCATGGGAAAGAGGGAAAACGCTGAAAATCCACTCAGCAGTCTTCTCAAACTCATTCTCACGGTCTTAAAAGATTCACCAACCTTCCTTGCGTCACTCCCTTTTTCGCTCTCGACACTAATTCAGCCTTGCCACTTTGAACTCAGTTTTCCACTTGAATCCCTCCCTCTTTCTTGTCCCTTTTTTTTCACCGTCTCCAGCACAGACACGCGCTCTCTTTGAAACAGACTCTCTTAATAAGCCTGGCCCAGTGGGCAGTTGGCAGGAAAGTAAGGTTATTTTTAGATTGCTCACGGATATAAAGTGGAACTTTTTCTTCATTCTTGTAAAGTGTCTTCTTCCTTCAGTTCCAGAGTTCAGCATCTCTGTGGGGGATCTCGTGTTACCTCCCCCACAAGCGCTCTTCTCATCTACTCCGCTAGACTAATCTCAGCCCCTACCACCAACAGTCATTCTTTCCAAACACTGACATCATTCGAAAGACCAAACTTCTTCCTCCGCTTGTGGGGGCTGCTCACTTCCGTCTGAACAACAAGAAATGGGTTAGTCTGAGATCCTGCCCCCCCCCCCCGCCAAAAAGTGAAATAACACAAGCTGTGAGAAAACATCCAGCTGTTTAATACTCCTATACCTCAATACACAGTGGAGCTCTCCTCACATCACTTCTTTCTCCGACATACTGCTGCGGTGCTTTCCTTCCCCCGACTATTTGGATCACCTCAATCTCTGCCCTGAACTTTTCGAATGAAAGTGGCAGTCAAGGTCCACTGGTTTTACTGGGCCTACTCTCAGTGACCCAAGGCCAGGTTGAACGGAGGACACCGTTCTTGTTACATTCGCAATATATGGCTCCACCTATTTGCACATATGTTGCCTTTTATTACCTCTGCCATGTAAGAAAGCGCCAGGCAAGAGGTACTGATTTGATGGCCATTGGCGAGGTTCGTAGAAGAACAAAAACAATTTCCACTAAACTTTGAGAGGAGATTGGGAAAGTGACAGAGAGCAGCCTGGGGCATCGCCAATATACCGTAAGTCCAAGGGGAAAAGCTTCAGTTGTTCCAAAAAAGCTAGGTAAGCGGCAAAGAGGATAGAATTCCACTCAAGGTCGATTATGAATTTCATGGTGAATTTATAACATTTTCCGACAGTTTTTTTTTTTTTACAATAATTGTAAAATACTGTTAAATATTCATTAATAGCGTGTAAATTAAGAGTTCAATCACTAGATCGCTACGATTTAAGAGCATAAAACTATGGATTGCTATAAATTACTGATATTGCATGTTTTCCCCGTGCCTGCGTGGGTTTTCTCTGGGTACTCCGGTTTCCTCCCACATTCTAAAAACATGCATGGCAGGTCAAGGGAACACTCTCAATTTTCCCTAGCTGTGATTGTGAGTGACGGATGGGTGCAAGTCTCTGTGTGCCTTGCGATTGGCTGGCGATCAGTTCAGGGTGTACTCCGCCTACTGCCCGAAGACAGCTGGGATAGGCTCCAGCACGCTCGCGAGCTTTATGACGATAAGCAGATAAGAAAATGAAAATAGCATTCATTATTCATCCACACATGTAAATTAATAGTTAATACTTGGTTCAGAATCACAAACTTTGACAGTATAAAACAGTATTTTCCATCAAGCCGTGGAGAGGAGGCAACACATGCCTATCTCCACCACTTGACAGAAAATACATTCCGCTTTTTCATTAATCACTAGTGATGGGAAAATGATGATTCAAATTTGCTTCAGGAGCCAGTTGCTGTATTTTGTTTGACTCCTCTAGATGACACCGTCTGGGCTGAAAGCACACCCACTTGCTATTTCTTCAACCCCTTTATTAAAAACCAAAAGTGCCCGGTAGCGGAGTCAAAAAATACAATTGGCTCATGAGGCAACTTTGAAGCTTAATTTTCTAGATAATCTCCTTGCATTAAAATCAACCACGGGGCTGTGCTGTTGTGGCAAATAAAGGACGACACACAAAGATATTTATGAAATTTTACAATATTGCTCCGTTTCCCCATCAATACCTAAAAATGGTCGAAGCTACACTTTTAACATGTTACTTGTTTCCAGTTGGCACAGACAAGCAAATAGTGGTGCATAAATGTTGCTGGATGTGTTTGTGATAGGATTAAGGGAGAAGCACAGGAAATAAAATAAGATAAGAATAAAAATACAAGAAACGAAGGAACCACCGTGGGTCTGGAGGTAGTGCAGGTCATCCAATAACCGAAGCGTCCACTGTTTAAATCCCACTCTGTTCGAGACATGCGTCTTCGTGGCTGCATACGTTGTTTCCCCAAACCAGAGTGTGGATGTGCAACTACTTGAATATCCATTATGAGCACTTTGACTATGTGACAGAAAAGCGGCACACAAATCTGGTCCATAACAGTGAAAAATTGTCAAATAGCAATTTTTTAACAAAAAAAAAAAAAGAAAAGAAACTAGCATGTACTGTAACAGTACTACAAGATAGTTATCCTACTGTCATGTACTGTAATCCAAAATCCAGTTGTAAACTGTTAAAATAAATTACAAGTGGTGCATTGTAAAATAACAATAAATTACTGGTGTCGATGTTGCCAGTAATTTACTGTTATTTTACACAGAGGGTGGCCTGGTGATCCAGTGGTTAGCGCATCGACCTCACAGTGCAGAGTCACCAGGTTCAATTCCAGTTCCGGCCTCCCTGTGTGGAGTTTACATGTTCTCCCCGGGCCGGCGTTGGTTTTCTCCAAGTACTCCGGTTTCCTCCCACATTCCATAAACAGGCTGATTGAACACTCCAAATTGTCCCTAGGTGTGAGTGTCAGCGCGGATGGTTGTTCGTCTGTGTGTGCCCTGCGATTGGCTGGCAAGCGCTTCAGGGTGTCCCCCGCCTACTGCCCGAAGACAGCTGGGATAGGCTCCTTGTAAGGATAAGCGGATCGGAAAATGGATGGATGGATGTATTTTCCTCAGAAATTCTTTACAATGCAGCTAGCACAGTGCTGTTGTGTTTTGTCACACAACTGGAGGTAGCACAAACTAGACCAAGCTGAACCTTACCCAGCTTTAGCACTAATGGGCTCGTTGCTCCTCAATTGTGCCACCTACAGTCTCTGCGGAAGCCCAGAGTATCAGTGTGACAAAGCCTGACAGCAGTGCACTCACACAACAGTCCAAAAAAAGAGGTACGGAATCAAAGACGTGATCAGCATTACAGCAGAATCGTGGCAAAATATAGCAAAAAACAAGAGCAGGTAATTTTCTTCCATGACTTTATGTTTTCAAACAAATAAATTATTTACAGCTAACATCAGTGCTAGAGCATAAACATGAGAGATATAATTAAAATCAAAGATCACTAAAGTAGGTGTTCCAGGTTAGTCTGGCAACGGCAGTCACTTTAATCTCTTTATTACAAGGCCAACGAGACTCTTACGTATTGCTCTCTGTCAGCCATCAGAATGCAGCAGTGATAAATCACAGAATAATGACTAAAATTTGGACCTTCATTGACAGCTGCGTGTTTGAACCCTGCGGGTCTATGCTTGATGAAAGACTGAAAATGTGTGGCATCGTAACGATGACATAAAATAAAGGAGGAGCAAAGTGTGAGCATACTGTTATTAGAGACAAATTTAACAAAATAATAAAGTAAGTTTTATGCCTTTAGAAAGTCCTCAAAAGGTTAATGAGTGACGTGACCTGTGCATACAGATAACAACAATGATCCATTTTAATCTGGTCAACAGACTTTAAGGGCAGTGATTCCCAACTGGTGCTGAAGGAAATGAATTTTGTCCCCCAAAAATATTTATTACAAATACTGTTTATCTATCTAGGCCAGCAACATACTGTGACGGGAAGAAAAACTAAATGCTCTTCCATTAAATGGTTGAGAGTCCACAAAATCAGTTTTTGCACCTCTAATTATTCATAAAACAGAATGAGTCATAACTTCCTGCACGTAGAGCATATCAGCTGTATAGTCAGACAGGTTGTGTGTAAACAGAGATGAGATCATCATTATTTCAATATTCCTACTTTTTGGTTGTAGCGTCCCGTGTGATTTTTCTCATCTCAGATGGTACCTCAATTAGCTCAAAGGTCGGGAAACGCTGTTGTGGGGGACATGAGTAAATTTCCTGTAAAAGTAAACTATAAAGCACCAAAGTGTAAATCAAATGGACTTTTATTTTCATTTGGACATTAATAACTAAATGAAACAATGGTGTCCAGTTACAGAAGCACAAGAAACGACTTCAAAAGACCTCTTCACAAACATGCTTGTTTGATCCTTTTCCGAGCTGATTGCAAAAATAGGGGCCGCATTTAGATACAGCGATTTTCAGTCATACATTAACCGCCACTAAGTTAATTTAGCTGAAACTTATGCCGCAACAAAGTAGCGGCTCTTTAAATTCTGTACAGCTTACCGGCTTAGACCCGGTGGTGGCGGAAGTTAAAGCGAAACCTGAGCGTAATGACTCAGCCCTGCCCACCCTGTGTCTCCCTCACTGCTCTGTCATTTTAATGGGAGTGTCGAGCACGTGGCAACTCAGCCAATAAGATTGCTAGTTCTTTTCTTGGAACATCAGAGGCCAAGGTGAGGTACTGTATTTATTATCTAGAGATAAAAGTAAGAAGATGATGAGAAGAAAAGCGATGGAAGATAATGTTCGTCTCATGTGAGAGAGCCTGGGGGATTCCCTCATCCATCTACCAGGTGCAGACCTGCGTCTACAAGACAGCTAAGCTCCTTGGATGACTTTAAGCTTCTCAGCTGAAATCCAGCTATGAGTAAAGGCCATTTGTGATCCAGGGGATGATTTGAATATTAGCTCTTCTATTGTAAGAAGGAATCCAGGGGCCAGAGGTTTTGCCATCTAACAAAACGCAACGGGAAAGACCTTTCCAATCCAGGTCTAAAGCGGATTTAAAATACATGGAATATAGTTGTGTTATTAAACAATGTACCATATGTAAAAACATGTACCATACGATTTTAAACTTCTATCGTTTCTATCGTCATTTTGATCTGTGCTGTATTTGGTTTAGCTCTGTTGCTACATGAATGTAGCGCCTGAGACGGTCACAAAACTACAGTCGATTTTCTTTTACCTATCATGCTTGTGCCTCGCTCTCGAGGCATGACTAATAGATCTATGCTCCATCTATCTGTTAATCAAATGAAACAGTTGGATTAGGCGTGGCTTGATTGTTCACGCATGGAGATGGGACACAGTGACTGTTATACTATTACGCTGGTCGGCTAAGTCCAATAAACGGAATTTGTGCAGTGTGCGTGATGCCAGGTCAGATGATGTATGGAAAAGCATGTTCGTCAAACCTTACTCCGTAGTAGCAGCAGCCGGTGGGTTAGTAGTAATTTGGGTTCAAAGCTATGGCAGGCACTGGATGACGACTGACAAGCATGTGCTCCAAAGTTAGAATAAGAAAGTGTTTTTGCTGTGACAAAAGGGACGTGCCTTAAACCTACATCTTGCATGATACGGTACACTGACATTGTATGAAAAATGAATGAAGGTTAAAGTAACTGCATTAACGCTATTACCCACTAATTTTTGCTGACGGCACTGCAAGAGGAACATGAACGTAAACAAATTAGTCATTACACTACATTTAAATGTACATAACAACAGTCTATATCCTCTAAAACCGAGAAAAGATCATGACTTTACTTTATTTGGCATAATGAACTGAGAATTTAACTGAGAAAAGATCAGAGAAAATTGCCATTAATTCCATGTCATTTCAAGAAAAGCGTCAGGTGTCAGGGTACAAAATGACCTATATCAGGATACAACATTTTGTCCAAGTCACAGCACAAATCTGGAACAGAAGGGGGTACTATTGACAGTAAGAGGAAAGGTATGACAATGATCATATAAGGGGAAATGTAACTTATTGCGACGTAAGAAACCACACATCTCTCTTGCTAAGTACAATAACGTATGGTGAAGCAAATATAAAGGAAGTGAATGTGCAGACATTCAGGGGTGAAGAGAGTTTAAAGACGCTCATCTAGCAGGCACATGCAGTCATCCTTCCTCTGTGTATGTTTCCCACTGTTCTTTGCCTAATGCAATATTGCCTGTATGTCAAACTGGGATGATTTTTAATACTTCAGAAAGTTGAAGTGATTCAGGAAGCTAGCTGCCTTTTGTAAGTCTCCACCCCCTCACTTTTGTGTTCGCGTCAGTGCGTAGTTCCATTGTGTTTTAGTGTTGGTTTTATTAGAGGGTGGTTAGCGAATGACTTTACTAAAATCTCAGTGGAGAGTCTTGAAATTGCAAGTCACCCACCCAGTGCTCCTGAAGATGTGGTATTTGGAGGTCATACTGGAACAATTTTCACCACTGCCACCATTGACTCTTTGATGTAAGTATTGCGTCACTGGCCCAGAGTTACCCTTAAATACTTCCCCAACTTTGAAGTATTCTTGTGTAATTTTATTTTTAAGGAGCTTGGGGGTGAGTGGGGGCGGGGGGGTTAGAATGTTCTGTCAAAATTGTTTTCCATAGAAGTCTACTGAAAATAAATATTTCCTGCATCTTCAACATTAACAGTTGAACAACAGAGCGTGTGTCTACAGTGAAACTCCTCTACAATGTGAAAGTGTGAAAAAATCTTCACGTATTAAAACCATTCCCTGTTTTCTGCTTCCCCCTACAACGAAAAGTCCCCCTGTTGCGTAATATGAAATCCTTTTCTCCACCTTGCCTCGCAATGAGGTTTACTACAACGAAAACAAACCTTCCCGCAAAAGTCTAATCCAACCTCAGCCTGCCACAGCGACTTCTACTGCTTAGCTAGGAAACGGCAACAGCAACCACCACACTGGCTTACACATGCGCAGTAGTTCAGGAAGTATTTGTTATTGTTAGCATGTGGTTAGAAATGTCACTCGTAGTTTCAGACAGGGCATGAACGTTGCATTGCTTGGTATAAAATGGCTACAAAACGGACCTTTGCAGACCAAGGCTCTTCACAAGGAGTGAAGAAAAGAAAAGCTTTAACACTTGAAGACAGGATAAAAGTAATAAAGATGAAAGATGGAGGAAGCAAAGTAAAAGACATTGTGCAAGAAATTGATGTAAGTGAAAGTGAATGCTGATTGTAAATTTTACAATTTCTTTCCCTTTTTTTCTTTCTGCGCTGGCTATATGAAGTGTCAAATAAGTGTATGCTCATACTTATGTGCTATTAGAATAAAACTTTAAAGTACACATATACGTTTTTTGTGTGTGTTTGTGTTTACGTCTGAGATAAAATTTGCTAGAGTGAAAAGTCCCCTGTTGTGAAAAAGTTCTGTCTGCAAACATGATTTCGTTGTAGAGGAGTTTCACTGTAATAAATTAGGTCTAAAATAAGTTGGACTAAATTAGCAGGTGTTCCTCACATATTTGATGAAATACAGTAGCCGCAGGATTCCAATGTCACTGCCAGGATAATTAGGCAATCTAAAGTCTTTACCAAATAGACAATATTCAAATGTGAGCTGAAGGTGAGACTCGAGGGCTTCCAATCAAGTATCGGTGATGACTTTCAGGCCTCAGTGGTTGTGATGTCATGTATACTCACAGACTGTCAATCTAATGTTCTGACAGCAGATTGGAAAGGAACCAGATTGGCAAACGAAGCCCCACTGTTTAGGACACCACCCACTCCCTCCACTAATTCATGCCTATGTGTGTCAGCCGTCACACATGGTTCACATAACAAATCCCTTTCTTCTCGATGGCAGTTTCAGGCTACATCCAAACACGGAAATGAGATATACACTACTGCGCTGAAGCTGAAACTTGAGGGGTGGGCACAAACTTTGCACCGCTGAGATATAACCAACTGGTAGCCATGAAAAAAAAAAAAGAAATAAGAGCCCCTCAAACAAAAACACATGTGGATTTAGGTGAAAACATGCCCCCGCACACACTGACAGATGAACAACTTTGACTTGGACTGTAGCGTACCACTATACGGTTTGACAGCTGTACCACCATAAAAAATACTTTTATTTGCAGCAAAGCAAAGCTGCAAATAAAAGCTCCTTCAAAACATTCACAAAACGTAGCAGTGAAATCCAACTTTACTGTGGGGCTATTTTTAATGTTTTTTGTTTGTTTGTCACGACCCCCCCGCCCCCCTGAAAGATAGTGATCCTGCTTTTGGAATCTGTGAAATTTTTGTCTGTCCTGGCATTTGGAAAACTCAAGAGTAAAAATCCAATTTAGAGGTTTTCTTCCTGATTCATTAAGTTGTGCAACAAGTCCATACAAGCAAAACGAGGATTGGGGAAACACGGCCAAAAGGAAAAAGCAGGCAAAGATGAGAGCCGCACTGACACTCCCCTCAAATTATAATGCTTAAATCTCAGTTTGTACTGAAGTTTGTCATTACCCCTCCCCGCCACTCGACTGACCTGTACATCCCATTTTTACGAGGACACTGCCACCTGTTTCAGCTTAATAAACAGAACCACTGTCAAGTGAGTGTTTAGAGCGCTAATATTTGGACTGACCCTGATGAAGCCTTCCATTTGTTTTGAGCAACCTTCAGCAAAGGCACAGATACATATTGAAGCAGACTCATGAATGGAACTGGATGAGTCACAGTTTTGGCAGATTACACCAGATGCAGACTGTTGGAGATGAAGATAAAGAGACCACAAAATTCTATTAAAACCTCAGGCAATAACTGATGGAACATAACGCACTCGTACATTTTGCCAAATGCACCTCAAATCCTTCCAGCAGGGTAAACTTGTTTGTCGAATTAGGGCTGTGTTTACATTTCCACACAATTGTGCACCAATCACTGCATATTTGTGATTGGGGATTCTGGAATGTTTCCCTTTTCAAAGTGTGTGAGAGTGTGTGAAGATCCATTATGTTCCTTAAACACACACACGCACACGCACACGCACACGCACACACACACACACACACACACAAAATCTCTCTCTCCCACTCTCTCGCACTCCTAAAACAGAGTGTATGTTTGGCTGTGCCAGCTGTGTGTGCTTGAAGCTGGGTGTGGGGTGTATACAAGCGTAGGACAAGACTGCATGGTGTGTAAATACATCCTCATAAACAAAATATGGGCCGGAAGCACAGATCACCTAGATGTGCTTGACCCCATTTGCCCCTGTCCTGAACTCTCGCACTTTCACTTTGTGTGAGATTCAGGGCAACAGCCAGAGGGCCTGTGTGTGTGCGCGCACGGCTGTGAGAAAGAATGCGCTTGCCACACCATTTTCTCCATTGAGTTGATGAGTTTAAAGTCAAAAGGTAAACTAAGTGATGCAGAGCTCTGTTCCCAATTGCGTGTGTATATGCACCAATTGGAACACAAGTTTGACACACTGCAGTTTAGTGAGAAAGACCACACGTCACTGCATCCAAAACATCTGCTTTTCCAGTATGCGTACTAATCTGTGTTGAATTTAAAGCACCACACCTGAGATTACAGATGAACAACTTTCCGTCATGCCGAACAGGTGAGGTAAGCATCACTCTAAAAACAATCAAGACCCAGTTTACTCAACTTAGTTATATAAAAAAAAAATACAGCACTTGTTGAAAGTGCTATGGCAGCACCTTTTTTTTGGGAAAAAAAAATCCTTGTCAGGCTATCATCCTGACGAAAATAGTGTGAGGGGTTCATATCATCGCCGTCCTGTGAAAAACACACGTCTATTTTGTTAGTGATTTATGTGAAGAGGGTACTGACGTTTCTGACATCACAATGTAAACATTAAAAAAAAATGACAAAAATGGAAATACGTGTTTTTCACGGGACAGTGACGACATGCTCTATAGACAGACAGTCTGAGAAGTGCATTATCCACAATAGTGCTTTCCCTTTCTCCACGCATGAATGCGTGCATGACTAACGGAAATACGGCCGTCATCTGCTAGTGCCGTCAGCTCACAAAAGGGCCAAGAAGCCATGGTGATTTTCTGGAGTAAATGAAGGGAAAACTGAAGCAAGCATGCCCATTTGAACCGGAAATATTCAACAGGTTTGGAGCTGTTTGAACCGAAGATGCTGTGGAGGACCTGACAAATACATGTGTGTTTGAGGGCCAAACAGAGTGGAAGGCAGAGCTCCCATGGGGAATCTGACAGTAGACCCTGATCATCTTCTGCTACTGACTACACTACACTGACAGTTTCACAATAAGCGCAGTCATTGCAGACAACCCCGCCGACCCCATCCTCCCAAACCCCCATCAACATGTTGATATTGTTTGATTTATACCTGAATAACTGATACTGCAACTGTGAACAGATGAATTATCAAAAACTTTTAAAGTAGAATTGTGTATCCATACAGTAGTATACCAGAGGCATGTATTAACTTGGCCTTAAGAACCTGCCATTCCAAAGTCTCCCAAGGCCATCTTTGTTTTTTTCCCTTTTAATGGAACGGGTATGTAACGTCACTTATAGTTACCCCCGGTAAAGAATACATTTCCAAATATGTTTTTTTTTTTTTTTTAATTCACTTTGGTGCAAGTATGCTTTCAACTGACGCTTAAAGTATAGTACATTTGGATGACGAAAAGCAGGGGGACTCTGCTGAACTTTGACATGTCTGTCAACCCTTTCAATGAATGTCATCTGTGTCTATGACACAAATTGCTGCTGCCTGAATGACAGTCATCAGGAGCGCTCAACCCAGCTTTGAAGCGAGACAAGAAGCTCACTCCTTTCCAGCCAATTCTCAAGGCTCTCCCTTGAAATAAAGCATGACGTCAGACGTTGCACAGGTCCACGGGCCCAAAACAAATGTGTCCTAACAATGCCACATCTGGAGTGAAACGGCAGGAGTGAGAGTGGAAGAGTAGGAATGCGGAAGTCTTGAAAAAGGGAAAGCAGCGCTTAAACTCTTTTAGCTCCAGGACCCAGGCCAAGACTGACCTATAATTTACTGGTGACTCCCCCTACCCCTCGCTCTCCAAAGGCCTGATCAACGCAGTGTATACACGGAGGCTGCTTCAGTGGCTTGGCAAATCCATTTAGTCTAGTCCACAAGTCCAGCGAGACAATTTAATGCTAAATAAACTAAAAAAAAGGGATTGCGTGTGTGCTGGTAATGCTTCACTAACACTGTATCGCTAGGCTTAAAGGAAGTTTTGAGGGGGGGTAAAGCGTTCCATTGTTTTATTTGGCATTAGTCTGACTTTTCGGTGTGGTTACAGGGGGAGGTCCTCTGAAAATCTTTGCAAGCAGCCTGTTCTTGTTGTCACTGTCAGAATCAATCAGAGCTGCTGGGTCTGCAGTCAGGCAACAGCGGGAGCACAGCAGCGAGGCAAATATTCAGGCCAATTTTCAGCCTTGAGTAAAGCATCTAATGAACACATGACGGTTGAACAGACGGGCAGATTATCGCACCCCCGGACACGCATGCAATAATTTGATTCATCATCAAGGATGCAACACGGTCAACCAACAGACAGATACAAGCATATACTTGTACACCTTCGCATCTGTGTACTCCACTGTCGGAATGCGGGTGGAGGTCTCGGGAGAACTTTTCGATTGAAGGTGTGTGAGTCATATTTGGTAGGATGGAAAATATGCTGAATGTGTTGGAAAGGGTGGACAGACAAAGATAGGGAAGAAGAGGAGGAGTAGGAGGAGGTTGGATTAGGGAATGAGATGATGGAAGCTGATAGATTCTCATCATCTGTAAATCATGTGTTTTACATCAGCACTGGGGATTCACAGTGGTCACCTTTGAAAATATCAACTTCCAACAGTATGTCGGCCCAATTCTAGGTGAGGGCAACCAGGTAGCCACCACCAACAGGAAAGGTGGAGTAGAGAGTCTGTAGAAATTTTGGGTGTCTTAAAAAAATAATAAAATAAATCAGTAAAATAAAAACCTCAAATCCAAAATGCATTTTATCTCGACTGTAATCAGTAGGAGTGACAATCCGGTTTTGTGAGATTAATAGGAAATACAGGTCAAAGAACGGACCGAGGTAAAATATTAGAATTGCGAAACGGATGACTAATTCATTTGTAACTAAAAACAGATGATTTTACTTTTCATATCTACACTTGCAATTGAATTTGAGTCAGAACAATAAGGGTGCCCCTCCTACCTGTAGAATATAGAAATGCCAATATGCCAAATGTAATCAAGGTCGCAGAATAACTCTTTTGATGGAGTCTTTGGTGATAGAGCACTGTGCAAAGTAGATGCAAAATGTCAACTCTACTATATTCATCAAAATAGTGCAGAAAATTTTTCTCGGATTTAGTCATTCATTAACAACCTAAAACCAGCAAATCAATGGAAAGATGACAGTGCTCCTGCTGTGTTGGCAGCTGACTGACAAATCGAAATTGGCAAACAAGCAGAATGCAGTCATGAGTCATGACACAATGCAATGAACAAGATCAGCAATTTTATGGTTAGGCTCGCAACTACAGTATTTTTCTGTATTGAATGTGAGCGTAATCAAAATGATTTTTATTGGGAAAACTATTTACTAAAACTATACTAGGATAGTTGTTTTCTACTTCGGATGAGGTCACACACATGGATTGTCAGCATTGGGTCAAAAAAGTTGAAACCCTCGACTCTTATTATTCCACATGGAAATTAGGGGAGGAATGCCCTCCATGGAGTTATGTAACGTAAGCGACCGGTCTGGCCAGTATCTGTTGAGATGATAATAAACTAAACTAGTCAATTACACATACACACACATGCAAAAGAAACAAACAAACAAAAAAATTCACAGCTGGAGTATTAAATTCAATATACTTTCGTATAGAAGAAATTAAAATGTGAAGTAAGATTAATAACAAACAGAATAGCCTCCTGTGGTTGTCTATCTCCTTTTGATTGCAGTCCCCACACATCGTATTAGAATCTAATGCCCATCCCAGAACCCCTGCGGATGTTCCCGAAAATCAGAGTTGATAGACTTTTCCCAAATCTCGGGTCACAACGGCTGGCGGACGGGCAGTGGCGGAAAAACGGAGGTGGTCGGGCTGGAAGTGAGTCGAGGGGTACATTAATAGTCAGTGAGACAGCTAGGGGTGGTAGCGGGGTCAGGAGTCATGGTAGACGGACAAACAACTGAGCCACCCAGCTGGGAAGTCAACAAGAGAATGCTTTCCTCTACAGCCCAGAAAGCCCTGGCAACAGAAGATGCTGGCAAACATGTGTGACAAATGTACCGTTTGAAACCAGTGACGGGTTCTCAATCATCACCATATGAGGCTGTGACAGAAACAGAGCAGAGAGACTGCAGGGGAGAGGGGGGAGGGGGGATGCAAGCAGAAACAGAAAACCACGATAATGACGCCTATATTGAACCTCAATGATTGAAAAAGTCTGCTCTTGCTGTTTATGCAACATCGAAAGGACTATTCTTCAGACTCCTTGGTGGTCCGACTGAAATAACTTCTGACGGCTCCGAGGATGGTTAAATAGGGTGACTGCCTGTTGGGAGGAGCATGAGAGAGAAAGCTGCTGTTTACTGGACTTGAATCAAGCAGGATATTACCTGTGGCTAATGCTGTTGTTGTTTGAGGCTTAATGATCAGGAAACCGTTTCATGATGATCTCTTTCTGCCATTCAGTCAAGCTTTTATAAACTTGGTCGGAGCAGGGGATTAAGTTACAATACACAAAATGAATGACAGCAAAATGAATTAATAACCCTTTTGACTTTGATTTTCCTTCTCTTCTGCCTTGCCTTTATCTCATGCTCTGTACTTTCCTCTCTCCCTTCACTTCGCCTTGCCAGTTCTGGAAAGTTCATTCACGCAGTTCAGCAGTGACACAAGGACCGTCTCCACCATGGCAGACCGTACTTGTGTTTTTTCAATTAAGCTGGGCTCCTGTGCACTATTCATTTGGGAAACCATAATTCTCATGGCCCAGCAGAACCTAATGGAAAGTCACTTAGAGTTCTTTTTTTTTTTTTCCAGGAGTGGTATCGGAAAGACCCGTTCCCTAGAAGTTGTTTCAGACTAGCGCACATGGAGGGCGAAGCTGGAATACTGGGGGTGAGAATAGAGGAGGTGTTGATAGGAAGGTCAAGACCTCACTGAGGTGCGATTGGGGTGCAGGCACACAGTGCAAAAGGGGCAGAAAGGAGGCAAGTGAAAGCTTACAGATGGACGGATTTCCAGGAGATTGTGGACCGGATCTGTATTGGCCCGCGGGGAGGAGTACACATCCACGGAAATCACATCAAAGCCTGGTGTCACAGAGCTGCAGACGAGTACAGACTGTCTCCTGTCTATTTTGTTGAAAGAGATGAGCCTCACATGCCAGTTGCATGTATCCGACTGCCTTAAGATAAACCACGAGTGCACTAATGTAAACACACAAGCAGGGAGACAGCACTGTGCGATCACTGCATGGATCTGAGCTGCGCCGTCAAACACAAACACGAAATGTGCATGTATACAACACTGAAGGTAAAGCAACAATGTCTGGGGAGGATGAAGCCTCTAACTACTCCACACTGCTCGATGATGCAATTCCTGGTATCAATTCTATGAGTCATTGGCATATAAATAGGCAGGCAGACTGTCAGGCAAAAGGTGTGCGAAGGTAAACACAGTAAGTAAGATGCATCAAGCTCTATCATACACAGTGGGATCATAAACACACGCCCATGCATGCCCATAAAAAAAGTGGGAGGGACCTGGAGCGGACAACCCACACGATACGCCAACCCCCACCACAACAATCAACACAGACAGACAGTATGGGAGAGCGGCGCGAGCAGGAGCAGTCGGAATGCGTACCTCAAGAGTTCTGATGTGGAGTGCGTATGAGGAAAAGCCTCATGACTAGCGGAGTCTCTGCCTCTGCTTATCTCTCTCAGCTGTGGAGACGGGCGCTGAGACGTGCAGGCAGCGCTGAGCAGAGTGTCACTCGGCAGAAAGCAGAGGAGCCGCGCAGATCCCAGGCCCGTCCACTAACACTCTGCCTTCTGAGGATGAAAAGAGAAGACTTCATTACCAGCTGGAGACCACGCCTCCTCCACCCCTCCAGTCTCCCTCCCCGCTTCCCTTCTCAACTCGCAGCCAGTAGCAAGCGGCCTGTCCCAGCCAAGGGGGGAGCAGACTGCCAAAGAAAACCTCTCAGCCTGACACCAGCCAGTACTGTGCCGTGCACACAGAGAAGGGACAGAAAGATGAGGAGGGAGATGGAAAGACAGCAAGATGGCATACTACAAGAATCCACAAACTGTTATTTGTTTTGAAGGTTTACATGAGAGCACTGCGTCAGATGTGTCGCAGCCTCATAGCTGAAGTGCTCGAAAATAAGCATGGATGGCGTGCATGTGTCTGTGCGGTCGGGCTATTAAATGAGTATGAAGAAGAAAAACAGGGGGAGTAGAATTAAATTTGGATCAAGTCAAGATTGCAAGGCGGTGGGGATTCACTTAAGCGTGGGGTGGAGGGAGGGCCCGGGGGGTGCCCGAATGACACAGACAGACGGGCAGACGGAAAGAAAAGCACAGACGCTCACTGGGACACATGGAGCAAAATGGTTGATCAATTTGACAGTCGTAGCCAGCAAAGACACATAATGGCCAGGGAATGTTAGGACTTCTCCAATTAAGACTCGAAGGACGATCACACGAAATGGGGACAACGTCTGCTTCGGTGTGCCAACGTCAATAAACCCGTCTTGCGTTCACGGCAAGTGTCATCATGTCGTTCACGTGTAAATTGAGTTTGACATTTGGTGTTTGTCCATCTTCAGACTGAAGCACTGCTCCTCCATCTCATCCTTTCTGCGCATTTCTTCAAACCCAGGAGAACTCTCTCTCTCCCTGAAAGACACTCTTGCTGTTTACTGTATATAATTACAAGGGGTTGCGCTGCACCCTGGCCCCAGCTAAGCCACACGCAAACCATTCTCTACCAAGTTTGAAGGTTTAAACCAGGCCACGGTGCCCAAAAAGGGGGTTAAAGATTAGAGGACATTGGTTCCTAAGAGTACAGAAAAAAAAAACCCCAAAAAAAAACCCCAAAACATAGTGATGAGCCCGAGAAATGCGCAGCAGGATCTGGACCTCAAACACAAAATTTTTAACCTTAAGTAGAGATTGCCCAAAGAATCTGTGGGAGCTCATATGTAGCTAGGTCATGCTCTAGTGCACAACAGAGACTGGACAGGGCTTGATCTTCGAGACAGCTTGAAAGCAACACGACCACAGTGTATTGCTCTCGCCAATATACTGCCACTGTCCCTGCTTGAAGTATGTCTTCTGGCATATTCCGCCTGCATTACTTCAAAAATAACATTCAATGATGTTTTTATGACTTTTCAACCATTGGCAGAAGGAATAATCCCACTAATACACCATTAAGGTTGCAGTAACATTTTGAAACAATTCAAAATCACCTAGAGACGGTGTAAGTAAACATTTCGCAGTAGTGGATAAGGCATGGAAGGAGTACAGATCTCTGGCGTTCTCCTATTCTTGCATTAACACCTACCCAGGCCCTCTCTGTGGCATAATGGTGTCAAATTTACACAGTTCCACAAAGCAGTACTGAAGGTTGCAGGCTGACTTCATTGTAGGTCGTGAAAAGCCTGTTCGAGGATTGGGACTTGACACATTTGCATAAACAGTAAAGGGCTGACAAACCACTCTTGGTTCTCTTTCACAATCAAAATCTCAAAAGGTCATGTTGGGAGTCTTCTGCGATCTGGAGATTTGGTCACGGACAAAACACAAATCCAACATTTGAAATCATTATGTTTACATTTCACCATGTAAACGCAAACTGTCATTACCACAACAACAGCAAATAGATACAAACAGTAATGTGGCCAAATAATGAGACAAAATGGAGCAGTGGTGACTGGCTATCAGTTACAGATTCCCCCCCACCTCCCCCCGAGATCTCTAAGTGACATTTTGGATTCAGGTGAACTTTATTGAAGGAAGGCAATATCACACGCTGCCACCAGGAGCTAGGTGGAGCTGCAAAGTACAGTACACAATACCGTAGGTTTATACAGATGCAGAGGTTTGGCAGCAAACCTTTTACGCAACATCTTGGTGAGACTGTTCTGTTTTGGGGATAATGAATCTTTGTGCTTTTGTTTTCCAAGCTAAGATTACTGTAACTCAGTTATATTGGAGGAGTGGCAGAGTTTCTTTTTAAAGAGCAAGTCATAATTTATTTTAGGCAGTCGGTTGAGAGCAGAACACATACTGTACTGTACTACTGCAACATGTATTCAGGGTGACAGCTTTCATTATTTGTGTTATTCTGCCTCTACTTAAAAAAAAAAATCCACAAAAGATTAACCAAATTCAGTCCAAACAGAGTGACTGTGTAATAAAAAATAATTATATCTCCCATGCATTTTCAATACGGTGGCACGGTGGTGACTGGTCAGCATACCCGCCTCACAGTGCAAAGGTGCAAGGTTTGATTTCAGGCCCGAACCTTCCTTTATGGAGTTTGCATGTTCTCCCTGTTTCCTCCACATTCCAAAAACATCCATGGCAGGTTAATGAAACACTCTAAATTGTCCGTACGTGTCTATGTGTGCCATGATAGGGTATCATAATAGTCAACAGAGAAACAAGCAGTCAGCCTCACGTGCACAATACAGTATTGACAATTCAGCATCTTCAATGAACTTACCATGCATATTTTCCTTTTTTTTTTTTTTAAACGCAGCAGGAACCCTGTGAACTCAGACAAAACCTCCGCAAGCATGGGGAACACGTAAACTCTCCACAGTCAGGAGCCTAGATTCGAACCCCATACCTCCGAACTGTGAAGCAGATGTTCTAACCACTAGCCTACCATGCGATCCTTGAGGTATTTACATGAATTTTATTTTATTTTTTTGCAGCGCAAGATTAAATGCAGCTCGCTTTGAAAATACGTAATTTTACGATACAGTCTTGATAGACAAACTTTGCGTCAACGGTGGGGCAAGAATGTGCAAATACCTCAATGAGGCAAGATTCAAACCCGCAAGCTCTCGGCTGCGAGGAAAACATGCTGACGATTCATTCGTCCACTGTGCTTCCCTGATTTAGCAAACTGACTTTCATTTGAACTACATGGATGGGTCAAACATTTTGCTGTTTAAATATACAATATTTAATTGTATTTTGTTTTACTGCATGTACAGTATCAGTTTTACAGTGAATTGGGAGTGATAAATAGTTTGAAGCGCAAAGTGGTGATACTATTTCTTGAAAACTACGTACCAGCTCTCCTGTGAATGTGAGGTAAGTAAATACATGAAGAGCCCTGGTGGTAGTGTGTTGTATTCCAATAAAAAAGACGAGTAGATTTTGAGAAAAACAATGGTTTGATGTGCTGATATTTATAAGTATTTCAAGTGTGCATACTACGGCTAATGTTTTTTTTTTTTTCACGAAGACATTTATTACACCTCAAACATGAATCCATCCATCCATTTTCCAATCTGCTTATTCTTATGCTGGAGCCTATCCCAGCTGTCTTTGGGCAGTAGGCGAGGGACACCCTGAACCGGTTGCCAGCCAATCGCAGGGCACACAGAGACAAACAACCATCTGCGCTCACATTTACACCTAGGGACAATTTAGCATGTTCCATTAAACTGCCATGTTTTTGGAATGTGGGAGAAAACCAGAGTACCCGGAGAAAACCCTTTGCACTCTGAGGCGCGCTAACCACTGGACCACCGGGCCGCCCACCTCAATCATGTTGCTCCTTTCTTAAACACAGAAATTTTCATTTTGTTTCCACCCTGTTTTTTTTTTTTTTTTACAGAAACCTACATAATACTAAAATTCTATTAAAACACCTCCGTTTAATCGTTTTTTGTCATCAAAAACACAAAAGCTGTGAGCCTTGTTTTCATCAATAAAAGATGATTACAGTTTAGTCTAAAAACAAATAGTTTAGTTGGAATGATCATCACGGTGTGTCAGATTGTCTTTTCGGGGCTTTACTCCTACGCTCTTAAAAAAAGATGAGTTATGCTAATGGGAAAAAAAAAACAACAAACATCTTACAAAAGACTTGACCATTCAAAAAGAAATTTGATGATATCAAAATGCATGTCTGAAAAAGGAAACCTGAATTGACAAAAGTTACAGCTTTGCACATTTTTCATTTTAAAAGTTTTGATTTGAACTAAAATGTATGAGACTAGTGTGACTTACCAATGCTTATGTGTGCATTGTGATATCCACTCTCCTCATGATGTAAAATGCGGGTTCTTATTTTTTTGTGCGTGTGCTGTGAAAAACTTTGACCGACATTGCTCAGACCAACATCATTGCTGTCAGGAGAGAGCGTACCTTCAAAGCCCTGTGCGTCAACATCAAGGACAAACCAGAGAAGCTGGTGAAACAATACATGGTATGGAGTTAATTTTTTTGCTCCTCCAGGCCTCTGGCATCTGTCATTCACCAAAACACAAGACACTGCAAATATAGTCTTTGACTTTGAAATGAATAACATCCGTCAACAGTTGTCTTGTTCATATTTAATTAAAGGGATGAGTATAACATGGATGAAAATATTTTTTTTCTCCTAAAAGGATGCAGAAGTTCAAAGCAAACAAGTTGAAATGAAGGCGGTGGTCTTTGAATTTGCTGTCATTGGAAAATAGTGTGCGCAGACAGAGACGATGTGGAGGGTGGCAATGTTCTGGATGAGCTGCGGAATGTCCCATTTGCCGTTGCAGTGCTGTTCGTTCTGGTCTACGCACACCACCTAAACTAGCATTCACAGCTACGATATACCTTTGACGCTCTGCAGAAAATCACCAGGGAAACCTGAGGGGGGAAAAAGACTCTTCACTTCTTTCCTTCTTTTTAAACGCGCTTATTTTAACGGCTATCAAGTCGAGATACATATTTTTTGTTGGTCGTTGTTTCCAGTTTCTGTGGAATACATTTCTATTGTCAATTTAGTTCGCTTTGTAATCTTTTTCAAACTCGACGCCAATTGAGGTTAAACGAAGTTGACTTGTGAAAGGTGCTCAATGTAAACATCCATCAACAATGTCTTATCGTCTGACTGATGACTTATTTGACAGTTTATTTTCATATGATCAATTTTTTTTTTTTTTTGGGTGACTTAACTTGTTAAGACAGTATTAAACAGCTGGTCTTATTTTCCCATTTAAAAATTTAGCCATACCCACGCTGTCAAAATAAGACACAATCATATTGTATCATTTAATTTACCCGAGGAACAAAAGTCAGCCACTGGTTTAGTAAATATGTGAAAACAACCAATACAAATTAAGTTTTAAACATTGCAAATACATCATGTTGACACTAATACTCGGTTCAACAAAACCCTATCCCGGTTAATAAAAGCGTTTTAATTAGGTGGAAATTCATTCCATAATTTTATTACGTTCACCCAACAAATGATTTCATTCAGCGTGGGGAGTGAGAACAAATGTTAAGCAATCATTTTAAAAGTGAGTCTCAGGAAGTTTAATTGTTTGCAAAGCACGTGGGAAGGGTAAAACGACATTAAAAATATAGATGTAAACTTTTTACTTTTCATATGGTCTATGTCACAAATTTTCACTTATTGCATGTCAGTCTGGAGTGTATCCCCCCCACGACAAAGGAGGGTTCACCATAATAACTATTTGCATCTCTGAAAAAAAAAAAAAAGTACAAACTGTATTTTGGAAACAGGATCACCTGCTTTGGCTTTGTGCCATTGCAGTTGGCGCACTTACAGTTATTCATGTGTGGTGACCTGAGCTGACTCTTCAATGAGACCTCACAGTGCATCTTTGTCTTTCGAGAAACGATCAAGACAAATGCCCGCCTCGTATGTAACAATTGCAACAGCCTGACATGTGTGCCCGGTGGCCAGTTTTTGTCTTGAAAACACATCTTAAAATAATACCTGCGAGTAGGGCTTGCTGTGTGAGGAGCACAGCTGTCAGGGGTCATTCCAGGTCAAGTTGCTGACATACCCAAAGCACCAATGAAAAAAAAAAAGCTTCCCGTTTGCTGCGAACACCAAAGCCTCTCCCAATTAGGACTAGTGAGAGCAACTTCACAGCCACTGAGTGGCTGCGACACTTGAATGATCTCAGATACAGTCTATAAGATTGAGAATACATTCGATTTTCTGCCACCGTGTGTGTTCGTGATGAGTTAGAGCTGTTGATTTTACATTCAAGTGTTCAATATACCAAAAGACAACCACCATCTGAATCTCTTGACTCAAATTCAACAGTTTGAGTTGTATTGCTCTTGAGATCTAGGAATTTCACACTCAAATCGACCAGTGATGGGCCAATCACACACTGGTGTGTCTTTCCGAGTCCAGCAGCCACGAACATATGCTTGCCTCCTTCGACAAACACGGGTCACCCCAGACAGTGTAGACTTAGCAACCTGGCGATGTGTACTCGTCCATCCATGTGGACCAGGAGTGAGGATGTTCCCAGGAAGACAGAGTCTGGCAGTTTTAGGTGAGGAGGTAGTGTGGATTCAAGGTTTTGGCAAAAAAAAAACAAAAAACAAAAACCCAAAAGGCTCATAAAGAGATTTTTTTGTGTTCTTTGAAGAGCAACACTGGACGGAGTTGTCACAAAATTTAGAATGACTGTTATGCGAGCTGGCCATGTCACTATCACTGGGATCTGGCACAAGTCATTCTAAAAATGGATGCTGTCAAAAATATCACACATTCCAAATAAAGTGCGATTAAAATTTGGCAAATCAAACACTGATGTACCGAATCGGGGTACAACTACACTGACAAAACACTAATTGTTAATATCCTAATTTGCCTTTTACACCCCTTTCATAGACTGACAGTACGGGTATTGTTGCTGTCAAAGTCAAATATCAGAGTTAACAACAAGTGATTTCGCATAAAAAGGTAGAAAGTAAAAGTACTTCTTTGTGGAACTCTCGTGAATGTACGAATGCCACTAAATGCATGAGTAAATCTTTCAAATGTTAAGCCAGCAGTAAAGCCCTTGTAATGTAATAGGGTAACTCTCACGCTATTTCACGCACTTGGGATTGTTGTTGTGCTACAAATGGCATCCATCTGCTTCCCGTTTGCTGCGAACACCAAAGCCTCTCCCAATTAGGACTAGTGAGAGCAACTTCACAGCCACTGAGTGGCTGCGACACTTGAATGATCTCAGATACAGTCTATAAGATTGAGAATACATTCGATTTTCTGCCACCGTGTGTGTTCGTGATGAGTTAGAGCTGTTGATTTTACATTCAAGTGTTCAATATACCAAAAGACAACCACCATCTGAATCTCTTGACTCAAATTCAACAGTTTGAGTTGTATTGCTCTTGAGATCTAGGAATTTCACACTCAAATCGACCAGTGATGGGCCAATCACACACTGGTGTGTCTTTCCGAGTCCAGCAGCCACGAACATATGCTTGCCTCCTTCGACAAACACGGGTCACCCCAGACAGTGTAGACTTAGCAACCTGGCGATGTGTACTCGTCCATCCATGTGGACCAGGAGTGAGGATGTTCCCAGGAAGACAGAGTCTGGCAGTTTTAGGTGAGGAGGTAGTGTGGATTCAAGGTTTTGGCGAAAAAAAACAAAAAACAAAAACCCAAAAGGCTCATAAAGAGATTTTTTTGTGTTCTTTGAAGAGCAACACTGGACGGAGTTGTCACAAAATTTAGAATGACTGTTATGCGAGCTGGCCATGTCACTATCACTGGGATCTGGCACAAGTCATTCTAAAAATGGATGCTGTCAAAAATATCACACATTCCAAATAAAGTGCGATTAAAATTTGGCAAATCAAACACTGATGTACCGAATCGGGGTACAACTACACTGACAAAACACTAATTGTTAATATCCTAATTTGCCTTTTACACCCCTTTCATAGACTGACAGTACGGGTATTGTTGCTGTCAAAGTCAAATATCAGAGTTAACAACAAGTGATTTCGCATAAAAAGGTAGAAAGTAAAAGTACTTCTTTGTGGAACTCTCGTGAATGTACGAATGCCACTAAATGCATGAGTAAATCTTTCAAATGTTAAGCCAGCAGTAAAGCCCTTGTAATGTAATAGGGTAACTCTCACGCTATTTCACGCACTTGGGATTGTTGTTGTGCTACAAATGGCATCCATCTGTGGAAAGCACATTTCATTGGAATCCTAAAAAAGAAGAAGAATTCAAAAATTTTACAACTGCATTGCAAATCAGCCTAGAATAGGCTGTGTAGTGCAGGACGTAACCCTGATACTATGTTAAAATGGGGTGTCACCTTGATTCGACCCTGCTTGGGGTCTATTTAAAATTGAAACCAGCAGGTGTAGTTAACGAGAGTGATGAACTGCACTGCAATGACTCCATTCATAATGATCATATTTGTGAGCATCATTTGTCATCAGCTTGGCAAACAATATGCCTACTCCCCACAATGTAAAGGGGTAAATAAGATAATATGAAAAGCCAAGTGTCTTTGAAGGAATTTGATTGCGTTGAAGTGTTCGTGTGAAAAGTTAATGGCCGCATTATGTCCGTGGAATTCCCACACTCTTCTCCAATCTGCAAGACAACTGAGTTGCAAAAAAAACTCGAGGGTTTTCTCATTTGGCTGTGGAGGTCTCCAAGAAATGGACTTGAGTATGGAATGGTAATTGTTTTGTGTCCGTATTCATCTGTCTGTTTTGCTGCCATGTGCTTTTGACGGTGGCTCAAAGACACTGCAAGACCAATCAACATCTGGGCAGCCATCATCTGTTTAAGGCTTGTCCATGATGAAATATTGGGCGAACCAGTTGCCAAAGTGTCAAAAAGAAGGCCATGTTCATACGAAGAAGTATGCCACACAATCCAGTTCAGATGAAAAGGTCTTTTTAAATGTAATGTCTACTGTTGCCACTACCTCGTGGGTGCAAGACTATGGAGCTGAATGCCAGAATGGGATGCTTGGATGTGTGGCAACTGAAAGTGAATTACCTACTTTCAGGAAAATAAACAACTTCATGACAGTAAGACATTTCTTTTGACCACAAATGTTATTACTTTGGGTTTTGATGCATTTCGAATTGAGGAGGATTTGTTCACTGTTATTGGTGTGTCCGACCTGATTTTTATATTGACATGATGGGCAGTTTTCGCATGAAAAAAAACAAATTAACTCATACAAAATTGCTGTTTTGTATGAGTTAATTAAAAGATGTAATTCAAAAAAGTGTTTTGAACTCAGATTTTGTAATGTTTTATTCAAAGTAGTGAGGCATGCGATATTTTCCCCACACTGTCTAGTGTTGGCATGAACACTCAGCGGTCATTATTATTGCGTTGTCAACACTACATTTTGTTGCTGTTACAGACTTTTTGGTGTTGAACATTAAACACTTTGGTAAATTATTTACTTTCACACTGGGCAGTGTGGATGGCTATAGACACTTTGCCGGTGTTAACATTAACAACCCATGGTGTTGAATTAACACCAGCATTTTTACATATGATTATTAATGTTGTGCTGAACAATTCTTAATTCACAGCAAGTGAAGCATGCCAATAAAGGGTCGAGTCAACTTCACTAAAATTCAGTATTCATGCCAATAAAGGGTCGAGTCAACTTCACTAAAATGGATAGCATTCGTTAGAGTGAAGGACATGTTAAGAGTAAAAAGTTATATTCAGTGTTGAAATAGCAAACGCACTGCGTGTTGCAGTATAACATAAATTCCTCTTTTTCAAATATTTGAAGAATTGTTTATGTAAGCAGAAAAAAACCTAAAACATCAGTAGTGAGTTGTCACGAGGATTAAATGTATTCATCTAATAGACTTAAGAAGACATTTCCTAAGTTGCACATTTGATATTCACGAATTTGAGGAAATTAACAACCTGTTGTTAAAATCAAGCTGTCTGACCGAGTGTAATGATTTTGTTCAATGACAGCACACCTGTGAGCTGAACCCTACACACTCACATACCATTTCATTTCCGACTTTGACACTAGAATGGTTCTCATTAGAGCACAGACCTCTTTCAAGGCTGAACCAACTCTTAAAACACGTCAGTGAAAATATCCGCCTGCTTCAGTTAATTGTTTTTTCCCCTTGGGGACAAATAATGTTTTCTGAAACTTTTGAATGCAGATGTTTGCCTGTTGCATTACATTGTTGCACTTCAGTCCTGTCAGCGGGGGTAATGCAAAAAACAGCACGCCAACAGGTGACATGGATGGATCCTTGTGACACTCAGTCCCTCTCCTGAAAACATCCGCTTCTAGTGTACTGTAAATGGAGGAATGCAGAGTTACTTTCCATTTTCACAGCGTATCGTTTTTACAGAAAAGTAGCTGGGCAAAAAATGATTGTTTTCCTGGGCTTGTTGCTGACATTGATGCAATAGAACTTGATAAGTCATATGTCATTTTCAAATTCTACCCGAGTGACCAATCTGTAGTGAAAAAGAAAAAAAAAACATGCCTATTGTCTCACAAGCTTTTAATCAAATTTTTTTGTAATTCGTCGTTCATGTGTGAAAGACTGAGGTAAGGAAATACTGTACCGCTCTTCTTTTGTAATAATCCTGTTTTGCTTAAGTGTTAAGGAAGGAATAGCTACGCATGGATAGAGCGTCCATTGAACTGCAGGGGAACCACAGCAAAGCAAGCACAGCCCTCATCTGCACAAATAGGCCTTTCAAGCCTCCTGACCCCCCACCCCTTTTGTCCCATCAACACCTCCCTCTTCAGTAAGACCAAAGCCACCAAATCCAACCTTCCTTATGCCCCCTACAAATACACAGAGGTGAATGGTGTCTACTGTACCATTGAGCTCCCTCTCTGTGGGGTAGAAACAGTTTGACAGGCCTGTATTTATGGTAGATTCATGTTGGAATGAATCATGAAAAGGACCAGAATGATCTCGCTGTAGGTTCTGTATCGAGCAACTGTGCCAGTCTGCGTGTGTGGCCTTTGTGTATGCAGAGTGCCGTTTGTCCGACTAGGCGAGCATCCGGATTATGATAACCGCTTTAAGGGCTGACATTTTCTCAGTAAAAATACATGAGCAAGTGTGTACCTTAGCATCCATCCAGCCATCCATTTTCTATTACCTCACTAGGGTCATGGGTGAGTTGTAACTCATCCCTGCTACTTTGGGCGAGAGGCAATGTACACCCTGCACTGGTCAACAGCCAATCACGGGGCACTTATAAACCAACAACCAATCACACCTACTGTATATTCACACCTGTAGGAGTAACCTGGAGAAAAACTACGCAAGCACGGGAAGGATATGCAGACTTCACACAGGAAAGCTGGAGCCTGAATTCAAACGCTTAATTTCAGAATGTAAGGCAGATGCGCGAACCACTCGCCAATATGCAACCTGTAATTTAACAATTGAAGAAATAAAGTTCTTGTGTTGATGATCAGAGCGATAATTGTCCATCTGAAGCATCCTCCCGGCTTGTAGTAAATAATCCTCAATATGTGTCAAATGTAGCTCAGTCTCTCAGGACTTGGACTTTTGAGTGGTAGGTCACGGGTACGAGTTCAACTATGGACAAAAATATACAAAAATGATATCCAGTTGTTGGAGGGACACTAATGTGCTTACTGGGTACTGTTGAGGTGTCCTTGAGCAAGGCATCGTCTGCCATCCCAGCTCAGGCAGTGCAGTCGTCTTTCACTCTGAAACTCTCCTTGCATGCGCATGTGTGCTGTGGCTCACAAAAGTACAGCGTATGAGTTGAATTTCCTCTTCAGCGATACCAATAAGTATAATAAAAAAATAACCAAAAAATAGGGGCCAGGGAGATATGGAGCTTATCCCAGCTGATTATGGGAGAGAAGCGTGGTTCATACTGTACTGGTTGCCAGTCAATCATAGTGCACTTAGACAAACCACCATTCACGCTCAAATATACACAGCTATGGTCAATTTTGTGTTAAATTAAGCAATAAAGGTTTTGTGGTGTCGGTGGAAACGCCCCCCCACCAAAAAAACAAAAACAAAACAAGCTTAGCAAGCACAGGCAGAACACGCAAATTCTGCTCAGGAAAGATGAAGCCAAGATTCAAACCCTGAACATCAGAACTGTGAGGCAGATGTGCTTACAAAAAGGTTACCGGGCTGCCCTTAAGAAATGGTTTGATCTATTTTGCTCTGTAAGCTTCATCTTACCTTGCTATTCCAAGCACATACTTGGACTGTAAAGTCTTGATTTATATTATACAGAGCTAAGCATTACAATTTTAATCTATATGTACAGCGCACTGTCTCAGCGGGTGCATGGATGGTAACAATAGGAACTGGGGTGAGCGACGGCAGACTTCTCCCTGTCCTTTGCCACATAAACCTTTAATATGAGGCCTCCTCAGCACCAGTCGGCCATTTAAAAAGGACTATACCCTGTAATTGACCTTAAAAATACTTTCAGTGGAGGTCGGCAGCCATGTCATTGGACCACGGCCCAAGCAGTGGCCGCTTCTCCCCAGCTTGGAGGAGCCTGGGAAGGCCTCGGAGGGTATATTTAGTGGCCCTGAATGGAGCAAAAGTTGCAGATAATGCCAGTCTGTGTATAAAACCGCTCTGCCGCCCACGAGTTGGCCTCTAACAGGCACATTTCCCTCTCCCACGGGGATGTATTCCTTGTGGTCAGAGGTCATCCAGATGCAAGCCAGGTAAATATACAACCGCAGCGGATGCTGACCACTGTCATTCTCCTTTGTGAAGGTGAGGAATGCCACATTTTAGCATTATAAATCAGGTTTATTGACACGCGATGTTGGCAAAAGTGTATTTGTCAACAAGGAATGTACCCTCTCGTCACTGCACAATGATAAGTTTGGATAATGTGGTAAACTTCTGTCTGCTGGTGCTTACATTGCATTACAGTGAAGTATGCCAGTAATGTGGTTCCGTGTGCCACCCAGCAGAATTAGACAGAAAAAAAAAAAAAAAAAAAAAAAAAAAACAAAAAAAAAAAAAAAACACACACAAAGAGGACGCAACCGGATGTCAAAGTGGAAGTCTCTATCTGGAGCCTCACGAGGTGTATGCAAAGAGGCAATTTGTATCCGTAGAGCCTATGGATGGGTATTGTAAGAGGGCAACCTCCCCTTGTCAAAACTCACGCTATGGTCTAATGTCAAACACAGAAACCCAGTCATTGCGCATATCAATCTTTGGCTTGAATTTCAGCCGGGTACACGCATATGGGAAATCTGGCCACTTTTGAATATAAAACCTCCTTACATCAAAGTCAGCAAGGGTCTAATTATCAAACGTCACGAATGACATCATCCTGAGCAATTGCGGTATACGGCGTGTTAGGTATGATTATTCCGACTCAATCTGCCCAGTTGGGCACTTGTTCAACATATACCACCGCAAATACATACATGTGTGTGTTCAACACTGATTTTGCCTCAGAATTCTCTTCATCATTGTGAAACAGAACGACAGTCAATTGGGAATGCACCTGAGTGTTACTATAAGGTGTCAAGCAAGTCATTCACCACAAGAAAGACAAGGAGAAGACTTTGCAAGCACCATGTATTATAGTTACCAAATAAACTAGCAGTAAGCCGAGCTTCTTCTGTTTCTTCTTCTACTTTCTCTCCTTCCTTATACAATACTTTAGTCCGAATGCCCTCTGCATGCTGCTGCTCAGGGACAGTTTTTTTTCTTGGTCTGACAAAAGAAGGCTGGTTGGGGATAAGAGAGTCGTTGGGGGGGGGGGGGGTATCGTTATGTCTGTGGTGTTGGTCACCTCAGAGTATACCAAGCAATATAGGACCAGTAAGCAAACACAGTTTTTTTGTTGTTTTTTTTAAATTCTGCTTACATAAATCTGCTATTTCTGTCATTTAAGGAGTCGCCCAGTTGTTAAAGACCAGCATGGGTGTACCCTCATTTAGCAGCTCTGAAAGGATTTTAGCATCTCAAACTAGGCAATCGCAGCCTCAGCGGCTCTTTACAGTTGTTTTATTGTCCTCTTGGATTATATCAAACGCAAACATACCTATCCTCTCCTCAAGACTCCTTTCAGGAATTTCGCAGCATTTTTTGAAGAGTAATGTTGAAATTTGCTTGGAGCATGCTAGTGCTTCGCTTTACTTATTCCGACCACCAGCAAGTACAGAACATTTCAGAGGCTATGCGCTTTATGTGTTTGGTAGTTATCACCGTGACTGAGGCATTGCAGCTACTGAGGCTGCTCACGTCAAACATTTCTGCTGGTTTTTGTTAAAAGGTTTCCAAAGGGCATCTGTAGGAAATTTATGTTTTTTTTCCACAAAGGTAAATTCTAAATCATAGGATTCTCCTGTCTGGTGGATTTAGTGATTGATGTAAAGATGAGACAACATCTCTGCTGTGCCTGCTTGTGAAGGTCTGTATTGTTACACATCTGATCACCACCTTTTGACAGAGACAAAAAAAAAAAAAAGCCCCCCCAAAAAAGTGGACCCTTTCCTGAGCGGTAGAACTGGGACCACTCAAAGCAGGAAGTTTTGTCTGACTTGGTGCCACTGGCCATTGACGTTATGCAATAGTCACATGTCTTGTCTTAGGGACTCCCAGAAAATGTTTACATATTAGTTGTGCTTAGTTATGCCTGAGCGGGAGCTCAGATAGACTGAGTGTGAATGTAATGTTTGTGGCATAACCGTTAAAGTCTTTGGATGCAGCATTGGTAGGTTAAATGAGCCCCGTTGGCACCTAACACTGGGGTACCCAACACAATGATATTGGTAATGGGCAGAACACAAACACGGGTTTTTTTGTGTCTCATTTGCCACATTGTTTTTCCAAGTGTTGGCCACCTTAGACAAAGGCAGATGCATTTTTTTGAGCTGATGAGGGGAAAAAAAACTGTAATGTGCATCAGGTGTGCATTTCAAAAAATGGTGATTAAATCAGACAAACTACTTGCCAGCCAATCGCAGGGCACACAGAGAGGAACAACCATCCGCGCTCACAATCATACCTAGGGACAATTTTGAGCGTTCCCATTAACATGTCGTGCATGTTTTTGGAATGTAGAAGGAAACCGGCGTACCCGGACAAAACCCACGCAGGCACGGGGAGTACATGCAAACTCCACACAGAAAGGCCAGAGCCGGGATCCAACCTCTGCACTCTGAGGCTGACGTGCTAACCAGTCGACCACCGGGCCGCCCTCCACATAAACCCTTTGCAGTAAATTGCTGAAATCCAGTGTGAGTTTTGAGTTTTTGAAGCATTCCATTCAACCATTGCATCTTAACGTTTTTATAGAAAAGCCATTATTCTGTATGCAGATTTGTCCTTGCCCAGACCCCTTACAAAGAGATCTTATGGAGTAAGTCTATGTCAACATTTGAAAACATGGGCCAACAACATGCATTTATGGCTGTGAAAATATTGATTTAAATTGCTAGTCTATTGCTGTGTTTCGCTAATAATTATGGCATCAGAAAAAAAGTTTGATATGTAACACTTTTTTATGGGACCATGACACTTTCTTAACTGGGTCTTGTTTGTCTTCTGCGAAATAGGTCTCACAGAATAGAACATCCTTCTAGTATAGCGCAGAGATATCTCATTGTCGTCAAATGTGTTTCTGTATGAGTGTTTTTATCAACACAGAGGCACAAAGCCACAATGATTGAAAGAAACATCTCGACTCCCATCTCATGTTACTTCCCAAGAATAAACCAAGTGTCTGCCAACAACAAATGTGTACTTTTGATGTGATGTATGGGGAAAAAAACAAAAAAACTGCAAGAAAGCTCAGCTCCGTGGTAACAGTGACAGACCTAATGACCACTCCTTGCCCATATGGGAAGCTGGTGACGCATTGCCTGCTTTCTCAGGACACTGAGTTCAAACCAATAATTTAATTCAGATGAAAATGAATGTTTCCAGATTAATACAAGCCATATTCCTTTGGAGCTGTCTATTGCTCTTTTTTCTTCTCTGTCTTGCATTTTTTTTATGCCCAAAACATGTGGCTTGAGAATGAAGGGATGATGTAGAAAGGGAGAGCAAAAATACAGGAAGAAAAATGTGCAGGTTTTCTGTTTTGTTCTGCTGCACGTGAGCTGGAGGGAGGCCACGCTAAAGTCTAGAGATCGATACATCCCTGAGAAAGCATTGACGCTACTTGTAATATCTTATAAACCCCAAAATACCCAAAGAGAGACGAGCATTTGTGCAGATTTGGTTCAAACATACTCGAAAAAATGTTGACCACATTTCTTTCCCAGTCATCATACAATGTGTTTACAATTGAAGACGCATCTCATTGGAAAGCGACTGATCCAGTTGCGATTAGTGGGACTTGGCCCCCAGATACAGAAGATGGGATTCAGAGTCGCAGCTGTCCCTGATGTGCAGCTGTGGAGTGAGCATTGGACTGGCTGTAGTCAAGTCACTTCGTCCAGATGAGGCAAAGCTCTGCGGCAAGTTGTCATGCAATGAAACCGATGCAGCCAGTGCGGCAGTCAGACCGTCAACACTCAAACATGCCATTGATTCATACCACTCGTATGAACTGTGTGGTTCAATGTCCACATTGTCTTTCACTGTTTGTTGCGGATTAGACGAGGTGACACCATAGGAAGGCAACGTGCCGAATGACGCGTTGATGTACTGCCCAGCTACTTGACAGTCGTGGACTGCAATCATTTTAGGGTAACCAGAGAATGTCCCAATGTTCCTGTCACGTAAGCCAGACCCGAGGCTCGACGCTTCTCTCAAGCCATTCCTGCTGATCAGTGCAGTAAGAATAATAGAGCATTACATTTGCTTCAATCCTATTCTGATATTTTGCCCGGAAAACATTCACCCCCATTCATCTGCCACACTCCATGACTGTGATGTAATGACTGGGCTTTCTCATCAGCCCTGCTCTGGTCACCCGCAGTTCCTGAATATGGTTTGAAAGAGAACTTCAAATTAGTGATGACTCATCCATGACCGCTATGTTATTACATTATTTCTTTAACAGCAATGACCCCAATTATTATCAAGTTCCAGTAAAATCCGTGCAAAGATATCCCAAAATACATTCATACCTATGACACAGAACCACGACACCGTCCTCAAACACTTTTCTAAGAGAATACAACTATTTCATATTACTGACAGTTATTTTGACGCAGAGGTAATAAGAGATAAAAGGTCTTGATTGGCGTGTACAAGCAACTGACTTGGACGGTACGATTGGACACTTCACTGGGTACACCTCCACAATCCACTGACATCCGAGAGCTGCATCGAGGATTCTTCCATCGATTTGATTATCGATTTTAACAAACCTGAGTGGTTGGTGCGTTACGATATCTATTGCACCGCTATTAAGTAGTTCAATGAGATTTAATATTGACAAGGCAAATATCCCGCACATCAGAGCCCAGCAACGGAGAACAAACAAATTGACTATGCGCATCTGTACCCACAGGCCTCCATTTGCCTCCTTGAGATTGAGACTGACCCGAGTGACCCTAAACTGTGTGTATGCGTTTGCATCGTGTTGGTTATTTTCACATCCACTGTTCCTAATGTAGTGGAGAGCTCAAAGACCACACGAGGAGAACACGACTTCGTCGTCAACAGTTGCCTAGCAGCAGTACTTTACAACATCATTTATTGCCAATAGTTGGAGGCAGTAATTCATAGAGCTCAAGTGAAATAGCAATGATTATGTAACATTTGCACCAAGGCCTCAAATGCTGACACATTGCAATACCATTCTTCTACGTCACAATTCCCCACTGTTCAAATGGTCTCCACTTTAGCCTCTCACTCGCCGTAAATCAACCGGTCTTTCTAAGCCCAATGCATATGATTTTAGCTCAATTAATTTTTACATGCATTGAATGCATGGTGTGGGCCCGATGAGGGAGAGACCCTATGAATGTTTTGCCTGGCGGAATGCAGCCTTGCCGAGCTCGCCTGAGATTTATGTGACAGCTGTGGGGTATGCATGTGGCTAACAGATGGTGGCATCCTGCTCATCTATTCTCTCTTGGCTCATCACTTCTTTGTCAAACACCGCACCCACTCTCGATTTGCTGCGCCGTTTTCTTTAATATTTGACTTCAACCACTTGCCGCCCGTCGTCCTTATATACTGTACTATATAGGGTTGCCTTTGCTGACTCGGTTATCAACTCCAGACTTATCTCCCGTATAGACCCACTGCGATCTGAAGTGAAACCATAGAACAAGACGTGTTTGATATGCACTGGCACACGCATGCAGAAATCCACATTTATTTGAACAATGAGCAATAGATTGGAGCCTGTTATTCTTTTTCCATGGTGAACCTAAACTGATACTTCACCCAAAATCCACAGTATGCGAAAAGCATAACTCACCTCCCGCCGACTCCAAAGCAGCCTGCGGTCACAATTTTGCAATGGAAATAAAGTAGCGAAACCTTTGTAGAAACTTGCCAACATGCGTCGACAGTCAAACGGACTATTCCTTTGGTGAACTCTGAATGACGAGGACGTGCCAGACATTTTCAATTCTCATCAAAACCGAAACTGCATGTCGAGCCCTTTCTCATCTTAGTGGATGGTCAACTCGGCCGTGCTTTGAATGAGAATTATCACAAGCGATAGCGATTGTGAGTTGGTTTCTATTGACACCATCTATCAGCTCAACGTTGATCAACAGCAGGTTGCAAGATGAACAAAAGGAAACCTCTCGACTTTTTAACTTCCCCTAACCCTCATTCTGTTGCCAGAGCCCAAAGGTCTGTCTAGTGCGTAAAATAGAGGAAATTAAAACAAATACCGCTGCGGATTGAAGGCTGTAGATTTGAATGCCATATTTTCATGGCAAATGTAGTAGCCTCGAGCCACGTTTGACTTGTCTGCCAATCAAAAAAACAAACCATAAAGTCATTCGGTGTTAAGACATCAAATTATGTGCTGGCTGAAATGGCCATGTGGAACACAGAGTCATCTACACGGCCATAAAATGGTTCCCCGTGGGAGCTCACCAGGGAACACTCACAACACCATCTAATAAAAAGCAGCCACAGCTGAGAGCTCAAGCAATGCCCCCACCTTGCTTCTCTCCCACCAAGTTTGTGCGCAGACACAGATCAACACACAAACACAATCCGACGAACACGGAACCACCGTCGACTGATGAGTCTGTTCCACTTTGCTCATCTCGCCTCACTCTCAGAGTCTGGGAATGCACTGCTGTGTGGTTTTAGCGACACACTGGGCACCCTGCCACAGGGAGTCACCTCTAGGTGTTCTGAGGGAAGTCTGTGTGTGTGTGTGTGTGTGTGTGTGTGTGTGTGTGTGTGTGTGTGTGTGTGTGTGTGTGTGTGTGTGCGTGCGTGTGTGCGACTTTTGAGTTCATTTAGTCCACGCGACCGCAGAGCAGCGACCGCTTCTTGTGTGAAAGACTTGCCTGCACGCACTGATACACAGACACACAGACGGAGCCTTGCAACCGCAAATCCAAACATGCAAACACCCACACATTTGCCCATGCACACGGAAGGAAACAGCAGTCACATTAGTCGCTGGGGAGCGAAGCGTCACATGTGCATGCATCATGCGCCCATTTGGACTCACTTGCTATCATTTGAAAATGAGAACAGAAAAGTCAGTTTTATGAAAGTGGGAGAGTAACAACATATTGGATGTTTGTATTATTAAACGGTCTGCTCTATTTTTAACCAGTCTGGCAATGTACGGGTTAAAAATGTCCTTTGAGCATAAAAAGGCAACTGATATTTCCCTAATTGCAGTTATCTTCCGCAGGCAGCACCGTGTTACAGTGGTTAGCATGCCTGCCTCACAGGTCTGAGGTTTGGGGTTTCCCAAGTCATGCATTTTGGGTTCATTGAATCTTTGAAATTGTGGAGTTGTGAAAATAAGTGAATGATTGTTTGTGTAGCTCTGGCCCCTGTTCAGGACATACCCTGCCTTTCGCCCAAAGTCAGCTGGGATATGTTCCCGTTCACCTCCGACCTCATTGATGGAAATTGTGATTGGATTTTTGATGGATGGACTGTTAACTTCCTCTGACGAAACACATGGAGATAAAACATATTTTCACCAGATTTGCATTTTTGCACCATCCTTCAACATGAGTTTTAACAAGCCACGTTTCTGCAGCCCAAGTAACAAGCAGACCCTGTCAAAAAATGTAAAACATGATTTTTGCGGTTAATACTCGCAGTGGTGCTTTCATACAGAGTGATGAATTCGTTTTAGTTAAGTTCTAGATAGTATGCTCAGTAAAAGAGGGTCTACATTACGGTGTCTGGTTACACTGGCCCCATCCCAGTCTGGCATACTGCCCTGCGTCCCAGCTGGGAAGACTTCATAATTTCAAAATGACAGCATCGAAATCAGGAGAAGGGGGGCTGGGCTCGTAGTGGAGCCCGTAGACCACACCAAACCGGCTTCACATTGTATATTTGAACAATCAACAAAAATAAACACGACAAAGGGGATTGGCGCAAAGCTTGGGGCAGGAATTCTGCTTCATTAACCGAGTTATCATTCTTACACCCGAGTTCAAAGTCTTGATGATTGTGAGGAACAAATTATCTCAACACGCCCTCCACCCGTGCTTTTCTCCTTGTGCCCCTGAGAAAATTCTAAGACGGGTTACAGGCTGTTGGTTAAAAACTCAAGTGTCTAAATACACAGCTTTGTCATAATATAGTTCAATATTTTCATAAGTCTTAATTACACACACGCACACACAGGCACACACACACTACTTGTTAGTGCTATATGTTTCCAGATTCTCTTGACAGTGTGCTCAGTATTGGCCTGGGCATTAGACTCTTAATTTGTTGACTTACCGCAGTTATTAATTATTCTATAGTCTACCCAATGTAACTGCAGCATTAAGGAGTTCAAGAAACTTAGTGTAACATGGACAGCTCACCTGTCATCTGCAGAATAAAAGCATTTTTGATTAGAAATGGTTCAAATGGACACATTAGAAAAAGAATAGCATCTAGACAGACATAAAACACAGCTTTGCATCAACGACAGCTAAATCATAAACTAAAAAAAAATAAAATAAAATGATCCTGTCAAAAACTGGTCAAAGGTGGATCATATCAAACATTTATCTGATAAGAAATGATGAGCTCTGGTCTGGGTGAGCTTCTGTGCTGTTTACAGCCAATTTGGCTATACTCCAACTGTGTTATGCTCAACTATGCTATGAGCTCAACTGCGAGTTGACTTCCTGAAAGATAGTCAACTCGCACCGTCTTTGGTCCACTCAACTTTGTGATCTGATAGGAAATCGGGGAGGAAGCGTTGAAGCGCGATATAAACCTCAGTCTGAGCGTGAGATGCCACCAGTGAAGCTGCAAAGTGCCATCCAGCAGCAGCAAACTGCCTTCAGCTGTTTCTACAAAAGTTGGTCTGTGGCACGCTGCTGCCCTTGCAGGTCATTACATATTCACAACCATAAACACAGCGCAAAACAAAATAGTATTTCATTGCTTGCTTATATTCTGCATACACATTACTGACATGCAGCGCAGCGAATGGCCAAGCCGACGTGCACTCCTTGGACTTTAATTGTACGTTTGGGACTCACAGTTGGATACAGGAACTGAACAGCGGTCTCCCATGGCAAAGTCTGCTGTTTATCCGACCTCTCCACCCTTGACGGCCTCCTTACTGAGACTTCCTCACTACAAAGTAACATTTGCAAAAGTCCCCCTTCGTGACGATCCAAAATGAAGCCTGAAACCCTGACCTGTCCCGGGTTTGTACATATGAACTCGGACTTTGGGTAGTTCTTCAGATTTTCAGACTTGAAGGTCGTAAATGACTAATTCTCACTGTTGCATCTGAATATCAATACAGTTTAAATGAGTGTTGGAATGAAAGTAAAAAAAAAAAAAATCTTTATATAATTCCACGACTCATTTCAGCATTCACACAATGAGTTGTTTCAACAGAAGAGCTTGTGAACGACAAATGGGAACTACAGAATTATGAAAGAAGACTACAGCAGCCAAAAAGGAGGGAGGGGCAGGAAGAGGAGAGTTTAGTATACGGTTAAAAAAAAAAAAAAAGTAATTCCAGCAGCATTTAATGAGTAGACAGTCGTCATCCACTCCCTTTTACCTCTCTGTACGTCTTTTTCTGTCACACCCTCATCTTTCCATCTGTTGAAACACTTTTACTTATAGCCAGAGGTTTTACTTCTTTGGCTTTCGATGACAGGCTTTCTGTTTTTTTTTCAAGCATTTTCAGCAAACAATCATTTTTGTCGAAGATCACAAGTCTATTGTAAAGTTGTGCAGCATTTGGCACTTCCATCTTGCACTGCTGACCTCACGGTGGACTAATACATTGACCAAATAATTCTATGAAATGAGAACCTTACTTGTAACGAGTACACGGTTTGAGAAGTGGCTGAATTGGTTATATGCTGACAAATTTAGTCAAATGTTATTTGTCATATGACACTTTTATGGATGTTGCAGCACTCTAAACGTTGAGGAACTAATCTGGACAACTCTGAGAAATACACACGGCGCCCAGCTGTGCATGTGTATAATGTTGCAAATTACAACATTACACTCACATGGGGAATGCCAACCCTGGCAAAGCTGAGGACGATTTTCCACCGTTTAAAACAAGTGTGGTAGACTGGCATGACTGAGCAGGTTTCACTCGGCATCACAGGTGTGGTTGGGGCACAGACGTCCGCTGCGTACCTTAGCCCCACCCTGACATCTCACAACAACACCATCCAAGCTGCGAAAGGGCCAAGACCAAAGGGGAACAACCACATCCACATGTCAATCTTTCTCGCGTGGTCAGTGCATTTTGAGGCAAGATTCATCTAAACAGCATTGGAGGCAACATGTTATCACACACCTTTGTGACATACAAGTTGATGCGTTTTTTTTTCTGGAGTCTCCAAAGCCATCCTTGTGGCAACTCACCACATCTGCTTACCGCTTCTCATCACTTTTATAACATCTGAGGTCTGTTGCAAACATAAATCTTGCACTAAAAGAATCCAACATTTTAACGTGACAGCGAAATGTGCAGGCAGTCCATATTGTGGCCAGATGAGATCTTGATTCTCCGAGGTCTGCCCCTCATTTGGTGTCCATTGCAGACCACAGCTGAAACAAAACCTTGTTTTCTACAAATATCGGAGACGCTGAATCAAACAATGAATCACTGAGACTCAACATGCACATGCAGATAAATATTGGTGCATGGTGTCTGCAGTCTCTAACAATGACTCTTTTTCTCCACTTCACAGACTGAATCACACACACACACACACACACATACACACCCCACTGGTGTATTGGAACGGTAAACCTGTCACACGTGCGTTAAAGTCTGATCACTGACATGAAAAGAGGGTGTTCACACATAAGTTCAGTCGGGGTACGCGGGATCTCTGCTTTTGACTGCATTTCCTTGTTGATCCAGCAATATGGACAAAATCTTGACTGGACTCTCAGCAAAAGATTTGTTTGCAAACAAACACACAGATTCACACCCTCATGCACAAGGAAAGTTGATAAAGTGTCAAAATATTCACCCCTCACCTCAACTCTGTGGGCTGCACAGTGACTCCAATTCCCAACATGTGAGGTGCCTGTGAGTCTCTTCTCTCCTTTTCTCTGCCTCTCTTTCCCTCACTCACTTCTCAACCTGAAGTCAACGCATGGCTCTCGTTCTCCACTGCAGAGAAATGAGGCAAGGAAAAGGGAAAGGGGTAGGAGGTGGGGGGGGGTGCACGTAGGTCCTGCCCAGACTGATGAGAAAGGCATCCAAAAACACCCTTGGGAGAAAAAAAGAGAGCACTACAACTACAAAATTCACCTTCTCGTCACTACACATTCATTTATTTTTATAAGGCACTTGACTCTTTGGTTGCCTTCACTCTGCTGCCAAAATTTCCTTCAAACTACTTTTGAAAAAAAAAAAAGAGCTACCCAAATTCTTTTTTTTTTAAATTCCGTGTTTTGTTTTCTTGCCCCTCCACAAATATTTTCCTGCTTTGCACCCTGCTGCTGTTTTATCTAAACATGCCCACACACACTAGCCACCCACCCACCCACACACACACACACACACACACACACACACACACACACACACACACACACACACACACACACACACACACACACGTATAGCATTGTTGCAGTGTGATCCTCTATATGCTCTAATCTGTCTGAAAAGGAGAGAGGGACACACTCGTACTGCACGCACTGGAAGGCTATAGAGGTTGACTGACCACACTACAGTATATGCATCCCTTAATCTGTAGACTAGGACTCGCTCCCGTGTGATGGACGATGCAGAGAAATGCACAGGTCTGCTCTTTGGTTCCAAAGTACTGCACATGTAATATGGTTCTCGCAGGAGCAACTTTCTCTCACACATAACACACACCTTTAACTTGAAGGCTTAAAAGAGCCTGGCACTTTCTGTCCAGAATGTGAGGAATGCATGGTGTTAGGTCAGTGGCGAATTTGAAGGCAAACCTAGTGGGAGTCTCTATGAGGTTTTGACAGAAAATAAGTAGTTCAAAGCAAGGCATCGGAAATGATTTCTTGACAAGAATTGTATTATTTTCCGTGAGTCTGTTCTATTGCACTTCAATAAATGAAACACATTGGGGGGCAAAAAAATGATGAGATGGCTCACAAGGATGTGACTATATCCAGTTCATATTTGTGGTGATGCTATGACCTGATGCAATGCTGATCCCCCCCCCCCCCAACCGCGCGGCACAAACCCAAAAAGAGTTTTTTTCAGTTCATATTTGTGGTGATGCTATGACCTGATGCAATGCTGATCCCCCCCCCCCCAACCGTGACACAAACCATTGGAGCAGTTTTATGCTGGAAAACCAAATTACAGCCATAAATCAATGAACTGTCTGCAGCTTTACCAACACCCGTGGAATTGTGCCCAGATGAGGGGTTACATCCTCATCAAATCTTGATCTTATATTTGTGCTGACTCTAAATAAATGAGATGTATTATTTCTGCCCACATTTTCCCCATTTTCCTCTTGAATCTAAATAATTAAGATTCGGTTGAATAAGCAGGTCTTTATGACTAACATACGGTACATGCATGTTTTGGACAAAAAGTCGTGTGAACAATGCTGTTTACAAGTAACGAGCCTTGAACTCTGAGTCATGATGTAGTCTTTGGGAATCTGGCACAGCTTCCATGTTCAAAGGGGCGGTCATGCCTCACTCCCCCAGAATCTTCCCAAGTCCTTTTTGTGTAGTCTGAAACACCCTTGGTGCAGTTCTGTCATGCACAGTACTAATGTGCTCAAGATGATAAGACTGATTCCAGTTTGGGTCACATATGTCTGTCTGCAGTTTTTTTTGGGGGGGGGGCTGTTGTTTGTTTTTTATGTCTGCTTGTGTTTGCTGCATACTTGCAAACCCACAACAAAATGCAAATTGCAAGTGTATTATTGGGTTTAAGGAGTGGAAATACGAGAGATGTCGCAATGCGCTCACTCACTGGAAAGTGTTCATCCCAAATCCAGTCAAGAGGAATTACCATCATCCACAGGGGGTAGGAAGGATGCTGGGGGCGGCTGGAAATTCAACACAATTGCGGGTTTCATTACCCGCTTGAGGATTAGAAACTTTCACAATCGTATTCATCACCAGTAAAATGGATCTAAAACTTGTAAAGAAGCAGCAGTCCCCATCCACCGCCGGGCCATGGCAGGCCGCGCAGATGACAGTAAAAAAAATAAATAAAAAACAACCCCCAAAACAATGTACTATATTTCTAGTTTATTTGTCAACTGAGGCTGAAAACTATTTTGTTATTGAAAAGTGACTGGATTTTCTCTCTTACATGTATCTATGACTGACTCGATGCATTTTATGATGCTGTCTCAATTGCCTAACCCTAATACAAAACCCAAAAGCTGGCAAAATGAGTTGAAAATGCAGACGTATTTGGAAAGTTTCTTTGCAATGGGGAAAATGCCCAGTGAGAATTCCACACAAGATCCTATGCCCAAGAAGACAAAGCAAGGTGCATTTCAGAGAAAATACCAGGAGACCTACTTGAAATATGGATTTATCTCGACAGGTGAGTGCCTCAAACCTAGCCCGCTCTGCACAATATATTGAGAGGGCTCTCCAATGAGTTGATGAAGCCTTCAAAATTGATTCGCCACCAAATCGAAGTGCCTTGAGAGCGTTGCACTTGATGGCTAACCACATTGCTAAAACTAAAAATTCATTCAGTACTGGTGATAAAAAAGAAAACAGTGGATTCACGTGTAGGATTGAACCCAAATCCTCCCCAGCTGCTTCACATTTCAGACAGGGACTTTTGGTGTTTTCCCTCAGACAGACTCTTCCAAGCTCACATAATATGGCATATATTGTAGTTTCTTGAAGACCAGTCACAACAAAAGCGAGCGCTGCTCAATCTGATGACATTCAAAACTCTACATTCGCAAAACAAGTATACATATTGTGGATTTGATGGTGAGGAATTCACTTCATAGCCGTGGCTGTACTTGCACTGAAGTTTTTCAAACGTTTTGTTGGCTCAATATAAGCTACAGGGCAGAGGCGCCATTTTATCGAAAAAAATTTGCAAGTGAGCTTCACGCTGTGGCCATGGGGTGTATGTGAGGCTGTCTATAATGTGCGCTGTACCATAGAGAGCAGCAAATGTCGACCTGCCAGAAAGATTCCCTCCCTGTCAAATGCTGAACACCTCCCGTGTCATTCCTCACAGTCAAAAACACAGCTCACTGGCGGGGGGTTCATAATTAAACCCTATAATGATTGCCCAATAATACGGAACCTCACAACAGCAGTCATCGTTTTAATTAAGGCGCAGTATTGATGTCTTGTGTTTCAAAAGCTTGATAGGCCTCTTACAGTACAGTAAATAAGAGGAACTTACAGGCCTAAGCATCAAACATGCATGTGCATTGTATGGGTGATTTAATCAGATAATGATTGGAATTTACACCCAGCAGCGACAAATTCTTTCCTGCTTCACGAAAGAAAATTGAAGGTGAAGGAGGGTTTATGTCCAAGTGAATATGTAAGCGTGAAGGAGGGAGGATGAAACAGAAAGACAGACAGGAGCGAAGAGAAGGGAAGAGAACGCAAGCTATCCCATCAGTCTAATATTTATACCAACACCTGCTTCTACTTTCATTTGCCGCAGGTGCCAAGCTTACAAGTTGATGCATGCAATGATAACACACTATGTCATAAGAATGTATAGATCTTATAGACAAGGATTTTAGTTTAACCTATACCCCATGCAGTCTGTCATAAAGACTTATCTTTGCTTAATGCAAAGACAAATGCGTCAAAAAAATAAAAAGGAATTTACAGGTTGCAATTTTCCAAACGTCCTTAGCAAACATTCACTTTACACACACACTGCAAACTGGAACACATTTCAGCATTTTTCCTCCTTTCCGTTCAATGTCGCAAGCAATTCTCCTCCGCTGTGGGCTGTGTTAAGAGTGTTTCTTCCTTCCACTCTACGTGTAAAACAGTTGAGCTTAAAATTGAAGGCGAAACTGGTTCAGTATTTCAATTTTTTTACCGCCAATAGTGCCAGTCTACGCTAACAGTTGCACAATTCATTGAATACTTCATTGCCCATTTTTGAAAAACACAATCGAACTACTGTGGCTTTTTGGGTGATTTATGAACAAAAGCAGGATGGGCTGTAATAACACCAGACTGTTTGAATATCACAGTATTCCAATGCACCCACAAAAAAAAAAACAACCCAAAAACCTCCACAATATTTCAAGGTTGGTTGCTCAAGGGCTTTGATGTTTTATCCATCCATCCATCCATCCATCCACCCATTTTCCGATCTGCTTTATCCTCACAAGGGTCACGGGGTGTGCTGGAGCCTATCCCAGCTGTCTTTGGTCAGTAGGCGGGGGAAACCCTGAACCGGTTGCCAGCCAATCGCAGGGCACACAGAGACGAACAACCATCCGCGCTCACGCTCACACCTAGGGGACAATTTGGAGTGTTCAATCAGTCTGCCATGCATGTTTTTAGAATGAGGGAGGAAACCGGGGTACCCGGAGAAAACCCATGCAGGCCCGTGGAGAACATGCAAACTCCACACAAGAAGGCCGGAGCTGGAATCGAACCTGGTGCCTCTGCACTGTGAGGTCGATGCACTAACCTCAGACAGGAACTGACTATTGTTTGCACCTATGTACCAAACAGCAGTTCACCATACCCAGCCTTGCTCAAGTCCTTGGAGGGGGCGTTGGAGCTTATTGTATCAAATAACTTGGGCTCTCAGGAGTGAGGGAAGTACGGAGTGGGAGATTGATTGGTGGGATATTGATCTGTGCAGCGTCCGTAGTGATGCAGTGATACAAAGCCTCGACTATGGTCATGGGCTATGGGTCATGAATGAAAGAATGAGATCCAGAAACAGATGATCCTCCACAGAATGCCCGGGCTCTCCCTGAGAGATAAGGAGAGAAACTCGAACATCCAGGATGGGCGCAAAGAAGAGCCGCTGCTCCTCTGCATTGAGAGGAGCCAGATGAGGTGGCTCGGTTATCTGATGAGAAGCCTCCTGGACGATTTGCTGGTGAGGTGTTCCGGGCATGTCCCAATGGGAGGAGGCCCCGGAGACAACCTGGGACATGCCGGAAAGACTATGCCTCTGGCCGGCTTGCGAATGCCTTAGTATCACCCAGGAAGACCTGGATGAAGTGGCTCGGGAGAGGGAAGTCTGCCCTTTCCTCCATAAGCTGCTGCCCCTGCAACCCGACCTCAGATAAATGGAAGAAATTGGATGGATAAGGACTATTCTTGCATCCCAGGTTTTAGCTACAGCATTGTTTCAAATGTTTCAGCACATACATTACTTCAAACACTCAAGCTATTCAACCGATAGGCCTTTTTCCCATATGAATGTAACTAAAGAGTGAAGCACATTACATCTTCTCAAGAAAGCTAGTAGTCCCACTGTCTGCCACCATCAACACTGTGGGGGTGTGTCAGACAGCATGAAGATGAGCCAGCTCATGATGAGGATGACATACAAGCTAAATATGGTTCTTGCAGCCAAGGCCATGGGGAGACAGAGAAAGGCACCACAATCCTCTGCAATATACAATTATCCAAAACAAGACAGTCGGCCAAGCTCCTCGCTGAAAGTCACAACAACTAACAACTAAATACGTTCCTATTCTTTTTTCCTCACGAATCAGACTCAGATATCAAAGAAAATCTTCATACAAATACATACGAAAGAAGTCTCATGGTGCTCAAAGAGGTGACCCGAGCACAAGACCAGCAGGTAAAAACAACAAAAACCTAAATATGAAAAGTGGTTAAAGCACCTGAGATACGGTATTGAGCAAAAGTCTCTTCAAACCTGGCTAAATTTTCATGAATGGCCAAGGCTCGATTCAAAGTTTGACTTGCAGTTGGACAACGTGGAAACATCAGAGATTACAGCCAATCAAAATGAACATAAAACTTCACAAAATATCTTTCCAGATTTTAAGCGAGTGAAGCAAACAGCATTAGAGCTGTTGAGATTTTTGTAAGGTATGTAAATAAGAGTATGTTGAAGTGTAGAATGATTTTGTTTATGTTCAAGATTTACAAGCAATAATCCATTCCATATGTGAGGCAAGTACATCTTGTACAAATTAATTGCCAAAACGAAATGCATTTCACCAATGAACCATTATATAGTCCTCCCTCAGTTCAACAGTCAAACAGCTGGAAAACTGCTGTGCTAAACATCTGAAATTGTGTGGACTAAAAAAAAAGTGCTATCTGTAATGTGAATTTCTAGCTGACATGGAAAAGGTAGAGCTCAACCTGCGGGTTTCTTCAGTTTGGGGTGTTGACAGATGGAAAAATTACTTGAATGAGCAACTTGCAAGGCAATTTTTCATGCTTGGGGTAATAATATGGTGCATAGTTTGTATATTCGTGGAGAATAATTGCTGTTTTATCACTTATCAGAAATGCGGCAGAGAGAGTGAGAGTCACTGAATCTGCTTGAGTTGGATCCCTTATTTTGAGGGGACACAAAAGGGGAAGAGATCAAAGACCTGAGCTTGGAGTTTTTGGTGTGCTTGTGTGTGCGTGCGTGTGAGCGTGGACTGATGAACATGTGAACAATAAGCAGAGGTTCAACAGAACCACCTGGAGTAAAAAAAAAAAAAAAAAAAAATCAAAACCTCATGTATACCTCGAACAAATCATTTTAGGTTTCAAAACGCATGTGTAGTGAGTAGGAAAAGCCGAGTACCTGGCTGTTAAAGTGGCAATTGTGTACCATGTTGGTCAAGATGTCCGTAATGTCAAATATTCTCCAACAAAAGACTTCATTAATTTTCTAAGGTCCTTCCTTGCCTTGTTCAGGGCCATAAGTAAGCTGGAGCCGATGACACCTGACTCATGGAGAGAAGCAGGGCATACCCTTGACTGATCACCGGTCAATCACAGACTGACGTATCGAGACAGACCATTCAAACGTGCGAGCAATTTAGAGTGTCGAATGAACCAAGCATGGAAAGAACAATGCAAAGTACACAAAAAGTATTACACTCGGACACCAACTCCTGGAAATAACCCACCACAATACTGCCTTTGCAGAAACTATTGGGTTCATTGACTCTGCACATGCCATGACTTTCCTTCCTGTGATCACCATGACAACAAGGATTTAAGTTTGAATTTGTTCAGTAGGGCAGGTCTCAGTGATGCCTTTCAACAATCATTTGCCATACTCCTGGGTTTGTCATCTCAGTGCGTATGGATATATTCCAAGAATGGGTTTAGTGGGAGTGAGACAAGTGAAGGCTTTTTTTAATATCCATGTGCTTTTTGCAGATACCTCAACAAGCCCGAGCTTGGTGTTGATGACATTATGTCGTGCCATGGTAACAACATAGTTGCAGGGGGTGGAAACCATGTTTATGTAAACAAACAGTCAGCAACACATCCTGTAATAATACTATTTAATTACAACTGAAATGACCTAGCCCGGTCAAACCCCTGTCACAGTAAACCTCTTTTAAATATGTTGGACAAAAACAGGTACTGCACAAGTGCCTATGGTCTCCCGATATTCATTTCAAGAAGAGATTTGACACAGTGAAGACAATCAGACGACCAAACACAATAGGTGAAGGGAGTAAGAAATAAATGTATCATTAGGCTTAAATCTAGACCAGGAACATTCAGCTCTTGAGAATCACTCTCTTGCATGTTTGTTGACTGATCATAAATCACTGATTGGTTTTTAGTCGCATAAAATAAAGAAGGTCCTGGGCTAGCAAGATGCTCATGATATTCACATTAGTTTTCAAAATAGTATGCCATTTTGATGTGATTAGCGAATGAGTTTTTGCCAACACTCGTGATATTTGACAGAACCTGATTTCCTTGCCTATATGAATATAAATATATAAATTCAAGGTGGTGTTGGCAATACCGATCTGATACCTCGGGCAAATACAACCGTGCCTGGTAAAACTAACCCCCCCCCCCCCCAAAAAAGTGTGTATTTCAAATTAGAGCTTCATAAAAACTACGAGACATCAGGGACATTTGTTTATTTAAACTCAGAAGTATAATGATCTAGCAATCAGATTTTTGTGGGGTGGGGGGGGCGGTGCGGGGACAATAAAGGTTTAATTACGGTACACCCATTCTCTGCACCGCTCATCCTCACAAGGCTCACGACTGTGCAAGAAGCGGGGAACACCTTTCCTTTGTATTCATCTATTATCCTTTGCTGGTATCCATGCTCAGAAAATGATAATTTGTCCCGGATATGCATCAATGTTGTGAACGCCAGCCAATCGGATTAAAAGAACACCTTTCCTTTGTATTCATCTATTATGCTTTGCTGGTATCCATGCTCAAAAAATGATAATTTGTCCCGGATATGCATCAATGTTGACTGGTAATTGTAATGGCAGGGGAAAAAGGATTGATTTGGAAAATACTTCTTGACATCTGGGCAGCCCACTTGTAAGCGAAATAAGACATTGGCTCAGACATGTTTGTTTTTATTTCCGGTTGTTTCCCTGTTCTTTGCCCCGGCACGTTTTGGAACAAATGCAACTCCAAGATTTTTGCTGAGCTGCCAAAATTATGTCATTTTGGTGGTTTTGACGTAATTCCCCCACGGCACTAAAGAACGGTTCTTGGGTTCCACGTGTGTTTTTAAGGACTTCATTGTTGTTCCTCTGAGCCTTGTGTAGTTTCAGTAAACTGCTTAGCGATACACCTCCCTTTCTTTGGCACCAAATGTTGTACATGAATTTGAAACATTAGACATTTAAATATAATATTGGAATGAAATATACCTTTTTCACAACCCCTAGGTACCAGTCAACATGAATACAATGTGCCAAAATGTCACCAATTCCTGTGTACTTGTGTATGATCAACTTGAGTTTGTTTTTGTAAAAAGCCTAAATAAATAAATAAATAAATTTAAAAAAAAAGGTTATTATTGAGCGTCCGGTCAGTAAATGCCACAAAAATATTGCACATGGGTTTTTCAATACTTACATTTAAAATATTTATATAACAGTGACATGAAATTAAGTTTGATTCTAATTATGAACTGAGTTATTATGATTTATTTTCTAGGGAAAAATATTATTTCTATCTATCTTTTCTAGTACATATTTGTCAAAGCACACCATGGCCGCCACATCGCAATTGTGCTGTGGAATTCAATCCACTTAAATTGAACCTTACCTCAATAAATCAATGCTGTTTTGCCAGTGTGAGATAATCTCAGCGATACACATACTGAACTCATTCCGCTATTTGTTGAGTCATGTGTTTATTTTGGTTCTTGTTTCTTTAGTGTCATTTATCCAGAGTATTTGAACAACTCCAGCAGCAACTGTACTTGTTCCTGCTTGAAGCTCTGCATTTTCTCCATCTATACCTGGATAGTGATTACCTGAAGCACCCAAAGAATTCCACCGTCCTCTTCCTCTTCTGTCTGCAAATCCACCGTATCAGAAATGCCTCGTATTCAATGTTGTGGTAAAACCTGAGGTGTTCCACAAGGTGTGTTGCGTTGCAATAACAACAACGTCAATTCTCTGGTTTGCAGCTGAAATACTGTAGCTCAGCACATGACTTCTCCCTACACGCTGCCATAACGACAGAGTGCGACTGAGACTGACTGCATGAGCAGCGTGGTGTGCTGCCACACAGACACATTATGCACTTACGGTACTCAAGTGAAAGAAAAAAGTAATTCTCATCAACAGCGTATCATTTTAAACAAGATCTCAACATTTTCCATCCAGTGATATTTTGATTTGGGATGCATACAGTTGAGTGCTCAGTTAAAAGAATAAAGAGCTGAGGTATTGATATTTCAGTGTCCAGCTACACATCACTTGTCACCAGAGAAGAAGCAGTAACTAGAGCACAACACGAATGGCACATCACTCAACATAACCTGCTTTGGCTGCAGGATGCCTCATAAATCCCTCCTCCAATTCCTTTTCTCGATCGAGCGCTGGACACCAAAACCACCAGACATCCAAACAACTTTTTCTCTCAGCCATTAACTGTTTTTTTTTTTTTTTTTAAATCCGTTGACTCATAAGTTCTATAGGGTGTCACTTCTAAAGTGCCTTACGTCAAAAAAAGCCTTATTCACGCTGCCCATGGCAGGGAATAGTACGGCACAAGCATGCCCCTATTTTGCAGTGGTTGCTAAGCTATAGGACAGCTGGCCGCTGTTTTGGTTGTAAATTTGCTACAATGAAGACTTGACAAAAAGGAGAAGGAAAGGAGGCATAATTCAAGTGATATGGCTATGCTGCATATATACACACACACACACACACACACACACACACACACACACACACACACACACACACATATACACACACACACACACATATATATATATATATATATATATTTTTTTTTAATAATATTTCTATTGTTGAACATCACACATTTGCACCACTTTCAACCAATCTGGTTTATTTAACGTGGTCCATGTCATTTTCTGTACAACTCTGCCAAAATCTCTTGCCATGGTCACTCTGAAATCACTCCGCCACCACCTCTCCTATCTGATGCACCACCACAGAGCCGTGGCACACCTGGAGCGCCTCCATGCGATGTGCTATGCCGTTTCATCATCTATTCATGGCACCACATAACCAATGAATGGACTGTGCTCAACAAAGGTCAGTGGCAAAAGGCCTCAACAGCAACATTTTGTCACATTTAGTGTCAATGATGAAAAAAAGTAGTGTGAATTTTTTAGAGCATCTTTTTTGCATTGTTAATATCAATTTAAAGCTGTATTGAATTGTTATATGTAAATATTAACTATCGCAAAATTTAAATAATGAATGTAAATCTCAATCTTATATCTAAATGTTTTGAGTGAAACAAAATATTTAACTACAGTATATGCAAATTCAGAAATAAAAGCTGAGGGAAGCAAGCAATCATGAGGGATTCTTCAAAGTGAGGCTCCATGCGGACGGCTGTTGAGGTCGCGGGCTGTTGCTATGGTGGTCATAAATCTCTTGGCCTTCATAAAAGTGACACTAAAAACCTCATAGTCGTTGTCTAACAAAGTTTCGCCAACGTGCTTGCTTCATAGGTAGTTATTATCAATATAATCCATGTCCAAAAACCACTCCCCTGGATAAAATGGTTTAGGATTTAGACTTAGATTAAATGTAACATGGAACATTTAGGAGTAGTATTTGAATTTCTACGTTGAAAAATAGAAAATAAAAAAGTGAGTCATACATTCACACCGGGTTTTCTCAGAATTTTTTGAAGCAAATATGCTATTTTTATGCTATACACTGTATGTTATTTTCAGCACGAGCTGCTCTACCAATGTTTATTTTTTTTATACTGTTCTATTTATCTATTTAATAGATTTGCCTATTTCCTCTATTTTAAAGCCTGTCTTCGTCATTATAGCTGTCAACTGGCATCATTTGCACCCTTGCTTCTATTGATCAGTATTTACCTAATATTGCGCACTTTGTATTTCTTCATGACTGAGCTTTGCGTGTATGTGTAAACTGTATATCCAAAGTGTATATTTTGACATGGTGTTTAGTTTTTGTTACGAGAGTAATAGAGGGACACCATCTACTACGACTAATTCCTCGAGTGTTTTAACATACTTGGCTTACGAGAGTAATAGAGGGACACCATCTACTGGTGACTAATTCCTCGAGTGTTTTAACATACTTGGCTTATAAAGACGATTCCGAGTCTGACTCCTCCAAGCTAGAGAATTGATAAAACAATCCGTCACACTTCTGGACCAACGGCCCTGAATTGTGGTGAAGCATGTTTGCCTCTGCATCTCCCATCCCCCAGTGACCTGAACTCACACTGCTCTCCACTCATTCATGTCCAAGATTGTTCACTGTATTTCATCTTTTTGTTACATATAGTCACTTTTAAATCTTCTTAGAATAGATTATCCTTTCGATTATTCCGTCGACACATCGAGCAGATTTGCAATATGTGGATGTTGAAGTCTTTTGTCAGCCAAAGTGGTGGTGGTGAATAAGATCCTCAATCTTTGTGCCGTTGCATCAGGTAGGTCTATTATTTTATTCATCATTTTTTGAACTATTGCCAATAGTTTTTTTTGCATGGCCCTTACAGTCAAGCAATCCGTCCTTTAGAACTGTGCTCCTTTCAATCAAGTTGATTGGTTCACTTTGGAGTATTTCAGTGGCAGTTGCAGGAAATCCAGCTGTCTGTCCTGATCCACAGAATTGGCATTTTTCAGACTAGCGCATAGATAAGATATAAACCCATCCTGGCAGAACAATAATAGAATTTCATCCATCACATCCCAAAGCTTGACACCAAAATTGTGTGTTTGTATCTTTTTTTTTTGAAAGAAAACAAACAAAGACAAAAATAGAGCACTATATCTTAATTGTCTTCGATGTGTTTATGCACCAAAGCTGGAACTCAATGTTTTGACCTTCTAAACCATGGCACTAAATATGGGGCTCTAAAATCAAATAAATGGCAGATGTCCTCCTCCTTTTCAAAAAACTTGTAATTAAATGACTCTTGTTATTACTTTTGATTTATTTGCAAAGCTGTCATGGCCTTAAAAGGATTATTAAATAACTGACAGCAGGCTGTTAGAAGTCAAGAAAAATGAGTCCTTTGGAAAGCAGACTGTTTGACAATACAGTGATCCCTCGCTACTTCGCAGTTCGTTTATCGCGAGTTCAGTGCATCGCGGATTTTTTCAAATATAAATAAATATATATAATGAGTACAGTACTGTATATGTTGCTCTATGTGACTCGCTGTTGTTTTCTTTTGTTCTCGCGGACTGTTTGCGGACTTTTTTTTTTTTACCTGTTTATGTTAATTGGACGCTACTTTGCGGATTTTCGTTTATCGCGGGTGGTTTTGGTCCCCATTAACCGCGATAAACGAGGGATTACTGTACATTTCATATGACAAAGCCATTATCCAACTATTCAAATGTTATATGTCCACAATTTCCAGTTACAAATGGCAGAATTATTTTGTTGCAACAAACACCTTTTAAATCATGACGATTGACAAATGCCAAATGTTAAATTGCATGAATATTTAGCTTGGGCGGTCTCATATCAAGACTGCCCATCATTGGGTGGGCTATAATCGTCACATCACAGAATGTGGATGCTCTACATATTAGAAAAACATGAAATTCATTTTGTCTGAGCGTAAGACCCATTACGCATTTTGAAAATGTTTGCATTGCTAAATGTCATTTCTGTGACTACAGTATGGATAGAATTAGGCCTAATTTATTAGGACGTACAAGTGTTAGAAAACACTTGCAGGAAAGAGTCACAGAAGTGCTGGAAAGATTTGGTCAGCTTTCAAAATATAATAATTCATACTGTGATTATAGACAAACAGAAAACCAAAGTTAAAAGTTTCTGTTGTGGATTTACGATGTCGTTAGAATACGCACGAGGGTGTTGCCTTACTCATCAGTGTAGAGCATGGGCACTTTCTCAATTTCACTAAGACTATTTAGTCAGAGATGTCAAGCTCACAAACAAACCCTTATTTCCAAACACGCTTTGGTTTTGAGGTTCTGACACGGCACGGAATAAACTAGTTTGTGTCGTCATTCAACAAAAAAAATAAATAAAATAAGATAATAATAATAATAACAATATGCAGACTCGGTTTCATGTCTCAATTTGCTGTTTTTCATTTGATTATTTTATATCCATGGCCAAAATAGTATTTTTTTCAACCACATTTTAATGTACCCATAATTACAGGATGACTTAACTTTGTTGTTAGGAGTGGTGAGAGAGTCCATGGCGTGTTCCAATTTATGTACAAATTGAGGTGAGCTCACATGAATGGAACTCAATTATAAACTGAAGGTCCCCAGGAATTGCCTGAAGAGGCAATGAATCTTAGAAATAAAAATGATGCATCAGTTGAGATCAGTTATTGCCAACTACTATGTCACGCCTCACTAGTGTGCCATGACAGATTCACGGTTCCAGTTTCACTTCATTGGTTTGAAAAGCCATTGTTGTTATTTTGTGAGTATACTGTATCAAATATCACATTGAATAAGTCAATTTGTGAGTAAATTGACATCAGACCATGAATATTTTAGTATTCATACTTTTTGAGACATTTTTGTTTAGTGGTGTGCTGTGACACTGTGATAATGTAAAATATGCACCTTGGCTGAATAAATGTGTGGAACCACTGGTTCAGATAACCACTGAGTGTTCAGCTGCAAAGCTGAGAGGACTTCAAAGTGGGGCGTTGACCCCCAATTCCTTTTGCCATGTCTAGAACCTGCCTCACTGCGTAACAATCCACAATCAGCTTTCACTGTATTGCTTTTCATGAGCCTTCTGACGGTGAGTCCATACAATCAAAGCTGCAAGAGGGCTGTAATTGACCTGGCTTTTTAGCAAAGGATGACCCTTGGCCTAAAAGCTACGTATGACTTAAAGTGACTCTGCGGTGGAATTGTTTTGAACATTGTTTTTGGTCAAAAGGAGCTTGAGGTTGACTGCAGAGTTGAAGGGGGTCACCACAACCCAAATATGTACTGTAAAAAAAATAAATCTATATTTATAGATATATATACATGAGAGACAACACTCAAACTATAGTGCACTACTCAGCCGGCTGTCACATTTCCTGGATGAATGCCGTAAGATTCCAGCAAAGGAAACTCAAGGGTCAAAGTAAAGATGCACCATGTAGATAACAGATTCCTTTCGAGGAGAACAAATTTTTGGGAAGTGACAACCGTTGTCTGGTGTGGATGGAATAGCTTGCAGACTGAGGGCAATGGAAGTGTCATTTAATACTAGATTTCTCTTCCCCGACAGATGCACACACTTATTATCCAATATTTTGAAGAACGGCGATGAAATAACTCCTTTATTTCCAATCCTCAGTGAAGAACAACATATGTGACGGTAGTTTTTTCCTGGTGTCCATGATGTGATCCATCTTAGAAAACCACACCCTTCTTACACTAATAAACCACTTGTCTGTCATTAGAAAACCAGAGTCTAGTGCGAGCCTGCGTGTTGGGTCATGAAAGTAGGTCCAACCCTGCAGGTCTGCACGCCCTGTGACCCCCAGAATCACTCCTGCCTGTCAATCACCCATTAAGCTCTCAAGAAAGGGAGGGTTAGGGTAAAGGAAGAACAAACAGCTCCAAACTCATACTAATCCTTCTTTGAGGTGTTATCATCCATTCCACATGGCATGTTAAACACATGCCACTCTGATGCTTCTCCTCAACCAAACAAACACTAGAACGACAGCTCACGCTTGAACCGTATCACCTATGTCGTAAAAAGGACAGTGGGTAACAAGGATAACAGTGGGAACAAATGAGGTTACAACAGCATGTTGTCTTACCTTCATTGAGCGAAATTATATTCTGACACTGCTCTGCTCATCTAAAAGAGTTTATATCAGAAACTTGATTTAAGTGGAACTTTAATCCGGGTTTGAAATTTGCATGCAAAACAGGGGTCAACACCCACATAATACAACTGAGCTCCCATAAATTCTTATTGTTATTATTCACGGTCAAAAATCCTTTTTTTTCCATTAAAATGTTGTATTTTCTCATGTAAATTGTATTCATCATGTTAATAAGAAACCTGCAATTGGCTGGCAACCGGTTCAGGCTGTTCCTTGCCTACTGCCCGAAGACAGTTGGGGTAGGCTCCAGCATGCCCCGCGACCCTTGTGAGGATAAAGCGGATCAGAAAATGGATGGATGTTCATAAGAAATACAATGGATTAAAAAAAAAAAAAGTCTACATGCCTGATTTTTGGGATATAAATACTCAAAGGTAGCAGAACCAGGCGAGCAGGACACCCTGACACCCTGTGCCCCTTTGCTCCTTTGACCCCATATATCAGGGGTGTCAAACTCATTTTCGTCGTGGGCCACATTTTAGTTACCTTTGGAGTTCCCTTGGAGGGCCGTTGTGACTGAAACCAAATTTAAAAAAAAGTCAATAATAACAGTTTAATCAAATATTGTTTAAGTTACTGTAATGAGGGGTTTGGTTACAATAAAATGCTTACAATATGTCTCTTTATTTATTACAAAGGAGAAATTTAAATTTTTTTGTCGAGATTTTAGCAAGCATCATGGAAGTTGAGATGTTTGATTTGCTTTCGTGGGCCACATAAAATGATGTGGCGGGCCAGATCTGGCCCCCGGGCCTTGAATTTGATACAGTGGCATATATTATTACACCACTTATTTCTTGCACTGGGTGCCTACCTGAATACATGTTGCTTATTAATAATACATGTAGCAAACATATCAAAGTCATGTGTACTGTACTTTAATTTTGGCCATGATTTTCCTCTTTGTCAGAGGTGACACTGAGCATTTTGCCCCTGTCCCTCTTCATGCAACTCCACTCCACAAGTTGTTCCGCTGCCAGGGAAATAAAAAATAAATAAATAAACGAGACTAAGGGAAATCTTCCAATATTTTTGGAGAGGAAGTAAAAACAACTGAAATAATGCGGTTGCACCAGTATGCGCACTCTCTAAAATGGGATGTGGCCATCAAACATGATGTCAAATGGAACTCAGCACACGTTCTATAGATTATGCTGTGGTGGGCGGTGTATGAGTGATTATTCCTTGCTGATGGACTAGGTAAATGAATGGAGCCAACTAGTGGAAGTGTTAAACTTTCAGTAGTTGTGCTCTCAATTCCACGTGTGTGTGTGTGTGTGTGTGTGTGTGTGTGTGTGTGTGTGTGTGTGTGTGTGTGTGTGTGTGTGTGTGCGCGTGTGTGTGTGCGTGGTCAATACAGAGATCAGCCAAGCCACGTCAAGATTGTGACATGAAACGGAACAATCGTCAATGAGGAAGCAACCTGAAGCTCATGCTGCTACCTGACTTCATAAATAGAGGAGCAGCAGCGGAATGTTGATTTTTGGTTCAGGAAGAGGTGTGTATTTATGGTGTGCCACGTCATCATTTTGAGTATGCCGCAAACTACAAAAGCAACAACACACATGGTGATATTTTTTCTCTCCAACGTTTAAAAATATCATTTGAATTTAAATACCAGGCTTTGTTGAACATTTGTCTGTAGTCATAGGTACTGTAAGATAGGGGAGGATGATGATGATTCTAAGGGCCTTTGAAAGTCAGGGGCCCCACAAAATAATATTTTCAATTTGCAGCAAAGTGATATTTTTTCATGGGGCCCCAACTCCCTCGCGCCGCCACTCTCACCAGGATTAAAGCTCTGTCTTTAATGGAAGTGACTTCTCTGCTATTCTTAACCCTTCTGCGAAATGTGTTTTCTCTGGGTTGTTTTCAAATGTAAATAAATATATAATTTTGAAAAACATATTTTGACATTCTTTTTAAACTTGACAACTCATTGTCACGTGTTTTGGACGAGTGGGACCAATTTGAGCGATGTCAATGACATTTTCATAGCGTATGGCTTTGATCTATTTTTGTTTGTTTGTCAACAGTCCTATTTAGGGATGTTTTACGCAGAAGGGTTTTAATATGACACTCTGGCACAAAATTGCTGAACGGAACACTGGCACAATACAAATTATTGACAGATTATGTGGACAAATGTATTGCAAAATGTGACCTTCATTGCTCACATTCTATCAACGTTACCTATCCTCTATCCTCAGACCAGGGAATCCCAGTATGATATACAAGTATGTGCCATGTTAACGTCTTGGAGGCTTGTGTTTGATCTACTTTGTCTTTGAAGTGACTATTTTCCCAGGTCTGAGGCAAGGATAGATTCTTACTAATGTAGACACACACTATTTGGAGAACATACTCTCTACTAGAGCAAACTGTTCCGAGATATTTTTCCTCATCTCTAAGAAACACTTGATCTTTCATGTTCGAGCGGTGAAAAGGCCCTCTTCCCAGCATGCACTCACATGTACATGGCCACGTGCATTAATCCTACGTTGAATAGAGGCCGTTATATAAAGTATTTGGAGACAAGAACAACACGTAACTTTAACTGCCTTTCTTGACCAAACCCGATTTTTTTTTTTTTTTTTACAGTTATATAGCATTGCCAGCCCGCTGTGCCTCATTTCTAAATGTTTAAGCTCATTGTTTATATTGCTAGACCCATGGTAGGTATTACATAAATATTTGTCAATAAAACACAGTCTTGCAGTGATCTTTCATGCTGTTTTATGTTCGTAATCACTAGCACATGCGTGCAGGGCACTACATTGCCATCAGGACAGCAAACGGGTAATACTGTAGGTGTCATGATGCATGTGTTTGTTTCGATTGTATTTGGCTTTGTTTCATGTTATGGCCTTAGTTTTTGTGGTTGGTGTCTTGTATTGTTCAGTAAGTCTATTGTTTCCGCCACTGCATTGCAGGCAACCACAATACTGCTTTTGTTGGATGTTATTTTGTATTCTTCTATTTCAATCTAAGTCAAACCTATGTTTGAAATATACAGTACGGTCCATAAATAATGTGAACATTTGTCAATGTGAAAATCAGAGTGAAAGTGTCGTGATTGTGAACTGATGTTGCTCATGTTCTTGCCTTTGATGCAGGGAGTTCTGAAAATGATTTTTGGATCCACATTTTTATGAAGTCATTCATTCCCAACGTCGGGTTAACTTGTTTATAATCCAGCCGTTTTGCACCCTACACAGGTTAACTCGATTAAGATTTTTTTTTTTTTTTTTTAATCCATAGGACGTAGGAGGACCTCATGCATTTCCCCACCAAGTATTCAGCTTGAAAAGGATTCTCAAGACATGCGACGGTCAGCATATGTCACCGGTTCCGTTAGTCACACCATAGACAGCACTGTTTGGAGGGTACTGTAAGCCCACAGAGAAGGAAATAAAGCGCCCTGGCCAAGGCTAACTTGAAAGGAAGTCTGCAGAGTGATTAAAAAATGAAGAAATAGAGGCAGCTGACACTGGGAGACACTCTTCTTCAGAGTTAAAAGCTACAAAGACACTGTCATCGGTTGATCACAATAATGGCACTGAGAGCATGCGTCTAAGTACAATGCGCTTAAGGTAGGAACACCGTCGATTGAGGGGAGCTGAGCGGCAAGTGGCCGAGTATCTCACCGTGCTTTTGTACCCAGTCCACATCAGATCAGGACTTGGATTGTTTTTGTGATGCTAATACTGTCTAATGAGGAATAGTTCCCCTTTTGTCTCAGGTGACAGCAGTCGAGACTCGTCTCCTGAGCAACCCCCGCCCCCAAAAAGACAAAAGAGGCAAGAGCGAACTTACTCTTATGATAACTTTAGTAACTTAAAGATTACTCCTTTCACACTCCCATCAACCCATGTCACATGCATGTGCTGTTGAGTGAAGTCACTGTATAAGTATCTCAGCTTTATCTAAACTTAGAAGATAAATGAGTATAATGAAGCAAGAATAGGGAGGCTCTAATTATCAATGATACCAAGCGACCAAAAAGGATGAGGAACACTTTACGGGCTCTAAATTTGGGGAGAGTCAATGTGCTCTCTGCTGTATGAACTGGTGCATCTTGATTTTCATGCCGGTGGAAGCCTCGTTTTAGCGTGTTTGGGAGTTTGGCAGACCACGCTGCACCACACTGGGCATTCCAAGAGTGTTTTCTTTTACATGATCCGGCGCACCTGAAAATTTGGTGGCTGAAAATAAAGTAAACTTTATTCCTGCTAGAAGCAGGTCTATGTTGTGGCACAGGTGGTGGGTGAATTGGAATGAGGTGCAGGCAGACAGATTCTGAGCTCTGCAGACATGTGTGGTGGATGTCAACGGGTTTCATTCATGACAACAGCATGCACTGAACCCTCTGAATCATGGTGGAAATAAATTGTGCTTATTTTATTTTTTAAATCACTCTCTGGACCACATCACAGCAATGCATTGGGGTGGAAGGTGGTCTCCAAGTGGCCACTTCCCAGCAGTGATCTGTGATCGCCCCGGCCAATCTTACATCATCTTCTCGTGGAGGTCTGTTTGAGGTTCTTGCTTTGCCTGCACACACTCACTGCGCCTCTTGTGCTCTGAATTTTAAAGTGAACGAGAGGAGCCGTTTCCATCGGCCATGAAGTTAGTCGGCTGTGTTTACGCCCACAATGGCGCAAACTTCCCATTTGTATCTGCACGCGTCTTCAAAAATACCAAAAGAAAGTAAACTCCACCCATGATCACAGTTAGAGTGAGCTTTGCACGGCAATTGCGTTGGGCACACACACTTTCTGTCCAGTCACCTGACACCCCAACTGAAATATGTTTCTTCCCTGTTTGTTAAATCTCAACAACTATTGTAGGACAGCATTTGTATCATTTAGCTCCCTCATGGTACTCCCACACAATCTGAAATAAAGGGTATTTAATTTTTGGCTTTTCTCTCACAGGCGCTCTTTTATCTATTCTCCTGCTTATCCGAGCTCAGGAGAAGGAAACAGCATATCAACGAGTACCGGTAAATCTGCTTTCATCACAGCAGGAATATGCGGAGTCTGAATGACTGCGAACGCTGCACTGATCTGCCTGCCGGACGATTTCCCGCTCCATTGCTTCATTCGGCTCTCACTTGTGAAGAAGACTGGAAGACACTTGATCTGCTCGACTTGGGGTAGGATCTCACCCCCCCCCCCAAAAAAAAAGAATCAGTGACAATGGGCTGCCTTGGTAGAGTTCAACCTTCACGGAAGAAAGTGGGTCTTGGCAAGCAGATCAAACTGTGACACCAGTTGTACACAGACTGAAATGTATTAATTTGGTGGAATGGAATGGATGAGATAATATTATACCTTAAAATAGCAAAGGACAAGGAGCAATTTACTATTAATGGCAATGAGGTAATGGGAAGTATCTGGAACAAACAGAGAATGCAGAGAGGCTGTCAAGATTTTGGCAACCTCAGAGGAAGATTCATGAGATCCAGCTGAATGAAATAGGGAAAATTCCCACTTCAAAAACCTTCACCAATTTATTCAACCTCCTACAGAAATTAGCATCTGAAAAAAAAAACAACATTGTAACTTGGCTGTGCATTTAAAAAGCAACACTCACATTTTATTGCGGGGACCAGAGATCTTTAGTGGAATAGTAAAAGGGGTGGATTTAGTGACTGAAGACAAGGATCTCCCATTAGTGGAAGAGCCTGGTCAGACATGCGACAGAGCAAAAAAATGGACTCAGAAGTCGCCTTATTGCCTGTGACGTTCTTGAACCTCTTTTGTGGTTTCGAAACCTCATATCTGTGGCCTCAAGTCACTCTCTATTTATGCCAGAAAATAAAGAAGAGAACAGTGCCCCTCCTAAATCTGTAAACTGCAATTAAGCTAAATTCCAAGTTTATTTCCAAAGCCTGTCCTTGCTCCAGACCATGTGAGAGACTTCAGTCTAAAATTATCACACTTTTGGTCAGGAGGCCAAGTTGAAGCCAGCAGTTGGACTGTCTTCTTTCAGGCCACAGGATCACCGAGATGCAGTGGCTCAAACTATTGTAATTGTCATCTGCAGGGCCAAATGTGAATAACGTATCATTTGACAATTTGAAAATGTGACAGAGCTTACCATGGGGTCATAATATTTCACATCATTTCATCTACTTGTGTTCTGACTTCTGCATTTCAACTGAAAAACAAAACTTGGTTCAACTCACGATGATGAATTATGTTGACCGTTTAAAGTCCGATTAGCCTCTTGAGGACTGAAACAAGTGTGTCATGAGACAGCGCAAATGATGGCATGATGTCATTTTTGATGTGGTCTGTTGCGCATACTAACCAGTGGCCCCGACGTCTGGTGACAAATACAAAACCAAAGCTCTCCTGTCTTCACTCCTTCTCCTTGTCCATCATGTGTTTCACATCAGTGGAGTTAGTGAGAGGGTTGTAATCGGAAGCCTACAACCGTGTTATTTGGAAGACTGTTGTCTTTTCTTGGGAGTGTGGTGGTCAACAGGGAAAAGCAAAAGTTACGTCTGAGAGGGAGGGGCAAAGCATCAACCATGCATTATCCCCCATCGGCTGTGGTCAGGGACGGGCGTTTACGTGTGAAAAGAGGTAGGCAAGAGATGGAGACGGATTTGTACCCATGGGAGACAATTTGTGCCAAACATGGAAACATTTGAACACCAGAAAAGAAGTATAAAAATGTGTTCCTGCTTCACAAGAATGAATGTCACATAAATGTTCTCAATCTGAGGCATCAATTGGCATGTGTAGTTAATCCCAAAGCTATTTATAACAGTACATTTTTATTTGCCAAATAATCTTGCACCTTGAAAAGATGTAAAGGCGTATTTATCTGTTGTAAATGTACAGTTGAATAGCATACTCTGACCTGAGATGCTTCAATAGAAAATGTCAAAATCTTCTGGTAGGATTCCAAAATAATCTTAATCTCAAGGGTCAGTCTTAGTTTAAAAATACATTTTCATCAAAATGTGCTGACATTTGACCATATTTATGCCACTTTCTTGCATTATTACTTAACAAAAGAGAATAAAACACTAACTCAAAACTTGGCAGTATGAATCATTTTGGGCTGAAGTGTAGGCTGAGATGAGGTGAATGGTGGACATACCGAGTATGTAGTCTCATGGAAGCCTTTACTCCTAGAAACAAAAAAAGAAGACAAATTAAAATCATTACAGGGTGTGAATTAAAAAATAAATTTGCATCCCATCAATTATGCGCATAGTAAACGTGAAGGAGGTGTATCTGTTCCAAATGAGATTTAAGCAAACATATAGAAAAACATATAGATTTTGGATTGTGACTGCATTAGCTCATTTTACACTGCATGTCAAAGCTGACATTGTAAAGCATTTACAGCTGTTCAAAGCTCCTCAACTCGAAGCGGAGAGTAGCGTTACTATGATCGATAACATGTTTTGTGTTCAGAGGTAAAATGTTAGTCTGTATGTTTCAGAAGGGTTCAATTACAGTAAAATGGAAATGAGCATTGGGCAGCACGACTGGTTAGCACGTCCACTTTACAATACAGAGGGTTCAATTGCGCGCCTGGCCTTCCTGCATGGAATTTGCATGTTCTTCCCGTGCCTGCGTGGCTTTTCTCCAGGTAATCCGGTTTCCTCCTACATGCCAATAACATGCATGGTAGGTTAAGTGATAACTCTACTATTGTCTGTGTGTACCCGTGTGACTGGCTGGCAACCAGTTCGGGTTATACCCTGCCTACTGCCCAGAGTCAGCTGGGATAGGCTTCAGCACGCACATGACCCTCCTGGGGATAAAGTAGTTCAGATCATGGATGGATGGATGGAATGTGCATATTCTGAGATTGATGCGAATGATGGATTTACTCGGACGAATCATTAAGGGATTCAGAACTTTGCCATATTTAAAAGATCCAAAAAACTGTGCAAATCTCCCAAAACGCAAAACGGAATATCTGGTTTGGATAAGCAGTGTGTATTGACGGTGACTTTAAATACATGTATTACTAATATAATTTTTGGTACAACATTTGGAAAACACATCTCATCTAGTTCTCCCTGCCATTACCCAACTAAATAGCCAAACTGATATACAAAACTGAAAATCTCATTCCATCAGTACAAATCATTCAGATCTAAAAGAACAGAAATGTTGGTTTTAGTTGGATTCAAGCAGCCAGACGTGCTTAATCTAGCACAGACCTGAAGCCCCACCAGAGCACAAGTGGCCTCAATGTGATCAGAGTTAAAAAGAATTAAAAAGTAGTCATTGGAGGAGATGACGATGAGTAATCTAAAGATGTGTGTCGAGTCTGAAAAACATCCAAGGCTGCTTATTTTTACCAGCGCCGTGTGACTCCATGTGTTTGTGATGATAATATAATGCACATTTCAGTGCTGACCAGATGCAGGTGAAATAGGACCTGTGTCACTGCCTTGCTGAGTCTAGTAACACGCATCTCCCTGTGAGAATTAGAATGGCTCATCCACTAACAGTTACCTTATTAAATCGTTGGAGAAAAAACATCCAGGCTTCAAAGGAAAGCAGTACACTTCAATTCCAAAAACAGTGACTCATTATGAAGTTCCTCCAAAGCACTCGTCTCAAACACAAAAGGAGGAGATAATAATATTGAAGAAATTATGTTTGATGAGATGAAAGCCTCTGGCGCAGTGGGACGAGTGGTTGGCACATCAGTTGTTCTGTGGTTGACTCTAAATTGTACTTGAATGATTGTCTATATGGGCCGTCAGGGGTATGGGATAGGCTCCATCACACCTGCGACCCTAGTGAGGTACAGAAGATGGACTTATGGACAGATGGATGAATTGATAGAGGGGAAGCCCAAATAGTGTTGGTTCCACTTCAAACAAGGAGTAGTTTGAGCTAAAGTCAATTTTCTGCTAGTTCTATTTCAGCCCCGTCTGGTTTAATATTGCCTGTGGCAAGTAAACAGCACACAGCAACAGCCTAACCAAAATGTCAAATGCAGCTGCAGTATGTAACCTTGTTTTTTCCCCATGAGCACAATGTACAGGATATGAATGTGATGTCATACTTGTTTTGAGTTTACATGTGAGTGGGCGCGCAGCTGAGCTCTTGCAACGTATGCCCATTAACCTCATGCTCTGAGACCACCCCGGCATCAGTGTGAGGATAAACATTTCAGAAAGGATTCGGCAGGGAAAAGCCCTGCTGGAGTGCGGCCGCATTGTGAAGGCCAAATAGAGCTTTGCTCAGTCAGTCAATGTGTGGACCACGGGACTCAAAGAGGTCAGGTTCAACACACAGAGAAAGAAATAACATGAAGAGAAGTCTGCTTTGCAACACATTCTTGTGTTTTCCACTGTTCGTCGAATGCAAAAGATTATTTTGATGTTCTGCCAAGCAGCACAGACATGGATTAAAATACATAGCAGGAATAATAAATCTATATTTTATGTTTCACACGTTAAGGGTTTCAACATGACGCTTTTCCACCACAACCAGACAGGACCATTTTTCAAAATATATGTGCTGCCCTTATATATAACACAGGCAGCATGCTATTAAAAATGACTGCAGCATTTGAAGGCTAAATGGATGAACATGAAGGCTCAAAAGCATAATTCTGCCTGTAGATCCATCCATCCCTCCATTTTTTGAGCCGCTTATGCTCACAAGGGTTGCGGGCGTGCTGGAACCTTTCCCAGCTGTCTTCAGGGAGTAGGCGAGGGACACCCTGAACCGGTTGCCAGCCAATCGCAGGGCACACATAGAAAAACAACCATCAGTGCTCACACTCACATCGATGGACAATTTAGAGTGTTCAATCAACCTGCCATGCATGTTTTTGGAATGTGGGAGGAAACCGGAGTACCCGGAGAAAACCCACACCCCACAGGCACGGGGAGAACATGCAAAGTCCACACAGGAAGGCCGGCGTCGGAATCAAACCTTGTTTCTGAGGTATGTGTGAATTTGTGAAACTGTCAGAATAAATACATGTCTTTACTCGTATTATAAAGACAGAGAATAATGGGTTTAATGAGTAGTTTGGATGTGTGCACCTCAATCTTCAAGGTTTCAAGGGCAACATGTATATTGTGCAACTCACTTGGTTACTATCAAGCTGTTAATGTCTTTATCGTTTTGCACTTTTGTTTAGCGTCATGGACCACCATTTGCTCTGTCAACGGGTGATATCAACAAAGATGTGGCAAAATAGAAGCTGCTGGCATTGTTAATCATGTTTCCCATACAAGTTTTAGAAATCTTGTTCAGACAATCACACTCTGCCTTTGGCTTAAAATTCTAAATACCGTAATCAAAAAAAAAAACGTTTCAGGCATGCCTGTTTCGGCATGGGAGGCATAAAAAAGGCAACACACACACACACACACACACACACACACACACACACACACACACACACACACACACAAAATGCTAAATTAGAAAACAAAAACGTTTAATAATAGTTTAAAAGTATGTAGGCTAATGCAGGAGTGCTCAATATGTCAATCGCGATCGACCGGTAGCCCGTGGAGTGGTCCCAAGTTGATCGCGAGGGGATAGCGGGAAATGGAAAAACAAAAGATTTGCGTGGCTGTGTGCGTGTTATTAATATGATATATTTTGTGTTAGTGCACGCTGGACCCTCAGCATCCTATCAGTTTCACTTTCACCAAAATAGTATTTATAAAAGAAAAGAAAAACTGCATGGGACACGTTGGTGCGTGACCTCCATCACCAGAATTTGTTAGCGGTCAGCAGTCTGCAATAGCAGCCTGCGATCAGAGCTGTTACGATATTTTATTATTATTACTATTGTAATTCAAAGTTTGTTTCATGTACAATTCACTGAGGGCACGGGCAAAGAAAGGGAATCTCGAGCGTGTTTAAAACGGTACACATACGTACAATAGTTTCTGCACGCTGCACAAGTGCGTCCCATGCCTCTGCGCCAGGTATCGACGAAGGTAGGCAGTGATTTCCTTTTCACAAACTCACAAATTATTGTATCTACTTTTTTTCTGTTTTATTCATGTTAGGGGCTGTTATGGCTGTTCCTCATCATGGCATACGTGTGTGCCCATGTGCATTGGTGCGCATGCTCGTGAGTACGTACATGCGTGTATGAGTGCACGTGCGGTAACGGGTCAATCGCGGGAGGTTGGAACGTAGATCTTCGGTCAGAGAAGGTTGGGCACCCATGGGCTAATCGATAGGTACGTCTCTACCTACTTGATTGTTTTTTAGTGTGTTCACTAAGCTAAGAGTAAATAATGTAGAGATTGATTTAGACCGACTGTTGGCTCTTTTAAAATATTTTTGGGTGGAAAACTGAAAATAACTGTCCCATAGCTAAGCTTTACTGTTGCATGATTTGTGAACATGTCAAAGAATTATGCTTCCTTATCATAACATCTCACTTTATTAGTTATGAGTCCTGGCGAGGTAAAATTCCACTACTTAGTGTTGAAAAGCAACCTTACTCTTTTTTTTTTCCCCCAGAAATTCTATTCCGCTCCTCTTTGCTACTTTTCTGGCTTGTTAAACCATAAACACATCCGTAGTTTGTTTGGTGCTTTGGCTTTTGGGGAATTTTTAGGCTTACAATTCTGATTTAGGTGCAGGCCTGCAATGCAGTGTTTCACCATTTAGAGGGAAAAGGGATTTGCCTGTTAAATAGAATGTATGAATGACTGAAATGAGTCACTGACATGGAAGGTGTAGAGATACAATCACCTGACTTGTGTGCAGCTATCGTGAACTCGGTTCCCACTCAGTGATATTGTGAATGTGATTTTGAATGGATGTTTGTCTCTATACACTATACAGTATGTGCGACTGACCCGCCTTTCGTCATTAGGGACAGGCCCCAGCACCCTGCGACCTTGAACAGTGTAGAAAATGGATGAATGCATTGAGGAGTGAGAATACCCTACTTGAATGAGGACAGTCTTATCAGTTACAGCATATTGCTAAATAATTGACATAAAGTTAGTGTCCGTAATACACTTTCAACCTGAACCACCATCATTTATAGATCAGCAACAGATAAAAGTCATGATGTCTTACTCACTTCATGACTGATTGTTTATGTCGTAAGGGCCAAGTGAGACAATCCTATTACTGTACTTATTGCTAAAGTGACTGCGTTCAAGCAAATGTAATTGGGAAATTGGCACTCCGTCTCGTAACTAAAAGGAATTGTTCTGGGATTGCCAGGTGGAGCAAAGCATAGCCAAATAGCTATTAGGCATGACACCAGTGCACAGTCTCTTTTCTCCCTTCTCTTTTACGGGCGCATAGCATTTGTCTTTGACTGTGTGCGTGTGTCGCCATGGAAAAAAAAAGAGCTCTATCAAAACTATGGCGAGTTTAAATGGAGGGTCTTAGAGAGGAATGAAATCAATACTTTGGTTGGCTTTTCTAAGGTATCAAAATCAACTCACTGGTGCAATGCAACTGTACACTAACACAAACTGTTTCAAACAATAAAAAATATAAAGTAAGACATCAGTGTCGTTCAAAGTTGAGAACTGTTGAATTTTATTGTTTCATCTGTGTAAAGTTTATTTATTATTGAAGTGTGTTCTATTGAATCTCATATCATCACAAGGAATTTGAAAATGTCTGTTTTGGTGGTGTCTGCTTTGAACTGTAACAACCAGAAGCAGGTTTATAAATGATTTAATACCGCCTCAATGAAGATATGGCAGATCTTAGGAGAGAAAAAGCAGCTGTTGGTCTTGAACTAGTGCATTTAGGTTTGTAATTTTCGTAGACAGGGACACGTGCACTCGGCATAGAAACTGGCACATCGTCATTTTCATGTTGGGAAAAGCCTAGTTTACCGTGTTTGGGAATTTGGCATATGAGGCTACTCCTTGCTGCGTGATCCGGGGTATTTTTTTTACTACACGTCCAGGGCACACCTGACAATTTAGTGACAGAAAGTAGACTAGACTTTGGACCAGGTGAAACCACGTCTACGTTGTGGTGCAGAGGGGATAAGGAATTTTGGTGGATTTGATCCAGGAGCAGGCTCATATATGTGCGTTGATGACATGTGTGGTGGATGCCATCGTATTTCATTCAAAAGTATGACATCAGCATGCATCGGAGCCCCTTATGATAATTATTGTTCATAATATTATTATCACCTTTAATATATATTTTAAAAGCACCCCTGAGCCGACCTCAGCAAGGTCCGTCATTCTATCACTATTTCTGTCAGTATTTCAGGCCTTCTTCTGAGACAGCCAATCGGTAATTTCCACATCATACACAAGCGTCGGACAAGCCATCCATCCATCCATTTTCTGATTCGCTTATCCTCACAAGGGTCGCAGGCATACTGGAGCCTATCCCATGTCTTCGGGCAGTAGGCGGGGGACACCCTGAACCGGTTGCCAGCCAATCGCAGGGCACACAGAGATGAACAACCATCCACACTCACACTCACAACTGGGGACAATTTAGAGTGTTCGATCAGCCTACCATGCATGTTTTTGGAATGTGGGAGGGAACCGGAGTAAGTACCTGGAGAAAACCTACACAGGCGTGGGGAGAACATGCAAACTCCACACAGGAAGGCTGGAGCCGGAATCGAACCCACGACCTCTGCACTGTGAGGTCGACGTGCTAAACACTCGACCATGAGGCCGCCTGTCAGACAAGCCAAATACACAAATATAAAATAAAATAAAAAACAACAGCCACACACACACGCACAGCATTGTGATTGGTGAAATAAAACCAATGTCTGCCGCATGTCATTGAGGTCTGTGGGGTTGAAAGTTATACAGCCCTATTTTATTTGTTATTTTTTCTCTATTTGGCTGCATGCCAGGTGTGCAGCACCTGATTCTGACATAGTATCAGTAAATCGGTTCTTGATGCTATTTGGCTGTCGCTGACGACTCGGTCGGACTGGGCTGGCCTGAAATGCTCATGGCAGCTCACTGACGGATTGACGATGCCCGTCACTAGAAATGGTCTGTTACATCTTGGAACTGAAAAACATTTGAACCCTTTTCAACTACAATTCATACACCCATACACACAACAGCAAGGCGAGCTATTGTTTGAAAGTCCACGCTAAAAAACAAATATTCACAGCAACACTCATATGCCTCCCGTCATTCTGAGCCAACGATGCGTGCAGTTTTTACTGACTTAGAACAAAAATGGGTCTATTGCTACACACTTGGGGCAAGCTAAATTAAACAAAACATGGCTTACCCACAATTATCGACCCTATTTATTTTCTGTGAATAAGAAAGACTGTTTCTCCACCAAAAAGCACAAAACTTTCCATTTTTTGCTTTTGGCGCCCACCTAAAATATTACATGAAAATCATTGAAGTTAAGCGCAAAAGACCCCCCTTTCATTAAGGCGGTCTCAACCACTTTTATTTCCTTTGCCAGCATGGATGTAATCTGTTCGGGTGAGTGAGGATGCATTTTAATCCCCGCTTCACAATCTGAGTTGATCAGATCCTTTATCTTAAATAAAAATAGATCATACAGTACAGTGCTCCTGACTTAGATAAAGAACGACAAGCTTTTTTGCTTCTCTCACCAGTAAATCATTACCAACTAGAGTTTTTCATCCCCATACAGCCACATGGTTGACTCGTGAGGAATGTTCCTGCTATCCTCCAACTCAACCACCAAATTACTCAGAACCGTCTGACCGACAACTGCATGTTGCATTAGCACCCCGTGTGGACTAATAGACTCAAGGTGTTCTCGTGATTTATGTTTTTGTCTGACGTGAATGAGTTGGAAAATATGAACAATTTCCTCTTGCTTCAATTTCTTGCAGCAATGGCAAAATCTAAACACACCAAAATCCCCCAGTGTGGGACAAATAAAGGATATCTTAAATAGCAAAATACATCACTAAAAGACATGTGAGGGCCTTGCCAAGACATTGTTTTCCCCATTTGACATTAGGACATTGAAAAAGGAAGACCTTGGTGTCGAAATTTCTAGAATGAAAAATGTGTTGGTCCGTCCGAGCAAACCAGTATGTTACGGTAGCCATTTTCAAAGTGCGTCTACTGGTTGGGTCAAATGCAGGTCGGATCACGCTCCTGCCAAAAAAACAAAACAAAACACAAAGATTCTTTGTTGACCAGACCAAGACCATTTCCTCCAAACAGTCTTGGTCCCCACTACAGTACCACTGCTGTGATCACACTTGCCCAAACAAATTGAAGCAAAGCGGAGTTGACACACAGTCCAGTTCTACCGGATTAAACAATGCGGCTTCGAAAGCACCCACTTGTTTGTCTCTGTTGGAAACTTTACAACCACATAAAGTAGTCTGAAACTGCGGATGCATATTCATGTCATGGTGTGGCTGTATCTGTCCACTTCAGTTACAGTACATGTTTTATTTCCAAGTTGATGTGACACAGCATTGGGGCTAGTGTATAGTATTACTACATGGCATAATAACTGAAGTTTGGTTTGAGTTGCCTAAATAAACCCATTGACCGATAAACACATAGCAACGTACTTTTGAAAATGCTTTCAATGTGATCATACTTCATATACACACACACACACACACACACACACACACACACACACACACACACACACATTTAGGACTGGGGACAAAAAAACCCAGCTAACTTGGTTAAGTTAGGTCGACCACAAAAAAATTGGATGACACCATTTACAAACTGAAAATGGGAATTTTAAAACCATATCTGCAATGCCCGGAACCATTTTTAAGTCACTTCTGTGTTTACCACATGGACATTTGTTGTACGCGGACTGTGTCACCCAGCTATCTCTCACACACACACACACACACACACACACACACACACACACACACACACACACACACACACACACATATATATTAGGCTGACTTATTATATCTATTATATCTGCTTATTGCACTGAGTGAAACCATATGGAGGCTTAAAGCCTTCCAGAAGGACATTCGCTCATGTTTTCTGTTTTTATGCTCTTTTGCAGCTCTTAAACACCTTTTAACATTCATGACATATCCCCCTTGTCATCCCCATGGACAAACAGGTGTAACAGCACACATGCTCTCAAGCTTCCAAAGGTTGTATAGCTGTAAGTTCTCAGCTTCCAATCCAGATAACGCAAACCATGGAAAAAAAAAAATACCAGTCCACAAATCAAGAATGGAGCCCAGTGGCAATGTGTTGGTTAACCTCTCTGTCACACTCAGGCCTCAGGCCTCAAGTTTTGCTGTTGTCCAAACACAAACAAGCAAACCACACAACCAAAATCATAATTACACCAAAACCAGACTGTGCTACTACTCAAGGGAAGTGCAGACAACAACAAAAATACAGTTGTTTTCAATTTGTCATAGTTTGGACCTTTACTGACAGTTCTAGCAGGCATACATAGACATCCATCGATCTAGCCATCCATTTTCCAATCCGTTTATCCTCACGAGGGCCGCCGATATGCTGGAGCCAATTGCAGCTGTCTTCGGGCAGTAGGCGGGGTACACCCTGAACTGGTCGCCAGCCAATCGCAGGGCACACATAGACATCCATGTATCAAAATCTGTGTATCTGGTTTATACTGTTTCAGAATATTCGGGAACTAGCACTGAACCCGAAAATCCGACAGAGGTCTTGAATCGCAGAAGTCAGATGAGAGTACAGTGAGACAAATGCATTATCGGTAGCCCGCTGCCAAAGAAAATGTCTGTGTTCATAAATACGTACCCATGACAGTTAAATATCCAGGTTATGAGTCGGAATGTGTGAATGAGCAGCAGCTTGGCTGAGCTTTGTCATTACTTAACACACATCTGTCACCTCCTCCAATCTGAGTCACTGCACGTGTGAAGCTTTGAAAATAAGGTAATTTTTTTTCTTGTTTTAACAGACACATAGGGCAGTGATGAGAGTGGAATACACCCGTGCATGTACGACCAAAAACACATCACCATTGTTGCAGCGTTACGGCTATTAAACAGATGTGCGTCCACCCTAGCACATGTGGCTTGGAGAAAGGATGTTCCTCTTGAGCAAACTGTCAAGTACAAGCTCCAGAGTTTGAATGTCCTCCAAAATGCATGAAGACTGTGACAGATCCCAGACAATATAGAACTTTAAAGGGGGGAAGGGCAGGGCTGCCTGGCAGGTGGCCTGATACTTGGTCATCACACTTTGTGCTCCCATCCTCCCATTCTCACATTGTAAAGCCCTATTAGAATATCGACATGGATGTCAGTAATCATCCTAAGGTCTTGAAACGCAATGCAGTCAGTATTCACATTCATCACTGCCTTCAGCTCCTTGTCAGGAGTCTTGTTTTTGTCCATCATGCTTAAATCACCTATTACGTACTAACCTCTTGGTCATTTTGTGCACCAAGACTTCATCTGGTGTCATTCTTCTGTTTCTGGTGTAAATCTGGATCTAATCTCTCGGTTTACCATGCTGCAAGCGATTTTATTGGCTGAATTTTGTCAACGTGGTTGTGGGTTTTTCCCATTGGGAACATGACTGACAAGCTAATGGCCTTCCTTAAAAGCACCAAGAATATTTGTAAACATACAAAATTACTTTAAGACAGCATTTATATGTTAGCACATCAATCTCTGTGCGGTGGATATAAAGTCCACACATCCCTGTTCAAATGCCAAGTTTTCATGATGGAAAAACAAATTAGGCCAAGTTAAATAGTTTTAAAAGTTGTTTCCATCTTTAATGACCGATAACTTTGTACAACTCAATTGATGAAAATGTAATGGTTGACAATCGGCCGAAGGTTGGATCGCAGACCAGACTCTACACATGATACAGAGAACAAATACGGACAACAAAAGGTCATCGTGAAAGAACAACTATAAGTTAACTATGTTTAAAAAAGCCTATATACAAGGTACCTACTATAATACCAATACAAGGTACAAATGAAGAAAAATGAAAAATCATCAAAGTACTTAGTTGAAAACAAAGCAAACCGTACTGTAAGTATCTCTGGAAGGGAAAATATGGGCAAAACAGCGACTACGGCGACGTGCAACGTCATAATTCGGCGCCTTCCTTCCACTTAAATTGCACCTGAGCACTAATCTGAGTAAATTGCCAGCGGGCGCGTTCCACCAGAGCTCCTGAAAGGAACTGTGGAGAAAAAGCAATAATGATGTTACAAATAGGCAGAAGAATAAAACATGAGAAAATGGCAGGCAGAAATTTCCTGCCACTACTGAACGTGCCACAGATTAAACCCCAATAAAGTTCAAATGATCTTGTAAGCTTTTTTTACCTTTTATTTTCGCCTGCCTGAGGGTTGTAGTAACACTAATTGCTATTTCCAACTACTCATAATTCCATCCACCTAAAGCCCCAGTTCCAGCTAAAGGCCAAACCTTTTTTTTTTTTTTATCGCACCTTAACACAAATTTAACACACGTGTTTGGTGATTTTGTCATAGGTGGCATGGCATGACTCCTTGTGACTGGCTCCACGTCGTTTAGATCATTCAGAAGTTCCAAAATTTCATTGCTCAACAGACGATTTGTCACACTAATTCTTCTTTCCCGGGATTTCAACAAATTTTTATATGAGAGAAAAAGTTCTCCCACCACCTCATATTTTGCCTGCTCTACGCAAGCACCAATTTGGGTGCTAGTTTGCGCTTGCCTTTCAGATTCCATATTTAAAGATGCAAAATGAGTCATGGGCTCATATATCAGCCTCCACAAATGTTTGAAAGTGCAAACCTTCAGTAAATCAGACCAAATGCTCTGCACTCACTAATGGGGATATACATACTTTAGTATATAAAATTGACTTTCAAATAGTTGGGTCTCTGGATTGCTTGCCCACCCATCGACTCTGCAACTAAACGACCAAGTAAATCTTCCAATATTTGAAAATGTCAAGCCATTTTGTACTTCTTCTGCCTCGCTGTCAAGTATCATGACAGTCACCCCCCACATCAAATTTCTCAATGACATGATAAGCTATACTTTTCAAAGTTGTGGCTATGAATTTTGCCACTTGGTCCCGATATTCTGGTGATTTTTCATAATTTTTTGTTTTTTTGGAATGGATTTTTAGTATGCAGCAGCCTTCCTCCTTACTACAGTATAATGCCCCTGCATGTGGAAAAGGTGGACCACAATGGCCGACATACTTTGCTGTCCTTTACTGAAGGCCAGAAGAAAAAAAAAAAAATCACTCAATGAGCGCACTCATACAGCAGCTGCTGACGTCACATGCCATCCCCACCAGGTCCCGCCTCTGAAAACCCGCGTAGTATACCTACGACACAAACACATTATTTTCCATGCATTTTATGCTTTCAATTTTTCACTTTTGGATTAAAATATTTTTATATTGGGTGAAAGTGCCTTCGGTTTAATTGTCTTTCATGCTATGTATCTTTTTTAATTGTTCTGAAACTTAACCGCTGCAATAAACGTGGGTTCACTGTCTCTTTTAGCCGATTAACTGACTTTTCAACATTATCCCGTCACTCTCCACCACTGTGTCTGTCAACCCAATTTTCAGTCTTGCTCCACATATTGCTGGTTCACAAAGTAAAATTGTTTTAAAAAGAGCAACAGGACAGAAGAAGAAACCGTGGTACCTTCTCATCTATAGCAGACAGTCAGAGAAAGGACAGAAGCTTCCACCGGCTTCCGCCAAGTTAAACCAACACCAGTCATAACTATGCTGATGCTTACCCCAATACTAACCACAGACTGCCACAAATTGCCATCTGCCAAACGTGACAATCTTGCAAGCCCACCCACAACTCTGGTGATGCTACAACCTAAAAGGCATGCCAAAAGCGGACAACTACCACTTGTGCCACCGTTAAGTACACTGTAATCACGCAAGCCTTTTAAACGAAGGCAATAAATGTGTATATGTTTCTGTAAGTATGTCTTCATCTAGGGCAAGGTGTCAAACTCAAGGCCCGGGGGCCAGATTTGGCCGGTCACATCATTTCATGCGGCCCATGAAAGCAAATTATATGACCAATCCCCCTTGTCAAATCAATGCAATAATATTTGAACAAACAGTTTTTACTGGCCTCTGATTTAAAAATTAATCATTTATCAATTTGTTGTGTAAATGTAATACGAGACGATCATACATTGATTTGGGTTCAGTTGTTAACGGTCCTTTGAAGGAAGTCGTAACTATGATGTGGCCGGCAACAAAAATGGGTTTAACACAGCTGATCTCGGGACAGTCAATCGTCAAATATGCAGGTGTGAGGGATGATTTTAAATACTGCTTGATTGATGGCAAAATATTCAGCGCAATCTCCAATATCAACCGCAATCTTTTCCATTATGCTGGTTGACTTCCACATTTTCTTCCAAATATGATATCATGTTGTCATATAATGTTAATTCACTCCAGTCTCAAAGTGTTGCCGCTATAAAACGTAACGGCAGTCTTTTAAGAAACATGTACCCAACTGTTGCAAGTATAGAGGAGTAACAACTAACATAATATAAACCAAAACAACCAACAACAAACGAAAAATTCTCACCCTTTGAAAATGCTTGGCCGAAGCAGATGACGAAACAGGAATGTGTTTAGTGACATTTTGTGCAGATGGAATGCAGATGTTTTGTGTCATGTATTTTAAAGGGAACATATGGAAACTGTGATTTAAGATCGTTGTATAGTCATTGATGATGTTGTAGTACAGTACATCTTTCTGTGGGTTCATTTCTCACTGTGACCGTGTGAATGCAAGTAAGAAGTGTTGCCTTGTCTCTGCATGTGCCCTACGACTCGCTGGTGACCCGTCCAGGGCCTGGTCCGCCTTTTACCTAAAGTTGGCTGGTATAGGTTCTAGAGTTTGCGTTTGCCAATGTGCAAACGCGTTACATACAAAGAGGTAACTGTTGCATCTGCAAGTCAAAATGCTTTCATTGTCTTAAAGAGGAGGGCACCGGCTTGTTTTCCACACTTGGGGCTCTGCTTCTGCTTAGCAGAAGTAAAGCAGTTGGCCACCGCCAAGTTTAGAAGATGGCTAAATGGCAAAAGGTACACGCCGGCGAAATTGAGGCCACTGGTGGTTGGTCATGCTGCCACATTTTGTCTGGAATGCTTCATCTTTGGGTTATTTTTGGCAAAAGCATGCCACAGACATGTTATTAAGGCACCTGTGAACTGTTCCAAATTGTGGGAAAAAAAATATCCGTCCTGTAAATTCAATTATGTTAATTTCTGGATTACATTAATATTAATTGAGTTGCTCACATTGTACTGGGCAGGCAAATTTGTTCCTTTATTGAAGTAGGTTTAGTTTCTTCTTTCAATATCAGGAACAGACACATAATGGAGATTAATGGACAGTAAACATGTGGTGTTTGTTGGAAAGTGTCTTTGGTCATTCTCATGCTAATCATAAGCCATTATGCTTTCGGCTGCAATTACCTCTATTTCTCATATTACACTGAGCAAAGAGCACAGATCCTCTCCTGATCAGACATTTGTCATTACACACTCTTCCTCTTTGCCATCACCGCAACCCTTCTATGGCAGCGTCACAAAAACAACAAAACATCAGGAGGAAAGAAAATCCAGCTTGTGTTGAGATGGTGGTCTCAAGTCCGAGTTTCTTTTCCTCTTGAGGTTCCATTGTATTATTTTGTTCTTCTTAAAGTTCAAATGTTCCAATTTCAAACTGTGGCACAGAATCAGCGTTGACTGAATGTTTTCAGTGTTTGCCATCATACCATGACTCTCCTTGGTGACAACACGCATTCATGCTCAAATTGGCACAGCCTTGATATAAACGAAATAGAATGACTTAGTTTTACTCATAAAAACACAAAGGCAACGTTTAACAAAGAAGATAATGTTTTTAAGGTTCAGTTGTGATTTTTTTTTTTAATAGTCACAAGCTTTGATGCTAACAAAGGACACCCCCCACCCTCCAAAAAAAGTAATTTGTACACACAAACATGAAGAGTCTCCTACAAGGCTTTTGTGTTTGGACAAAAAGGAAAAAATAAATAAATCTACCAACATTTGCATGAACAAGGACTAACAGGTGCCACAGGAAACAAGCAGAGAGCTGGAAAGAGTGGCTGGACAACTTTCAGTCCATATAATTGGTTCATCATGACATGAGCGTGTGCCCATTAAAAGGCAAGGTTAGAACGCTACAAGTTTGTAGTCTTCTGCCACCGTATGTCACGCCAGACCACAATTAAGATGATGTAAAGACTGTTAAATGCAATCAGTGTGTCATGGTGTCATGCTCAGTCACATGAGGACAAGTCAGTCATCTTGATAATGACCAACACTTGTACTATTATGACTGGTGCCATTTGTGACGTCGCTATGCTCATCGATGCAAAACCGTCCGAGGCAACAGCTCGGCAGCAGCAAATGTGAGCATGCTAACTAATTGAGGAAGATTGTCAGGTTTGTTCCAGGCACATTGGGGAGGCAACTTTCCAACCTAATTCTCTTCCCTCGGCATCCTGCTCAACATGTCGTCTTTCATTACCGGAGACCATTCATTCATCCGCTGAGTTCAATGTTTATTTTCTGAGTCAAACGGGACACCCGAAGTTTAAACTTAGTGCAGCACTGACATTTAGGGGAACAGTGACAGTTGTGTTGCTAGGCATTACCCTTTGGCAAATGTAGCATTAAACCAAGGGATCAAAGAAGGATTTCACACAACTATTCAACTGCACGGTATGTACTCGCCTTGCCACAGCTTTTCCCACACCTCAGTTTGGGATGGCCGGCTTTCCACTACAAAAGCTGATATTTTTTGTGACTGCACACTACCTATTTGGCTTGCCATGGCTGAAACTTGGCTCGAAATTCTACCTCTTTTCCACAACAAAACAGGCTTGCCTCAGAGGTTGCGGAAAAGGAGACGTGCCAACAACACCAATGAAGGACAATCAGAGTCTTTCCATGTTGTTATTTCATCCGTGTGTTTTGACGTTGATGGCTAAAAAAAAAAAAAAAAAAAGTTAAAAGCGCACATCAAAATCATGTCTGGATAAAGTCAACACAACCTGGACTTCTGTAGACCACCTGTATACAAGTCTCTCTTTGCAACAGGCAGCAAACATAGAGATATTGATCAGAAAAATAACTTTACACCAACATTAGGGTTTGTGTTTTACCACACAGCAATACAAGAATGAATTCTTAAGTCAACTATATTTACAGAACTTTAAAACAACCAGCATTGCTGCATCCAAAGTGCTGCACATGTAAAAGTAGTCAAACAATTAGAAAAAAAAAAGAACTACATTATTAACATAGGTTTTGTGTTATTAATGTAATTTAAACACCATGAAACACTAATGCCGAGTTTCATGCTGAGTCGAAAGCCGTAGAATAAAAATTAGTTTTAAGACAAGTTTTTACAAATGGACACGGAGGTCATTCCAAAGAGAGGGACAAGCAACAAATGCATGGAAGTGCACTGCTGGCTCACCAGAAAAAAAGAAAAGAAAAAAAAATCACTTTTCGAATTTCACATTTAACGCTGATTCACATTTTAACGAGATACGTTATTTTGAAGTTTTACCTCCGCAATCCACAAAACAAAAATTCCTTCAAGTTCAGAACATTGATGGATCACTATGTAGAAATGTGTGCCTTCTTAAACCCTTTGCACTTTAAACACTCGGCCTTATTTCTTTTAACAGTATTACTGAAGAGCAGCGTAGTTATGTATAGCTAGTAATTTTGTTTTTGAAGACACCAAAAAAGATTCCACCACTGACCCGAACCATACTCATCACCACACATTCCACCGATCTGATCAGCAACGGAAAGTATTCCCAGCACTTCACTTTTTCCATATCTCATGTTACACTCATTTCAAAATAGAATATATTCAGAATATATTCAAATGTTAACCAACAAGCAGAACTTGATTAGAGGGGGACAAGCAACAAATGCATAGAAGTGTATTGCTGGCTCACCAGTAAAAAAGAAAAGAAAAAAAGCGCTTTTCTAATTTCACATTTAATGTTGATTCACATTTTAACGAGATATGTTATTTTGAAGTTTTACCTCCGCAATCCACAGAACAGAAATCAGTAAATTCCTTCAAGTTCAGAACATTGACGGATCACTATGTAGAAATGTGTGCCTTCTTAAACCCTTCGCACTTTAAACACTCGGCCTTATTTCTTTTAACAGTATTATTGAAGAGCAGCGTAGTTATGTATAGCTAGTAATTTTGTTTTTGAAGACACCAAAAAGATTACACCACTGACTCGAACCATACTCATCACCACACATTCCACCGATCTGATCAGCAAGGGAAAGTATTCACAGCACTTCACTTTTTCCATATCTCATGTTACACTCTCATTTCAAAATAGAATATATTCAGAATACAGTATATTCAAATGTTAACCAACAAGCAGAACTTGATTTTTTATAACAATGTAGCTGCTTTCAAGACACAAAATTACATCAAATAATTAAGTGGGAACATTTTTAAACTATTTTAATGAGGAACTTAAGTGGGAAGTGGGAAGTGAAGTGGGATGCTGATGCTGTCTATTAGTTGAATAACAATGTAGCTGCTTTCAAGACATAAAATTACATCAAATAATTAAGTGGGAACATTTTTTAAACTATTTTAATGAGGAACTTAACTTTTGGATGTAAATCCTGCACGGCAGTATGAAGTGAAGTGGGATGCTGATGCTGTCTATTAGTTGGATGTTAATGGTGGACATGGGGTTTAGCCGTTGCATATATACACTAGCATTGTTTCTTTCACAAAAATAATTTTCAACTTTGAAACTGTATAATTGTGGACAATGGAGTTAATGGATACACACTCCTTCTGTTGGGGAGCAAATTCATAATAAACAACCGGGCTTGTGGTGCAGCACTGCAGCATTGTTTCATTTCCTGTCATTATTTTTTGGGGTAATGTAATCTTATGATCTGAAGATCCTCACGATTGTACATTGGATTTAAATTCATTGACCCCGATATAATTTTTGGTTGATTTGAACATAACTCCCCACTGAGAACCTTTATAGTAGCAATATTTAGTTTCAGCTCAGTCAAGAACGTGTCACAACCTAGAAGACTTTGCTTCAAATCTCTGCTCCTCTGTGTCATTGGGATGTTTTGCCTGTGTGAGGTTGTATGTTAGGTTTATTGAGTACTTTCCATGTGTTTAAATGTAAGTTAGTGATTGTTTGTATTTGAACATAACTCCCTATTGAGAACCATTATAGTAGCAATATTTAGTTTCAGCTCAGTCAAGTACGCGTCACAACCTAGAAGACTTTGCTTCAAATCTCTGCTCCTCTGTGTCATTGGGATGTTTTCCCTGTGTGAGGTTGTATGTTAGGTTTATTGAATGCTCTAAAATTTCCATGTGTTTAAATGTAAGTTAGTGATTGTTTGTCTATATATAGCCTGCAACTGATTGGCGATCAGTCCAGTCCAGGGTGAACCTCACATCCAGCCCTAAATCATCTGTGATGGGCGCGAGCTCACCCACGACCTGAATAAGAACGAGCAGCATAGAAAGTTTGAACTGCAACTCTTCAAGTAGAGCATATTGGTGTATGAGGACTATTAGAACTTTGGAGTGTGTTTTTCACTCAAAGTATTTGGCCAAATGTTACCAAAATGTACAATTTTGGTGGGTTTTCAAGGTGGCATCTAACTGTTGATGTTCTCACTTCACTTGCAGGGGAGGTCTATAGGCTACCATAGTTACATGTGAACAAACCCAACAAGAAGATCAGGACTGTTTGAAAATATTATCCATAATGGCTGTGTTCGTCTGTACTGTGGCCTGAACACTTCAATCTTTTGGAAAAAGAAAAAGAGCCAAGATATTGAGACTGCAGAAAAATTATGTAAGAAAAATCAACATAATCATACTTGAGCATTTGAACTGGTGTCAAAACACAATTTGAAGACCCAATAGCATGCATGAAAGGAACGATTATTACTCATCGTGGCACAACACTGAGAAGAATCATATAATAGGCTTTTCTACTGAGGACGGGGGTGACAGATCCCAGTTGGAAAAGAGCACATGTAATTTGTTAACTTGATGACTGAACATTTCAAGGTCCTGGTATGGTGCAATCAAGCATTGTCACGCTGGCACCACTTACTAGCTCAAGTGAAAAAAAACTGTTGATGTTCTTATTAACACCTGTGCTGTTTACTGTGTTGGGTAGGACTGAACAACATGTGCCTTTTCTCATTTATTAAAATTATTCAAATGTCTTCCAAAGCATGTTTTTCTCAAAATGTATGAGGTAGGGTCATTGTTTTGTTGTCATACAAAGTGTTGTCGGAGGCGCAGCAAATGCATCCGAAAGGTCATGATGTCAAAACTCTCAACTGTCTTTGCTTATTTACAGTACACGGCTGGCTTGCATGTATGTGATATTGTTGCTTTTGTGACCATTCTGAGAGTGAGAGCTACTCAAGAACACCCTGAACCTGTTGCCAGCCAATCGCAGGGCACACAGAGACGAACAACCATCCACGCTCCCACTCACACCTAGGGACAATTTAGAGTGATTGACACACACGCACGCACGCATACAATTTAACTGGTTAAACAATATAAATTGATTAAAACAAAAACATCTAAAATAAAGGTGATATTATGCATGTTTTAAATGACTTAAAATAATTCCCAGATGTGGTATCTTGATATTGCATGCATTTTTTACAATTTAAAACGGTTCTAAGGTGTCTTCATAACCTGCTAAAGACATGCATCAATATGTCCCACGAATCAAGAATAACGGTACATCTTACATTCCACTTTTTACCAAACTAAAATTAGCCTGGATTGCTAAACGCAAATCAACGTCCCTGGCCATGACCACCACGTGGACAACTTCACCAATCAGTCAAGTGCAGTACTTTGTTCAGTGGAGGGGATGTAAAATGTGCTGTACTTCTTGATCCTGGGTCCATTTTGATGAAAGCATGACACAGACGTGTTATTAAGACACCTGGGAACTGTTCTCAACTGTGAAAAAAAAAGCACATAATAAGTCACCTTTAATTGAGGGGAGCTGTGACAGATGTCTTTGGAAGCTGGTGAACGCTTGTGTAAATTTAGGAGTGGACATCCCTAAAATGTGAACGGATTATAATTTGTTCGTGTTATGTTTAAACAGCCCCACCACCCAACCCCCAACCGTGTATCTGGAAGTAGTTTGAAGTCTTTATATACATGTACTGTAGGACTTTGTTTACATTGCTTCAACTGCCCACTATATCATTAAGGTCAATGCAAAGAGAAAAATGATTATTTAAAAAGAGACAAACTATCTCTTCGTTGTCCAGTTTGGCACTGTGTATAGCAGGTGTCTCGGGGCCCACACAGCATTCAGAGAATCAAGCCGACTGGTGCAGTCATGGTGCTGAAATCTCTTGGGAAACCAAGGGGACCTGTCTGCACTAAAAAAAAAACATCCGTAAGGCTGCTGTTAGACTGGGGCTGATCCCCTTTGAAATAATAAGCAAACCCCTCTGCTTCCTTACATTGGATTTCACCAGCCACTTCCCCTACTCTGAGCTACAGTATTTACACGTTAACGCCCACCAAATGCATGATTTAATTTGTAATGTCCATGTCCAATTGGAGATCACATTCAAGCCATATGATATGCCACATGATGCCTTTTTCAAAAGGGGTCACATTTTAAGACAGTGTGCCCTTGCTATCATGCGATTCACCTTCTGCAGCCTTGCTATTTCGCGGATGATTTTTGTCAGCATATCATGCTTTTTTTTATATTACAACAATAATTATATTTTTTTGCGGCCCGGTGATCCAGTGGTTAGCATGTCGACCTCACAGTGCAGAGGTACCGGGTTCAATTCCAGCTCTGGCCTCCCTGCGTGAAGTTTGCATGTTCGCCCAGGGCCTGCGTGGGTTTTCTCCGGGTACGCTGGTTTCCTCCCACATTCTAAAAACATGCATGGCAGGCTGATTGGAGAATCTAAATTGTCCGTAGGTGTGAGTGTGAGCGCAGATGGTTGTTCGTCTGTGTGTGCCCTACGATTGGCTGGCAACCGGTTCGGGGTGTCCCCCGCCTACTGCCCAAAGACAGCTGGGATAGGCTCCAGCACCCCCCGCGACCCTTGTGAAGGTAAACGGAAAATGAATGAATGAACAATATTTTTTTTTCATGAAAAATGGGTGGATAGCTGGATCAATTGCCAACCCAAATTCAAGCTTCAAATTGGGAAACTTTAAAGTGATTTAAAATAACTGGCCAAGCTACAAAAACAAAATGCGCCATGGAAAGAAGAATGAACCCGAACACTAAATGTGACTATAGCAAAGCAGCTGAGCCCAGTCACACACACTGAAGAGTAAAGAAAATGGACACACCACTTAAATCATACTCTACTTACATTTCTTTACATAATGTCAGAATTGTTCATTGATTTAATTAAAATTCTACTCAGGCTGGTCATATGAAAAACAACTAATGAAAATGTTTGATTTTTTTGTTTTGTTTTGTTTTGTTTTGCCACCCCATCAAGGGAGAGACTTTTGCAGAGGGTTCACCAATGTAGCTGCAACTAACCCTGCTTGTAATGTGTCAGAAAATGTTCATTGATCATATAAAAAACGCAAGATAGGAGATTTGTCTCCGAGAGCTCTGGACTGTTTAAAGAAAAAAAAAAAAAAGCAGGATGGAATGAAAATGCATGGCTTTTCTCAGAACTTTTCCAGGCCTGGCCAGTAATGCATTTGGACTGAAGTCTAGCTCTTATTCAGTCAATCTGGCGGAGGCAGAGTTGCTCATGTGTGTGTCTTGGCAGTGCCCCCGGTGAAAGTGAGATGAAAAATGAGCAGAAGGCGCAGGTTACCTGTTATCACTTAAAATATTTTCTTTCTACATTCCCAGAGTTTAACTTCAACAAATGACCGCAAATTCGATTAAATACAGCTGTCATTTACACAAATCTGTATCAGCCATTGGGATGCAAGCTGTGTAGTTCACCAGTCGCTAAGCGGTCAAAGCGATAAAGGTCATTCATTCTGACTGATAAGATCCGGATCATATCGACGACTGGGTAAAACACAACAAATGAACATTCGCAATGTTGCTTAGTGTCATCATACACACTCTTGGTTGTACAAAGCTTGGCTATCGCTTGGAGCTGGTTCTTTAAACTATCTTCACACTATTTCCCGGTGGCCCTGGCGGTCACGTTTCAGTTCCATCAACGAGAAAACCGGATGGTTGCGAGACAACGTGGAGGGCGGGATTGCTGTGGCTGACTGATTGGATGTTTAAATTGTCAAACCTTTTGCCACGGTGTAGATGAGAAACCTAGTCAGCTTTATTTAAATGGAGTCAATGCAGCTAAACCTGAAAGTACATAACAGGACATAACACAATTGGTAAGCATACAATATTTAGACTATTCCCCAGCATCTCACACTCACAGCTCACAACTCGTTTACTGCTATGCTGTGGCATTGTACCATAGCTGTTTGCAACATTAAATGTTGAACGTGAAAGAGTGAGATTGTCTCTGTCTTTCACAGAATGTAATCAAGTACACTGCGTGTATGAATAGCAGGCCTCTTTGGATGTTTTGGTACAGCAGTAGTGATTAGTAAATTGTTGTTGCCAGAAAACTAATATTATAAAACATTTTTTGAGAGGCTGTATATTTAGCTTTCCCCCTTCCAATGCTTATGCTGACTCTGGACCTAGGCCAGGCAGGGGAGCTTCATTTGACTCTGTCAGGGCAACAAAAGTGCTTCACAGCTGCCCGGCGTCCATGTTGGATCCGTGCAAAGGCTCGAAAGAGAGTGAAAAAGAAGTAGAGACGTCGGTGAGACTTCTTCAAAAGACAGGAATTGTTTCCACTCCAGGTGAAGTCCTCGGAAAGGTGGACCCCAAGGTACTTGTAACTCGTGACCACTTCCATTACTACTCCTCTGATGTGCATGTAGGTGAGGAGGCACCTGTCCCTCCAGAAGTTGACAACCATCTCTTTCGTCTTCTTCCTACTGATACAGAGATTTTCTTTGCACCAGTCCACCATATGCTCTACCTCTTCTCTGTACTCTGACTCATCATTATTCATGATGTTTCCCACTATACTGCTGAAAACTTTAATGAACGACATCTCAGGAATTCTGCAAAGTAGTCATAGGTCAGTAGTGTGAACTGCAAGGGGCTCGGCACACAGCCCTGGGGTGAGTCAGTAGTGAGGCTGATGGAGGAGGAGACGGTCTTGTCGATCCTGAAAGTCTGCGGTCTGTTGGTCAGGAAGTCAAGGGTCCAGTTCCCCAGTGATGGACTCAGCTCAAAAATGTTCAGATTTTACACCAGGGTTTGCTGGATGATGGTATTGAAGGCAGAAGTGAATTTTCTGTCCATAGGAGTATTTTGCCCTCCTCATGTCCACGGTTAGCTGTTGTCTTGCTGCTCTGAATACTATTGCTTCACATGCCTTGAATGCAGCATCCCTAACCTTCAGCATTGCTCCTCTCTGTATTCAGACAAGGTTTTCTAGTTTAGGCAAACAATAATTGTCTTGTTGATAAAGACATCAACAGCACATTTTCACTTGGATTGGTTTAATAGAAAGTACATATATATCATCAGGTTTCTTCTGAAGGAAGGCAGACTGGTCTGGCTGCCTCCCTCATGGTAAAAACGTGTTAGGTTTACTGAATACTTTGATATTCACACACAGTAGGTGTTAATGCGAGTGTTACTGGTCATGTCACTAGATGTCGCTTTTGATTGATAACTGTTGAAGGATGTATCCTGACTCTCGCCCAAAGCCAGCCCAGTCACAACCTTAAATAGGATAAGCGGTAGAGAAGACATGAATGAATGAATTAATGTACTGTGGACAGATAACTCCAGGATATTGATATCATTGTAATTAAAAAAAATAAAAGAAAATCCTTTCTTCTTCATCTCAGCTCTTCTATATGAGGTGAAAGTCATTCAGGCCTCAAAAATACTTCAGTGTGTTTTCTTTACCTAAGTAATAAAGGCTGAAATATGACCTCCACAAGCCATGGATATTACTCTCTTTTTGCTTCAATAAGGAGGCAGAATATAAGCAATAAATCCAAATTCTGGCCAAATGTGTCCTTAATGGGCTTCAAATGTGGAAGACTAGAAGTGGTAGTGGACAAACACTGCTTGTGAAGCTTTCAGGATAATAATGCAATAAGCAGGTGGAAGAATGCAGAGCCAGGACTGTAGGACTGTCACATTTAAGCATTTCTAATGGTCCAGCATTTGCTTGAATACTCCAATGTAACTGTTTGTGAAATTTCTAAATTCTAGATTGGAAAAGTATGAATTTGAAAACTCTCAGAAGAGACGCCTTGTTTACTAAGGGTCAAATGCATGATGCAAAATGAACCATGCATCTTTTTCTATTGTGTCCAGAGCGGAGAAACAAAGTACCAAAACTTGGTGAAATGGACAAAAGGGTCTAAAAGGGAGAAATCAATGTTGTTTTTTTAATTGCATTACTGGAGTGATGTAATGTTTGTTTTTCTTAGCCTATGAAACAGACCTCCATGAAGTTTGGTGAAAATAGTCCCACTAGTGTAGAGGAAACCAACACATCTATGTGCTGCCTCATTCAACATACTGTGGATAATGACAACAGTGACACACGTGTACACACACACACACACGTGCACGCACAAACGCACGCACGCACACACACACACACACACACACGCACGCACGCACGCACGCACGCACGCACGCACGCACGCACGCACGCACACACAAAATTACTGTCGATAAGGGCACACGGTTCAACACTGACAGATCTTGACACACTTACAAATACACATACACACATTTGATTATGCACTCTGCACATACAAATTGAGACATAAAGGCGTGACTTGGAGCATGAACAGGCGCATCTGATAAGAATCTGTTAATCCAGTGTCGTGACAGATGACTGCAGTGAGATAATGTGCTGTTGTTTGTTTTGCACAGTCACTGACAGTGAAATATTTGTGATCATCAATTTTCAGGCCTCCTGCCATCCTGTTCATCCTGATGGAAATATGAAATTGCACACAAAAATGTATGTCATGCATAATTGAAGTCAAAGACAAGGGGGAGCTATGTGCCATGCATGATCAGTCACTTCCACGTTTAAACGGATGTATATATAAATATACAAACACCTGCAAGTAGACACAGAGCAAAACTCAGGCCCACGTCCGAATCAAGCGGCTCTTTGTTTTGGGGTAAAGAACTAAAGAGCCTTTGAAGGTTTCAGCACCTTTTAGCCACTCTGGGTCAGCCACAGACAAGCATACGACAGACATGCATTTTAAATGTGCTGAAAAGTACTACTGGAGAGTGGTATCTCTGATTGACATATGACAGCACTACAACTGTTGGGCTATGTCTGCAAACAAATGGACAATGCACAGATCCCTCCATCAAAATGTCAGCTTTCACTCCCAGGTCTATGGGTAGTTCTCAGAAAGTATGATCCCAGAATGCGCCACGAGAGCCCCAAAATTAGCTTCTTAAAAAACAGGTTACAATGAAATATGCTTTAGAACAACCCTTTCCGCAGTGTGCTATGAATAAATATAGTTCACTCAGCCCTTTGATCGGAAGAGGTTGTTGAATGTCATGGTAGAGTCGAACCTCTTTTCAACGCACCCGATACATTTTCCACAAATCAAATCATCGGAGATACCTTGGGGAAGCTAACCAGCGTAACGTCATTTTTTTTCGGCCGATTAGTTGTCACATTACGGACAACGTAGGATTTGATTAAATGGGCACTCTATGTGTTTATTGGTCACGAATGTTCTTGAAAGTGATGCATTTTAAGGATCTGAAGGGCTCTTAATTACAAGGGTGTGTTAGCATCAGAAGTGTCAAGTGTCAAATTAAAAATATTTAGTTCCCTTACTTAAGTAGAAATGTGGGTAACTACTTTCGTCGAGTACGTATTTTTCTGCCTACTTTGTACTTCTACTCCTTACATTTTTACGCAAATATCTGTACTTTCTACTCTTTATCCACAACAAAAGCGCTATTACGATTTCATTTTGGATTTTGTTCATTCCAGTTTATCACAGTTCAAAACGCCAATTCGGATAACTCACGTTAGGATAGATTAAGTGATTTTGATTGTGGTTGGATGACAAATATAAACATATAACATTCCGACACTGTTGGTTTGTACATGATTGCATGTGACACAAATCAACAAATGAATGACAACTCACCACACTCAAGCTAGTGCAGATGTCCAGCTTTGCCGGCAAGATATCTGTGTCCCAAATACTAACAAAGAGTTTCCTTGGCAGAAAAGCCAGCCAACCATCTCACATCCCTGATCGAACTTGAAGAAGTCGTTCTGAAACATCATTCCATGTAAGCCTACACTCTTCATCCTACAGTGAGAGGCAGTGGAGTTCTCACCTTTGAATTCTTTCCTTAATCAGAAAATCGTGCTTACGATATCAAGTCACATAGGACATACTGAAAAGAAAATGTTTGACTTGACTTCCGCTCCGATGCATTTTTTTTCTCCTTGCATTACTTTTACTTTTCTACTTTAAGTAGTTTCAAAATCATTACATTGATAGTTTTACTAGCGTAAAAAGCTGAAGTTGGTACTGCAACTTCTACTAAAGTCTTTATAAATCCCACTATCTGTACTTCTACTTGAGTAGAAATAATGTCTGGTTGGCATGTCAGGAAGAAAAATTGGTCGTGATGACTATTTTTCACCACTCCAAACACAACAGCAGCACAAATCTCAGTGAGGTTGTGGATTTTATCCCCCTGCGGTATGTTTGCAATATTGTAAGCAGTAAAATCTAATGATTAATTGCACAGGGAAAAAATATTGACTTAAGGAGCGGGTCAGCGTTTGAGCATCTGGCTGAACCTGAGAACCACCCAAATACATCTGCATCTGGATGAGATAGCCTTGTTTGTAAAAAACGGCAACATTTTTAGGTGAGCAAAAGTAATATGAAAAAAATATAACTTTCGATTTCGTTGCAAAGACTGAACAGAGGCACTTTTCCACTCTTTCACGTGTTTGTTTCAGGACTGACCACCCTCAGCCTCCTCTTTGGAAGGCAAAAACATGCAAGGGAGTTTAAGGCTGCAGATTGATTTGGACAGTCTAAAATGTTCCACTTATTTCTCTCGATGAATTCTGATGTTGTTCGGGCAGTTTGTCTTGGCTCATTATCTTGATGCATGATAAATGAGCTCCCATTCAGTTTTGTTATTATTATTTTGCGGTATGGCATCTTTCTTTAATTTGGCAGACAAAATGTTTCACTACAATTTTGTTTTGTTTTGAGTTTGTTTTGCTTCGGTGTCATCATGTTGTTACTAAATAAAGATTCGTGTGCCCTTCCCACACCAAACTATGCAAGTGTTATCTGTCACATTACCTTCACTTACTTTCACAGAGGAGCTGGTAAGTTTGGCATCATGAGTAGATCTTTTGTTTCTCAAAGCTAAAGGTAAAGGTTTCTCTTTGCTCCATTAGTCGATAATCTCTATTTGTTGCAAATTCCAACCTGGCCTTCTCATTCTTTATTGTTAATTAGGGGTTTGTGACTTGGCCTTCATCTCTGCCCTCTGAAAGATGCTGCTGATGTTAATTGATTTTGCGTCTTCCTAAGCAGCCCTCACGATGCTTTTGTTGTCAGCGGTTGATGTTTACCTGATCTGACCGTTCGACGTTTTGCTCATTTTTCACCCTTGGACAGCTGTCTGTTTTCACGTTTGTTCCACAACGTTCAGCTGTTTATTGTGTGAATAATGACTTTTGCAGGACAGAACTCTGCAACAAAAGACACCTGTTCCATTGCTTTTGCTCACATAAAAATTGGGTAGTTTCAAAACAAAAGGCACTGTCTTGAAGTTATCTGATTCAGATGATAATTACTGGAAAGTCAAGATGAAAAGGCTCATCTCTTGTCTAATGTTAAAGTTTTGACGCCAAACCCAAATCTGTTCACTCTTCAGCCAAAATAATGATTCAGCTGAGTGAACAATCACTTATCATTAGGAGGAAAAACTTACTCCATGGGGCGAAAAACGTTGGCCTCGGCACGTCTGTGTCAAACTTGGAAAACCCCTGATTTTCTTACAAATGACAATATTCAGAGCTAATCCCCCGGCATTAGGCTGACATTTGCAGATGACAGCACATTTCTCTGCTCGTGGTGTTACATTTGTTCTGCCGATCTAGGTGAAGGTCCGTCACTTAATTTTATTATTTTTTTTCTCTAATGTACCTTCATTTGAGTTGCTCATCCCCGTAAATTCTGACATGCCAACTCTATATTATTTGGCATAGTTTGTGTAAACTATAGTCAGCAGAAGGAAAATCATAGAAATTGCTCATGATTGCTTGACTCAACTTGGCAATGAATACTCCCCATGGACTCCAGTCAGAACCCGCTCCTGCGTAGACAGCTCTACAAATGACCATTGCAGATGGAGATAGCGGTTAAGAGTACCAGTTTTCTGATTGTTCAAGAAGTGTGCTTGACTTAGGCTGTTATATTAATATCAACTAACCTGTATATACTGGCATAGGACTGGTGGCTTCCCAAAATGGGTGTAAGTCCTATAATACCGGTAATAGCAAAAACAATATACGTTTGGTTTACCTGGTAATGACATTGAGAACAGTTTATCATTTACAATGTCGACTTCAAGGCAATTTAAAGTTCAGTGTCTTGCTTAAGGATACAATGAAAGCGGACAGTCAGAGCCCGGACTCAAACTACTGACACATTTGTTATTAAAAGTTTGAGCCTGGGTTTAGGTTTTTGCAAAAAAAATAAACATGAGCTAATGTTGTGTTTACAAACTGCAATGAAGGACCCTGTGGCATCTTTTTTTAAGTTTGTAGGAAAGTTTTCATGTTGCTCAATCTATGTATTGTCCTGGTTGGATGAGCTAGGGGAAAGGCCTGACACCGGTAGTTGGAAGAAATTGGAGAGATTCAAATGGGGCTAAAGAGCTCGGGTTTCATATTTAAAAAAAAAAAAAAGTATGAATCTTGTTAAAGAATCATATTTTTAGAAGGAGCAAAACCTTACACACAACCTTATTTGAGCCAAATACTTGATAATGACTTCTAGTGTAAACATATATGTAAGTGTCCAAAAGGGGTATTGACATTTAAAAACAAAAAAAAGTATGAATCTTGTTAAAGAATCATATTTTTAGAAGGAGCAAAACCTTACACACAACCTTATTTGAGCCAAATACTTGATCATGACTGCTAGTGTAAACGTATATCTTGCGGTAGTCTTGATTTAAGTGTCCAAAAGGGGTATTGACATTTAAAAACATGCACCTTTTAATAAATATATTTTGCAGAGGTGGGACCTTAACGTGTTATGTTTAATTAATTACAAAAAAATGTGTGCATTAAAACGTAGACGAATATTTCTTCAGTTGCATTATTGCCATCTCCAGCCATTGGGCTTGCTTTACCAAATTTGGAAGTTGGTTGCGTGTAACTCCGATTGTCTAACAACAATTGTGGCAAGCGAAAACCAAGCAGATTCCAGGGGTGGCACTGCTCCAGCCCCCCAGTCTGGGTCCATGAAACAAACCAGGCTGACTCAAATGCACTCTTACCAGGCAAAAGTGCTAGCTACTGTGGTTCTGATGTCACATCGGTGCATAGGCCAAAATCTCACCTATTCATGAAACTAAAAAAAAAAATTTAAATGGTCATTCATTATTTACTGAAATGTTTTTTTTTCTCGTGTTCTTCATAATTGCTCTTTTACCAGGCATAAATATATTTTTTTCTCAATACTCGATTAGCCAAGAGAAAAACTTGAATACTACAATATTGGATAGCTGCAGCCTTAGAATCGGTGTGATGTTCGGTTCTTACACCCCCCCACCCAAAAAAAAAAACAGTGAAAGTGGTTTTAAACATTTGATGTTACAAAACTGATTTTGATTGCTCGTTCAGTTATGCAAAGGTGAGAGAAGACAGAGAACTAGACAGTCTCGCTATACTAAAAAGTCAAAACTTGTCAGCAAGTGAGCAACGGTACATATGAATGCACTTAAGTGGAATAGTATGTATGTGTGCGTGGATGAAGAGAGAGTGATGAGGAGGCAAGGAATCAAAGAGCAAACACCAATTCATGAATCTAAAAACATTTTCTAAAATGGTCATTCATTATTTACTGAAACATTTTTTCTCTTGTGTTCTTCACAATTGCTCTTTTACAAGGCATAAATTTATTTTGTCTCAATACTCGATTAGCCAAGAGAAATTTCAGTAGGATATGTGAATACACAAAACTTGAATACTACAATATTGGATAGCTGCAGCCTTAGAATCGGTGTGATGTTCGGCTCTTACACCCCCCCCCCCCCAAAAAAAAACTCAGGCCCCCCCCCCCCAAAAAAAAAACTGAGGTGAGAGAAGACAGAGATCTAGACACTCTCGCTATACTAAAAAGTCAAACTTGTCAGCAAGTGAGCAACGGTACATATGAATGCACTTAAGTGGAATAGTATGTATGTGTGCATGTGTGGATGAAGAGAGAGTGATGAGGAGGCAAGGAATCAAAGAGCAAGTCACATTGTTGGCATGGGCTGAGTGCTAAGGGGCACACCTGTCTGCCTCAGTAGGCCAAGGGACAATGATGCCTCTGTTACGACCAATCCACCTGTCGACAAAGTGGAGCCCCATTCTCTGATGACCTGAATTCTTCTCTGCACCCTGGCTTCGGTCCACCTCAGGATCTGCTGGGTCTTAGTAAGAGCACGCACACACACACACGTGTGTCTCGACTTTAGGAGCTAAATCTCAACACAAAACTTTTCCATTTTCCCACTTCCAATTTTCAACAGTCATTTCACCATGATAAAGTGTTTTAGAACTGGATGTGCATAATTAATTAGATTCACTAAGACATAAAACCCACAGCTCACTCTTCGGTTTGCTGTATATATTGGCTGTTTTTCAAGCTTTCATCACATTAACACTGTAAAATTAAATTGTATGCCTGCCTGATCCAAGCTCTTTCAGCAGATATGTCCCACAATATTTAAATTGAACATGTGGGCACTATCAAGCGCAGGACATATAGTCTTGGTTACAAGAAAAAGTTGGTGAACCCTTCAGAATGACCTGGATTTCCGCATAAGTTGGTCATTCAATGTGATCTGATCATCAAAGTCATAACAACAAACAGTTTTCTTCAACAAATACCACACAAGCAATTACTAAAGCCAACATTTGAAGATGTTATCCTCCTGAGCGGCGAACAATTGTTCAAGTGTTTTCGAAGCCAGCGAATGTTGCATTTTCGTCAGGCCACAACATTGGCCTGTATTTATCTTATTGCAAGTTGTTCAAAATGTCCTTGCGACAAGAAAACAAAACCCATCGAAACCGTTGGCGAACGTGTAGCTTAGGTGAACATTTGTGACCTTGAGCAAACCCTGACAAACTGATGCAAACGCGCTCTTTGCTACCTTCTCCAAAAGTCATAATCGTTCGCCCCTCAACGGAAAAGGCGCTAAAACGTCACAGTGCAGGGTCAAAAAAGTATGCGTGTAAACCTTTCCATTTAATAACCGTCTCGCCTCTTTTGGCCGCAATATACTCAACCAAACATTTCCTGTAGTTGTGGATCAGACCAGTCACATAAAAGTCAGGAGGAATTTTGGACCATTTTCCATTACAAAACTGTTTCATTTCCGAAATATTATAGGGATGTCTGGTGTATATCGCTCTCTTCAGGTCATGCCAGGCATCGGGTTGAGGTCAAGCCTGGAGGGTGTATTTTCTTTTGTGGGAGCCATTCAGTTGTTGATTTAATTCTGTCCTCTGGGTTTTTCTCCTGTTGCATCACCAATCTCCTGTAAAGCTTCAACTGGCAGACAGATGGTCACACAAAAAGTCGATTGAGACCGTTTGCTCAGCAGATAGCTCACTGTTTGAGTTTTTCAGTGAATTTTCTGTCTCGCGAGACCTTTTTTTTGGCTTTTCGCCTGAAGTTAAAAAAAAAAAATGCGAGACCTTGAGATTTTTTTTGACTTTTCGCCTGAAGTTAAAAAAAAAAAAAAAACCCTCACCGTGTGTGACCAACTTGAACTACATGTTGAAGGTTGAAATTCAGGTCGATATGTGACCAGATGTTGCCTTGTACGAATTCATGAATGAAATTGGCATGTTATATTGACAGAAGATTGTTAATTGTCCATTGGTGTGAATGTGTGTGAACGTACCTCGCCTTTCACCTAAAGTCAGGTTTGGAAAGGGCCCAGCTATTCAGACCATAAAACTGACAAGTGGAATAGAAAGTAGATTGTTTTCTCAGTTTAACGTGGTGTACACTGTTGGTAAGTCTGACATGAGTGAACTGACAAGGACAGAACCGGAACAAACGCTAACAAGATGCAGACTGATCACATACAGTAGATGAGACGTTATTGAGTGGAGTGCTCGGGAATGTAAGGAGATGATTAGCTGACACTGGAATAGATCAGTCAATTTAGTGACAGGAGCAAAGCCACTGATTGATAAAATAAAGCTTAAAGTGGTTGACAGAAAGATGGGAACTGCTTCATGAAGCATCCATTTTAAGTATACAATAGTTCTGCCAAAACTAACAACGGCGTTTTGTGCTCCTGCTTTGCTAACGCTTATCTTCATTTTGTTCCTAACCGCTACTTGAGCCCTTTCTCCCCCACAAATCGACTGCCAGGACCACAGCCTGTGTTATATAAAGAATGTATACAGTATAATAGATATAGGTGATGAATGATGTGAGAATGACATTAATGTTTAGGGGGAGTATTAAATCTCATACAGATGATTTTGAGTCCATAGAGGAAGTGGCTCAGCCATATTTTCCATTATGGCGCCTGTCGCTAAAACCCTTTTTTTTTTTTTTTCTAAATCGCTTCATGGAAAAAGTGTGTCAGGACTCATGGTTAGTGATTGTTCTCAAAGGGGAAGTCAGCCCTCAAATTTTCTTCACAATAATTTGTTCTATGCACCTTCACTAGTCTAAACAATGCATTCGGATTCATATTGCATTTGTGAAATACGAGTTAAGCAGCAAAATCTGCCTTGATTTTGTCCATCTAAGGGGGCGGCAATTTTGACATTTTCACACAGTTGCTCAGGGCTGACATAATCAATCATGGCTGAACTTCAGAAAACATGTGAGCTATGATTCATTATTACCTGAGCCCCTAGCAACTGTTATGTCATAGTCAGTTGACCGCAAGTGGCAAAATGACTGCCCCTTGACATGGACAAAAACAGGTGGATTTTATTGCTTACTGTAATTTCCGGACAACAAAGTGCACCTAACTAAAAACTGCAACAGCTAAATTTAGCCATAAAAACAATTTCTACATACATTAGCCACGTCGGACTAATAGTCGCAGGTCTTCAGTTCATTAAATGGGATATTTTCTGTATTCTAAACCCACTGGTAAACGCTGTCCCTAAAATAACAATGCAGAATGCCGAAATTGCACAGCGTCCCAGAACCTCTCTCAGAATTTTGTTGTCACATGTGGCAAATTCGCAGATGATCTTAGGCTGGGGTCACAAGGCAGAGATGGCTGTGTGTATTGCACTCGTTCCCTGTTTCTTATTAAACTCAAATCTGCTTATTTTGACTCTCAACTCCTCCTTCACACAGCTGCGTGCACCGCTAGGCAGCCACGCTTCTGCGATTCTGTCACTCTCTCTCTCAACCTTTCTCTCTCTCTTGCTCAGCCAGCCGGTCGGCCAGCCGGCTTCTCCCGCAGCTGTAAATCGTGTTGCTACAGCCGCAAATAGTTGATGAGTATTCAGTACGAGGGTGGACTCGGACACTTTCATTGGTCCACTGTGATGTGTTCCGTCATTTCATTGGTCAGCTGTAACAAGAATGCGTAAATCTATGGAATGCTTGATGCTCGTCAGTAAAAATTCATAAATGAACCGCCTCAAATTCAAATCCGGACAGTTCAATGTTTGGGGAAAAATGTAGCCTCTTATAGTCCGGAAAATACAGTAACTTGTATTCCGCATACGCAATTTTGTTCAGAATGCAGTGTTTAGACAAGTGGGGCTGCATAAAACATATTCTTGTAAAGGACGTTTTTGGTTTGACATTCCCTTTAACAATCTAATGGCAGTTATTATTTTTAAATGGACATTTTAAGTATTGCAGCATTTTTTTTTCCAAGATGGCGCCCGAGTAGGCAGCCATCGGCAAGTGCTCTTCAAGAGCCTTGCGTTTTTTTGTTGGGGTTTTTTTTGTTTGTTTTTGTCTTTTGTTTTGTCACATAGTGTTGTTGTTACGTCATGTGGACCTCATGTAGACTGTTTTTCCAGCATTTTTGGCCACGACATTCATCAAAGAAGACGAATCTGTGCTTGGTGGTTGCGCCTTCTCGGCGGCACGTGTGTACCAGCACTGATTTTGATTGGGAGGAATGTCGGCGCCATTTGACTGTCGTTGCTGGACAGCCCCGGGCGCTTGTGTCTTGCGCCTGAAATAGGCAGCATTTTCACAGCCCCGCTTTGTTCAGCGGAAAGGTCGGTGCTGATGGACAGTCTGCGGCTGGATGGATGCATGGCTTGATGAGCCGATGATGAGAAGAAAGGAGTGTCAGCGCAGAGCACCGATGCCTATGTGGAACTGGGAATCGCGGCTTGGAATTGAAGCGGATTTACATGGGACAGGAGAAGAGAGCCAATCTCTTTTTCGTTAATGGATGCTACAGCTTCGTGTTGCTTTCAAGATTAGCTTGTAGCAGACGTGTGCACATTGCAGCATGACGTCTTTGATAGACTGGTGAAAAGGACACTTTGATTCGCTCCTCTTTCATCTATAACTGCTTCAGACAACAAAGTGTATGCAAGAAAGTGGTTAAGATTGCACGATTGTCTATGTCTAATGTGTTGTCTTGTATTATTTTGTCATTTTATGTTAACTGTTCTTTTGATGGCGGTGCGGGCACCCGCAGGAGCTCCTCTTGTTGTCTTGTCTGTTTGAGAGGGAAGAAATTTCATCTGTGCTGTATGTTGCACATACTGCACATTTGACAATAAAGTTGTATTTGACTTGACTTGACTTGTGGGTGTGAATGGTCGTTTGTCTCTGTATGTGCCCTGCGACTGACTGACAACCAGTTCAGGGTGTAATCCGCCTTTCACCCAAAGTCAACTGGGATAGGCTCCAGCATCACCGGTGCTGAAGATGGATGAATACTAGCACTGAAAGTCTACACTTAGTTTCCAATTTGTTCTTTGGCTGGTGAATATAAGTACTACATTTTTATTGGCGGTATAACCAGCATGAAATGATATCAATAATAAATCAGTTGGAATGTCCTGTGGAAGATCTTGACAACTGGTCTACTAATTACTAGATGACAAACAGGGAGACCAAAGGAAACAGTGACATTGTGATGACCAAAATATTTTGAGAGCTGTAAAGAAAGACAACAAAACTGTGTCCGACAGCAGTAGCAACCGCTCGACGGCAGAGGTGAAGGTCATGAATAGGAACCAAAGTACGGATGCTAAACTACCAGATGCAAACAATTCAAGATGGGAAGACTAGGCTGGAATTCAATGAAAAGTACAGCGATGGACCTCAGATAACACAGTTTCAAGGACTGTTGAAACAAGGCTAAACCTTTAACAAAATTTTATTAAGGTTGACACTTGAAGAGAATAAGGATTTGCTCAGATCGTCTTCATGGTCATGACATAGTTGGCATTGGCCTGCAAAACAGAGGTGGGCTGAGCAGTGGGCCAATTTCTTGAGACACCACACCCCACCTTCAAAACAGGCTTGATGGAGCGAGCCTCAAAAAAGGTGCAAAGTGTAGAATAATTCTTGATCCATCTATTTTGACACAGATATGTGACACTATGTTATTGAGACAACTACAAACTGTTCTTGTAAACTTGTAAAGTAAGACGCTTCACACTTTTTAACCTTCCCTTCAGATGTCCAAGAAATACATTTTATGATGGAATATTAAATGCCGAAGCAAATATGGTGAAAAAGCTTTGATCCTTTCCAGTGAATTGAACTACAATACAGACGTTCTGACGTAGGAAATTTGTCGAAAACAATTTGCCACATTTTTCCAAAGTAGACAAATGAAAAGCTTTCCGCGGAGTCGAGAGCCTGTCAAAGGCACTCCTGCTAAACATCCATGTTAAAAGCCCTTCAATTTGTGTTTTGACCTACTGCCAACAATATCCTTCAAAAAAAAAAAATTCCACCTTATATTATTCAGTGTGAATATAATGCGTAATGTACACAATACCTGAATATATGGCTTCACTCTTGAACATTGCTGAAAACAGAATAGTGTGATGAAAAACATTCGGGTTAAAAAAAATAAAATAAAAATAAGCCACTGTGACATCACCTATTGGATTGTGGACTGCTGCTGTAAAGTCTCAGGCTTTGCATTTCAACATGGCATCCTATTTCTTCAAGGCTTGATGTGACAAAGAATGAAACAGTTCATTTTTCAACAGACCGTGATAACTTTTCAAATAGTTAGCATGACTGTTTTAAATTGTAATTAAGCGGCACTACAGCACTACAGCTTTGTGTACTTTATGCTTTGCATGTGTGTACCCTTTTGCGGGCCAAGTCTGGGAGAAGGAGGCTGCGGAAGCCTGCATTAGGTGTATCTGTGTGTTGGCATGACACTGTTCATGTAAAAAGGTGGATACATGGGGAAAAAAATATGATGAGCCAATATCATTTACCTTGATACTTTCAAATGCTGAATGTGCAAGGATTTAAGTTTGCCTTGTTTCTGTTGCTGTGCTGCCACACTGTGCACCCTCACGTAAATTTACATTTGGTGTGCAGATGCATATTTTGAAAATAGGGAAGGGTCATTAGCTTTTCCTTAAAAGTGCTGTTCTATTCCACCTGTAAGTCTGTTTCTTTTTCCATATTGTTTTCACTTCAATTGGTCTAATATGCTGGGATATAAATTCAAATAGGAATAGTCTTTATGACTAGTATATTGCCCACTCCTAATTCATACACACAGATTCTATAAAACAAGATCAAAAAAGCTTTTGTACAGTACTTTGGCTGTGCCCAAAAGCACCATTTTTTGTGCTTTATTTTAAATCTATTTGAAATTTTGTCTCTTGAGAACATAACAACATTAGGAAAATGTTTCCTGGCAAAATTAATCAATTAAGTGAGGTCGTTGTCTCTGCTGAACCTGAACCTTTTCGAAAGGCAGCCCTGTATTGGCATTAGTTTTCAGGGCTCCATGCCATCCCTGCTCGCAACCTATTTTACCCAATATTTTGCCACTCCCCCCCCAAAAAAAAACACAACCATAGTTCATTGCATCTGTTTAGATCTTGAAGTTAGTCCACCTAGTCAAACCAGGGCCTTAATAACGCTTCTAATGAGATTCTGCAAATCTATCACTTCCGGTCATCAACATTGCATGTGTGTTGATGTGTGTGTGTTTGCTTATATCAGAAAATCTTTTCAGGAGAATATTTTGAAGTTGTAACTAGATAAGCTTTTTTCCTCTTTTTTTCTGTCTCCTATGGTAAAACCCAAAGCAATGTTGGTACAGTTGTTGTCTTTTGCTATTGCTGCCTCTCTCGTCTCTGTCCGCTGGCGAGACTAGTAAACTCCAACGCAAACTACAACAGGATCCACTAGTTGTACAGCAAATCTGTTTGCAAGAACACATACAGACCACCCAAACTGCATGACGAAGCTGCCGACAATTACTGGAAAAAATTAAAAGAGAAAATTCAAGCCTTGGTGCCTTAATCCAACACATGTTTATTCAGTTTTATTCTTTGGTGGTGCGCCTGATTACTGGTATCTTTTGAGTTGTAAATCAGCATAGTTTAATTCAAACCAAACTATTTTTGATTCCTTTTTCTCGTCGCACATCAGACAAAGAAACTTCACAAGTTTGTGGTGGCATTACGGAAAATCTCTTCTGGCCTTTTCATCACAAACTTCTGGATTTGTTTTGTATTCAAGTATCAGTGAATTACAATTTAAAAATGCTCCACAAACTATTTAATAGCCATTTATGAAGGAACTTGTTAGCATTTAAGAATTCCTATTGCTGCATTTATGGAATGAAGATGAGCAGAACAAAACAGGATGCAATGTTAATCACAATCAAAGGAACATCGAGACCACAGCACATTACTGGTAATCAGAATTCTGTGTTTGCTCTGTGCGGGTTTCAAATGTAGCATAGATGCTGTGATTGGAGGAGCATGTTTTCACAGAATGTTTGCTTCATTCACTGTGATTAAATGGCCATCGTTCCCTATTCTTTAAGTCAGTTTTCTGCTGTGCCAAATTGCTCAAAAGGCAGGTCTCAAAAAATGTGTGTACGGAATCAACCTTCCTAAACAAGAGAAAAAAAAACCCCTCCCCACATGAAATTTTTAAATGCAGTGAAAAGGGCTGCTTGTGGAGACACATTGAGGAATGTGCCGCAGCCTTGCATGTGCTTTGGCAGCACCCCAACGTTTGTGTTCGTGTGACAAAACAGTGACCTTATCGCTCCATAATACATTTCAAAAAGGGAACCCCTGAAGCATATAGACTTAGATTAACCTTTTTACAATTTAACCTCACCGTCACTTTGCAAAGGAAAAAAATGACATAACTTGTTTGGCATTTTCTGCAATTAAAAAAAAAAAGGGGGGTATTTCTTGAGTTTACGAGCCAAAACAAATTTTTGCCCGAGGCAACTGAGTGCTCAAAAGCAATAGGGAGTTAAAGTCTTCACGATGCATACCACATACACTAAACTGGTCTGATGTTGCACTGACTTACATTTTAATTCAAAATATTGGTCGTGGTAAAATTGGCTGATGATATAGAACATAAGGTATACCACATATGTCTTTGACAATCAACAAATACAAGCAATCAAATGCAGAGAACCTTTCACACACATACACACACACACAACCTAGCCAGAGATAGCCGCCCGCCAGCGAGAAAATACAGTACGCACAGTACACATACAGTATATTGTGTTTTACAAGAATATTTAACCATTGCAAGCCTTGTTTTAAAAAAAAAAAAACACAATACATTTATACTGTACATACTATCTCTCTGTCTCGCTTGCTTAAAAGCAGGTGTGTCATGGAGTTCCTTGCTGCATCACGTAAGAAACATCTGTCGGCCAATCAGATGACTCATGTCACGGCCAAGCTCAGCCTGCGTTTTAGAAACTTGGAAGAGGTTCTGAGGAAAGTGGTAACAAAGCAATTCAAATAGGAACAAATATTTAAACAAGATGCAAACCCAATTCCAATAAAGTTGGGACGTTGCATTAAACATACCGGTAAATAAGAACAGAATACAATGATTTGCAAACCATGATCAACCTACAATTAGTAAATAATCAATAACTTAGAATTTCATGATTTGCAAATCATTGTATTGTGTTTTTATGTTTATTGGAATTGGTTTTGTCGAAAGTAAATATGACGTACTCAAACGCAATATTGCATAGCGAATGCAAAACTCTATACATGTTTCCCAAATGAATACACAAAATGTTTATGGCCCAATATTATATTTCAATATTGCATAGCGAATGCAAAACTCTATACATATTTCCCAAATGAATACACAAAATGTTTATGGCCCAAATGCATGTAAATAAATGAAAAAAAAAACTATTGTACGACAGAGTTTCCACAGCTCATTGAAAAGCACTAAGTCATTCAATTGATACTGTGAAAATTAAGGCATTAAATGGCAGTAAAATGCATTAAATACACAAACATTGTGGGGTAACATCGCACACAGACAGTCAGACAGACAGTGGAAGCCTGTCTGACGTGGGTCAGATTATCTTAATTATATTTAAACGAATAACTAAATAATCATCTCACTATGGATGCCACGTTCACTTGGCATTTTTGGATGACTGTTATGCGTTTGGACGCAGGAAGGAACTGTTGTTGTGCGCACCTAGCTGTCGAACGACGAAGCGGGTGGAGGTGACGCGCTCCAGTGCTTGCGGCATCCCTGGCAGTGGACTTTTTTTTTCTTACTTTGGGAAGAACTTTTCTACGGCGGCTTTGAGAAAAAAACAATGAGACAAGGCCGATTGACATCCATAGGCAAGCAACGTTGGAAACACAGTTACGTGAAATCCATACCGCACTCAACGGCAATCTAAAGGTTGAGTTCCTGAAGGTATTGTTTTATTGCTTGATGGGAACACCAAATATTTATCAAATTATCCAATATTGCTCCCTTTCCTCATCAGTAACCTCGAAATGGGCCGCCGGAGGAACACTTGAATTGTTTATCGGCACTTTCCTTCCACTTTCTAGACAGTGTTGCTTTTTTCTCTTATGTAACCAATGCCCTACTGTACATTTGAAACTTGGTCAAATGTAGACTGCAGATCAATGAACCTACCTTTCAGAAGGCCAACTGTACCTGCCAAACTACACATACGTGTACGTCATGTAGGGTGAAATCTGAGGTCCTTATATGCCATTCATTTGTGATGAAGCTATTTCAATTGGCTGATCAAATTTCCATCAATTTCAGAGAAATGGATTTCATCATTATCCTCATTTGATTATTTACCATAACAACGATTCTCTTTTTTGTGTGCTTTTGAAGAAATCTGGATTTGATTCCTACAATGGGAAACATGTGTATCACAGATCAAAAAGTCAATAGCCGATTACCACCTAGATATACAATACAGTGTGATTTGACAAGGAGGTGTTTATCCAGGCAGCCATATCCACAGCCACTCGTGGCAGCAACCATGGCTTGGAGAGAGACGGACGGGCTGGGCTCAATACCACCTCCGGCCTTAAAGTTATGATCACAAGGGGAGAAAGCATTCAGGGAAGAAGACTCCCTTACACCACAACCTCTGAATGTGCTCAAACACACTGATGCAGTCACACCAGAACAAAGTCAATACAATCCAAGCACAACATCTGTTCCAGTCAGAGAGAACCTCACTGCCAGAATCATGTTCAAAAACTAAATAGCCTAGAAGCAATGGAGTAAAAGAGAAAAGATATCGACACATGAAAAGGAAAATAAGAAAAGTCTGTGTTTCCATTTAATACTTTGTGTTTTTTGTGGCACAAAGTGGCATTTTCCATGTGGCCACACAACCCTGAGCTCTGAGGCCTGGATCTCACTTTTTCTTCCAAAGTGATAAAAAACATATTAGTATTAAGAGGTGCTAATTTCAAGAATTGAGGTGAAATGGGTGAAACGAGAAAAGATAAAAAGCATGTACATTTATAGAACTGAAGACACAATCAAGTACCCATGTGTACCATGCAGTAAAAGTGTATAGGTGAAACCTGGTATCTAAAGTTACCTACCCCTGACGGTATTGAGCAAGGAGGCACGGTGCACAACTGGTTAGCATGTCTGCCTCACAGTGCACAGGTGCAGGGCTCGATTCCGGCACCGGCTTTTCTGTGTGGAGTTTGCATGTTCTCGCCGTGCCTGCGTGGGTTTTCTCCGGGTACTCCGGTTTCCTCCCACATTCCAAAAACATGGATGGTATGTTGAATGTCCACTTTAAATTGTCCTTAGGCGTGACTGTGAGTGCGAATGGTTTTCGTTTGTCTATGTGTGCCCTGCCACTGGCTGGCAACCGGTTCAGGGTGTACCCCGCCTACTGCTAGGAGTTGGCTGGGACAGGTTCCAGCATGCCTGTGACCCTAGCAAGGGAAAGCGGTTCAGAAAATGGATGGATGGAAGGATGGATAATTTGGTCGCCAAATATGTATTCACATGATGCGAGAAAATGTTTAACATAGCGCTATCAGCTCGGTTGCTTTTCATTCAGTCGTTTAGAGCTTGAAATGGTCATGTAGGGCATTAGCCCAAGAGTAAAACAGATTTATTACATACAGAAGCCTCGCCAACCCTTGGCACTAAAAGTTAAACCGTAATTACTATTGATTAAATAGACCATATCTTAGGGCAAGCATGTAAAAGATGTTGTTAAAATCAGGTAACTACTTCCCATCTCCTCTACCTGCAGGAGTCTAATCTCAAACATGTGGACAAAATAACTGCCAAGACTGCAGGGAAAACACACATACTTTCTGCTCATGTAAATAATTTAGTTCAGCAATTGATTGTATTCCGTCCCCCCGCCCCCAAATAAATCTTCCTTGACCTCATCATCCCCCCCAAAAAAATGTAGATTGTAAATAGAAGCTTTATGTAAGATCAGAGCAATGGTAAACAAGTTTGAGAACGAAACAAAAACACAAAATAATTTTGGACAGGATTATGTGTCCTATAGAAAACACTGATCCCCACAGAGTAAATAAAGGCTTGAAAAAGCCACACTTGAAATAAACCGGAATAAAAATAAAACTTTGTTTACAATGTCACAACCCCTGGCTAATTCTGGTATTTTATTAGTTGCATTGTCACTTTTTTCTGGGGGCATTCTGCAGTCTGCAGCTCCGCCCCAATCTCATCCACAATTACCACAAACATCAAGTTCATTTGTGTGTGTGTGTGTGTGGGGGGGGGGGGCTGTGAGTTATATACAGTGAGTTGCAAAAGTCTACACCCCCCCGTTCAAATGCCAAGTGACATGTTATAAAAAGTGTGACTAAGCTAAATTATTACAGAACGTTTTCCAACAGGAATGCAACCTTTAAGCTGTACAACTCAATTGATTTTTGTTTTTGAGAGGGTAAGTAAAAATACACTGACTAAAAATGGGGTTGCACAAGTATGCACACCCTCTTATAACTGATTAACGACTCACATTTAAATGCATGACAGATAGGTAGATAGATCGATCGATAGATAGATAGATAAATAGAAAGATAGAATTGTTACAATGTTATAATGTTACAACTTGGCACCAATCCTCGCCGGAACAAATTTGTGCCATTACCCCATAAAGCAAACCGTAATGCTGTGCCCTGCGCAACACAATCTACCAAACCCAACCAAAATAATTGCGCACCACTGACACCCTCTTCCTCTGTAAAACTTAAGTCACAGTGGCATCCATATCTGACAGTTCCATGAAACCTGAGGCCACTGCACATAACTGAAGCTGATGCCACCGGATACTATTTTCTTGTCATATCACAATCTTATCACAAATGTCATAAATTATCCTGGCTATATCGCAAAATACAGGTCTTTGCTTTGGAAACAATGTTGGGTTAGTTTCAACTTGCTGTCGACACAAGACCAATGTGACAACCTTTTAAGGAGGTCAAGCTACATCCGTGCAGCTTTTCACCATGGCCAAACTTCTCCAGGCAGCATTAAACTGCGATGGAAACAGGATATCAGAACATTTAGAGGGATTTTCTCCATACCATTAAAAAAAAAATCTGAAATAACATTTTACAGTTCATCAATCATTTCTTCCAGAGTCGATCAAGCACATATCGGCAAATACCCATCCCTCGGGTGGACCATGACTTGATTTCTTTCTTTCAAATCAATCTTAAGACAGACTGACAAAGAAAACGATATGTTTTGGAAGAGAAAGGCAAAAACACGGCGGGTGTTTAAGACATGAAAGATCCAAATCACACACCTAAGATATTTGTCAGGCAAGCACCCTTATGTTCCTACCCTGGGGCATCACATTAGGCAGCGTATGATGTATAGGTATAACCGTAGGCCAGCAGCAAGTCGTCATTCTTCTAGGAGGACAGTTCAGATGAACCCGGCTGTGATAGAACCATAGCTTCAGGTAATTTGCAGTGACACGTTTTCGTTTGCCAGGGTTAGGGTAAGTGCATAGTGAAAAATGATAGGTCCCAAACTCGTAGCGTGAGGCAGCATGCTTTTCTACACTCAGGCTATCCTATGAAAAATGACTTAAGTACTTGAGCAGGTAATACCTATGTGGTCATAGTAATTAAGATCAGGCGAAGGTATGACACAAATGGGGGGTAAAATAAGATGAAACATGAAATGAATGTAAAAAAAAATATATATATTTAGAAAACTGTAACTTATGTTGTATCAACACATGGCAAACCCCATCAGACACACTAAGTGGGTCGGTCTGTAACAATGATGATAGAAATGTTGAATATAAATATGAAGCATGAGACTGAGTGGCACTCATTGCTTAGCAGATGCAATGTAAAAACAAAGAAATTGGCAACATGTTCTCCTTATAAGTGAGTTGACAATTTCTGTTGTGACTAGGTGTTGCGAAAATAAACTTTTTCTGTTTTCATTGATGAAAAAACATTTGTGTCAGTGCAGTGAGGTTTAACCATCATGGCACCTGATACCAAGAGCTGCTGCTGAAAGGTGGCTCCCTTTCCAAAAGGTGTCCTAATCTGTCAAGACAAATGGGTTGACTTCATTCCATGCTAAGAGAGACATCAATGCTTTCTCCACACACGCACACGCACGCACGCACGCACGCACGCCAAAGAGAGACATCAATGCTTTCTCCACACACGCACGCACGCACGCACGCACGCACGCACACACACACACACACACACACACACAGAGCTTTCAGGGTTCATTTTAAATGTGCTAAATTTGGTATCGCTGTATGGTAATAGAGAAGAAGGAAGGTTAAACAATCGTTTGAGAATCATTGCTTACTTTATTTTGTTACACAATGCTTATTGACTTTTTTTGAGTTTGCACTCAACAAATACGGTCCTTCAAAAGACTGAACCTAATACTAAAATAAAAATGAAATGAAGCATTTCCAAAAAAATAACAACTTATTTACTAAAAATAACTTAATTTAAAATGAAATAAAATGAACTAAAATGAAATATACTCAACTCAACTGTACTTATAGAGCACTGTCAAACAGCCATCACTGCATACAAAGTGCTGTACATGGAGCAACTAACATATATACAACAATAAAGCAATAAATCAGTAACAAAGATGGTCGAAGGCACCAAACAGTAAAACTAAGATCAAAACTGAGTCGTGCTGAGTCAAAGAATACAAGTGAGTTTTGAGGCGGGTTTTAAAGATGGGCAGCGAGGGGGCTTGCCGTATGTTCAGTGGGAGGTCATTTCAGAGAGAGGGACCAGCAACGGAAAAGGCTCGATCCCCTCTGAGCCTCCGTTTAGTTCTTGGTACTTCTAATAATGTCTGGTCCGCAGACCTGAGGCGCCGGGCAGGTGTGTAGGGGCGGATGAGCTCAGAGAGGTAAGGTGGCGTGAGGTCATTTAAAGATTTGAAAACAAATAATAGGATCTTGAAAAGAACTCTAAAATGTATAGGGAGCCAATGAAGGAATGCCAGAGTAGGAGTTATGTGCTCCCTCTTACGAGTACCAGTCAAGAGGCGAGCAGCAGCATTTTGGACCAGCTGGAGATGCTTAATGGAGGACATACAAAACTATTATTGTAAACCTGTTGCAAGATTACAATTAAAGTATCCCAGCGCCCTAACACAGCGGAGACCATGAAGACTTCCTGAATGCCAACGTGAAGGGAGCTCTCTATTTATTTGTGTGCATAGGTTTATGTCTTTTATATATTATGTTAAATCTTATGGACGATCCAGCTCCACTTGCTTCTTTTTAAGCGCTCTATAAATAAAGTTGAGTTGAACTTAATAGTCAATTGGATGGGGTCACTGACTCGATTAATCACGTGGGACAAAATTGTCGAGGTGCATGGAAAATATATTTGCGACAGTCAAGGCCATCTGAAGATAATAATGCTGTGTTTTCTTCCTGGGGCCTTAGACGCTGCTTGAGAAAATAAAAAAAGTTTTCAAGAAGCATCCGTTTGAAAAAAAAAAAAAAGGAGCTATAACTCATAACTCTGTTGCCCAATGGAAACATGTGAGGGATCTCCAAACTGCAAGAAAGTCATAGAGAGGAAAAACTAAGATGAGAATGTTTCTTTGGAAAAGTTTTCCTGTAATCTGAGATTCCAAAGTGGATGGTCATCTGGAAACTCTGTTTACCTTTACTCTGCTTTTATGTGTCTGAGTGTGTGTGTGTGTGTGTGTGTATGTGTGTGTGTGTGTGTGTGTGTGTGTGTGTGTGTGTGTGTGCGTGTGCGTGTGTGTTGGAGGTATCCTTAACAATTGTGTTATTTTTTAAATTGTCTCATAATTTGTTTTAAATTGTATTATTAATCAGCGTCAGTGAATATCTTTGTAGATTTTTTTTTTTTTTTGTGACCCAGCTTCTCTCTGTCACATGCACAGCATGAAACGCTGGTATGTGTGATGTGAAAGCTAAATGTCTTCTGTTTCAGAAAATAAACACAGCATGATTGTCCCAGGATAACACACACTAGCAGGCAGACAGACTCATAATATTTCCTCCTTCTGATGACAGCTGGGAGAGTTTTCCATAGTGATAACAGGAATGTTTTCACACCCTTTGGACACATACAGTATTCCCATTGTGCTAGCTTTCATTCTGATAATCTGTTTAGGGTTTGAGGTACACACACAGTAGTTGAGTCGAGATAAAACAAGGCCACCTGCTGAGAGAGTCTGTTTCTGTCTCTGAAGCTGTTTCTGTGAAGGAGTAGGGTTGAGTTTAGTCCAATATTTTACATGTATGTTGTTTCTTTTTTTGCACCGTCAAAAATCAGGGGAGGTACCCTGAGAACGGAGCCATGCAATACAAACGTGGCTAGCACCCATCCACTGCAGTACAGGCAAAAGGGTGGCGCAAGATGGCTACTGTAAACTAGGGGTAGGGAACTCCGGTTCCTCGAGAGCCATATCCTGCCTGTTTTAGAGCTCTCCCTCATCCAACACACCTGATTCAATTGATCATTATGGTTTCAGGGTTCTACAGCACTTGCTGATGAGTTGATCCTTTGAATCGGGTGTGTTGGTGTAGGGAGGAATCTAAAACAAGCATGATATGGCTCTCGAGGAACCGGAGTTCCCTACCCCTGCTGTAAACCTTATCACACAACAAATATCACTCTAGAACAGGGGTGTCAAACATACGGCCCGCGGGCCGGATCCGGCCTGCAAAGGAGTTTAATCCGGCCCGCGAGATGATTATGTAAAGCAGGGGTGTCAAACATACGGCCCGCGGGCCGGAACCGGCCCGCAAGTAGGTTCAATCAGGCCCGCAGGATAATGTAAAAGTGAAAAAAATGCATTAAAGACACAGAATTAATATTTTTAATCAGGTGTTAGAGGAGAGGGTTGCTCTTGTGTCACACTTGTGTCAGCCTACTGATGTTCCCGTCGATCTTAGTGCCCTTTCGCATTTGATTGTGGCTCCCTATTTAGGGATTCATCTGCCTAGTGCATATCAGGACGGGTGCCCATGTTGTTCTTCCTGTTGGCCGGTGGTGGTGCTGGAGGACAGCCCCGGATGCCTGTGTGCGGGAGTACAGTAATCTTCTTGACCGGTTCCCCCTGCGATGGGTGCATATCTCATTCGGAAGGGTGATGCTGAAACGGCCCATCCCATCCTCGCAACTCTGGACACCACTGATGACTAAAGTGCACATGTGGTGGCTTTGATTCACTAGCTTGTTGCCCGAGACACACGCCTTTGGGATTAGTGTGGGGCCACTCTCTAATTGCCAGACACAGCCCATGTGATTATGTTTAACTTCCTGGACTGTCCTCTCATTTGGAGTGAAATTTTTGACAGGGGTTTTGGCACTGCATAGCCACTCCCACCACACACCAGTCGGACGATGTAGCTCGCTACCCTTTTCCTGACCCATCTTATCCAATCTTATTGGCTTCTAAAATTGAATAAAAACTCTTCATTGTCATTGTGTGGTGCAGATACAACAAAATCAATCTGCAACTCCGAGTTTGTCTGTCAAGATTATAAAATGGTTTATAAAAATAAATCATACAAAAACGTCACTAAAAAATACAAAGGCTGCGCAGTGCGCCAATCTTGTGATATGTCCCGTAGCAGGGGAGTCATGGATCTTTATATGTACAAAGGAGCAGCAGCGTGCAATGAATGTTGGTGTAATTGTCAGGGCTTGGGGGAAGAAGATTTTTTTTTTCTACGTGGCTGGACCTCTGGCACATACCTGTTCTAAACCCCACAGGAACCAACCCCACCACCATTGTGTCATCTGCAAATTTCACAATGGTGTTGCTGAAGAGGGTCGGCAGTCGATTTTGTATACTGTGTTGAGTACTGGGCTCAAAATACTAAATGCAGCAGTGTTTCTCAAGTGCTCTCATACCAGAAGCCACATTTTTCTACTGTTGCAAAGTCATGGCCTATTTTTTTCTGCACTGAGAACAACAAAGAATATGCTTTATATAAAAAGAGCCTCTGAAAACACACATATAGTATTTTCAAATGTCATTTCAAATGAGTTTGATGGATAGCATATGGCTTGCCATGACGTCCTCGAGTCAGAGTCTGAGCTGCAGTGCATTTGTTTACAGAGGAAACTCATGGCTAAAGCGTGAGGCAGATCTGCAGTTTACCAGAAGAATCAAATTAAGATTTACGACAAAATGGATCAGTTTCGGATGCCGACCTGCCAGTTGGGCATCGTTGCTTCAACTTATTTTCTTCCCACCACACATCTTACAACATTGTCTTCCCGATCTGCATATTGAATGGATAAAATCCCAGTCATTGTTTTCCAGGTGTGGGAGGCGGTGAGTTGGGGAAATTGTATTTTCCAAACAGCTATCAGCCACGAACCAAGAAATAAATGCCGCTTCTGTTATGTCACATTCCACTCATTTGTTGAATTGATTAGAAATCCAACAGGTGTTGTGCCAAGCATCTAATGATATCAAGCGATTGGCATCAGAAGCTACTGATACAGCTGTCATGCAGCGATGACAAAACAAGCCAGATCTGGTTTAATCGTACAAAATCATAACTTTCCACACCATTACGATCTTTGCAGCAGAGATCAGCTTTGTTCATTGCCCCAATATCAATTCAGTAAGAAGTACATTTTCAACCCTGCCATGTCAAATAGATGGCATGTCACGTCACATTTTCTTTTTCTGCAATGAAACGTCTGAAACAAAAAATTTGCACCAAACGTATTTGTAGGGGTGCTCCGATCATTAGTTTTATGCTGCCGATTCTGACACCAATCATCCCTAGAGTGAGACCTGCTGACTTTGATTCTGAAACCAATCACGTGGATTTAACGACTAATCAGAGATAGCTTCATGGGTCCCTACATATATTTTTGGCGCTGAAGTATTTTCATTTTTGTTTTTAAGTTCGACCCTAGGTCACTACAGATTTTACCATGTGGTTTTAATTTGAGCTATGACATTTCAGAAAAAATATCCCCTTGTTGCTGAACCGAAGCCTTAATTCATAAACATTACATAGAAGAACAATAATGATAATTTTTTTCAATTCAAAAACAGGACACCATTTCAAACTGACAGTGCAGGAACTGTTCAAAAATCAGTTGTAATTCAGTTACTGTCTGTAATATGTCAGACGGAAAAAAAAAAACAAATCTGATCATTGTTTCCAGAAGTGAAAAAAAGGTTGTTTGCAAATGTCTTATTCGAATTCGCCACAAAGATAATCAGTATGCCTTCATGGAGGTCTACAGAAATCAGAGAATGTTTAGTGTTGAGAGGTGCGCACGGTTCTTTGTCATAAAGCAGAGAAAACCTGCAGTGGATAAAATGCCTTCTTTCAGGCGATTTCCATTGCGAGAGCATGCCGTCTGTTGGAGCTGTGGAAGTGCTACATCAGGTAACGCGTAGCGGGGTTCCAAGTGAAAGAACAGATGGAATCTGGTGTCTTCCACCACTGAGAAAGACTGGTCATTTAGTCCGATGAATTCAATTATTCGAGGGGTTATTTGTTGAGCCTTTTGACAGTCACGCTCATTCGGGTGCATTTTGCCCAGCGTGCGCTACGTGAGCTGCTATTTGGCCGTCGCGGCTCCATCTCCCTTCTTTTTTATTCTCTGCAGTAAGCCTTGAAAACTCACCTGTTTGAGCCAAGTGTTTGTTCTACAAATGTCAGATAAATCTTTACAAGCCGTGGGTGATCGTTTTATTGTGATGGGAAATAATCGAACACACGAGGATCAGGCAGGTTTCCACGGAAATAGGGCCATTGATCGGAGCACTATTCCTTGCGTACGCGGAGTGTGATAGTAAAAAAACATGAAGGTTGTTTGGAACACTGAAAAGTACAGTTCATGTAAGCTTCATATTTATTTTGTCTTAGAAATGGTAAGGGAAAAAAATGCACAATAATAACGTACCCGCATTTGTGTAAAGGCAGAACAAACATCTAAAACATGATGCTGGCATCTGTATCGAAAAATTAAAGGGCATGTTCACTTAATATTGCTTAACTCTTAATGAAATGAGAAGAAATAGGGGTCAGTGGCTCTGGAAGTCCAACCGTCACATGTAAAACTTCAACAACTCCAAAACCGCAGCCTTCAACTCTGCTCAGCTTCGGAATGGCGACTTCTGACATGTTTTCATGTTAGCATTGCGTATCGTGTTTTGAGGGTCTGAAGCATCTTTTTAAACCGCTGGTTTTCCATGATACTGACCGTACAATCAACGGTCCTCAGATATGAATGCGGCCACAGACGCGTCCTTGTGAACAGGAGGTGAATCGCTTCAAAGTATTTGCAAGAAGTGATATCGACATGTGGGGTGAAGTATCGCACTGCATTTATGAATCGATATTTTTACCCACCCCTGCTTTACAGTCCACACTGCATGGCGTGCAACGGATAGCTGAGAGTGTACCGACTGCATCTTTAACTCTGGGCCAATGCCCACTACAACACGTAAGCGCATACAGCGTGCTTTGTACTCTATATACTGCCGATAGTATCTCAAAGGCAGACTCACATCGTAATAAGCGCGAGCTGTGGCAGCAACACACCTGAGAGTTGTGACCCTCGACACAGCGGCAGCCATTGATAATCCTTGAAATAACACACACTGGCCACGGAGGGATTTTCCTATCAGGTCATGGCTCGTACGTTTGGTAATACACTGACACCATTGAAAACCGCAGACGCATGATGCCGCTATATGTACATTCGGCACTAAGGTGAGAATTCACTGCTGTCCAACTCTTTTTCTTTCTTCTCTGTCTTGAAGTATCATCGTGGCCCGATTCTCCATTCCCAGGGCGAGTGCGCGCGGCACACATAAAGATGCAACAACTCGTTCATCACACACCAAATACGATAACAGTACTGATGGTTCTGCACACAGAAGCTGTTTGGATTGAATCCAACAGTGACAGATGGTTCGTGATCAAATAGACTTTTGCTAACCAGAGGCAAACCAGAAAGAAGTGAATACCAAACTCGAACCCCTGGGGTGCAAACAGATGCTGAAGTGTTGCACAAGCCTCTGTCCCGACAGGTTTGCAAAAGGGGGGAAAACACATAAATATGATCGTATGAATTTTTCCTTTCCTAAGGGAGACAGAGGAACCGTGACTGCACTTTTCAGACGTGCAGATGTGTGTTTGTGCTTGTAGCTCTGCCGCGTCGTCAAAGTGCACGACACTCACCACCAAGCTGGCTGTGCTGACATCTCGTTGACAGTAGATAACCTGTAGTGACCTCAAATCCATTCCTTGGTGTGTCGCAAGTCTGTGCAAGAGAGCAGAGAGATAGATGTTTTGTTTTTCCTTTAGTTTCTCGAGAAAGCTCTACGTGTGTGGTGTTCTTATTTGGCAAATTAACCATTTTACAGAGCAATCTAGAATGTTAAAGATTGTATCTAGAACACGTTTTCAGAGGTTGTTACAAGTGTGTGTGTTTTTGTATGGCTAATACATGTATTGTCAATACTAGTAAAGTAATGCTATCATTATTAATGTCGTGTTTTAAAAAGAATAGTGAAGCCCATCATTATTTCATGACTATAAGGTCAAAATTAAATGACAATTATGTAAAAATTTCTCTTTCCTGCTCAAAATTGTAATAAATAAAAAAATAAAGTCAGGAACTCACTACAAATTTTTTGTTATTTTGGGGGAAAAAAAAATTTAATGTCAGGTGGTCTAAAAAAATGGCTCTATAAATTAGTCCATACCAAACAAAGCTATGAAGACGCTTGTATGGGTATCATCACTTTGTATTACCGGGCAATTACATCTGGATCATATACACAAGTTAGATAGTAAATTCTCCTTTGATTAAAGCAACCCATTTTTTATATGAGCAAAGGTAATAGTAGCAGAAATGTGATATATATATAAATTCAATTTGTTTTTTTTGTTTTTTTTACCACGTGTATTCCATCACTCCAATTATTTAAACAACAAATATTGGTGAATGTCGACACCAAGTTTCAGATTTGTGTTTGGCCTGTACAACAAATAGTTCCAGTTAGAGCTGTAACCAACATGAACAACAAAGTCCTGTCTACGGGGAGAAAAATCCATCGTGGAGCTGAGAGGAATTAAGAATCAGAGCCATTGCTCAAATATAGACAAAGCCAATGGAGCCATTTGGAATTTCGTGAAAAATAAAGGAACCACCGGTGTACAAAGTAGCACACGTTGAACGTATCACGGTCGACTCTTCGCAGATGGCTTCATGCACACAAGTGCAGACACTACACTAGAAGAGCAAACCACTAATTAGCAAACATTGGCAAGACCATGCTGGAATTTGCTGAGTCCAACAATGAGTCTGAGCAATTTAGGGACGTTTTATGGACTGATGGAGCATTAACCTTTTACCTCATAGAAAGGCAACCTTTTGTTCCCAAACATATCAACTGATCTGGGATGAAAGTTCATATTGGAAAAGAAAGGTCAGGTTAAATGTGAACGATATACAATCAACTGAAACAGCAGGCAAGCAACACTCCATTGCCGAAATCAGTGCGATCAGAGAAAGAGATCTGCATCCTGTTGGTCATTGCCCCCAAAAAGCTAAATCTTTAAGACGAGTAAGTTAAAATATAGTTGAGGTGAGATGGTAGCACACATGCACACTTAGGACAGTTGATGTGACCGGGTTCAGAATCAATCAGTACCGTTCAAACTTATTTTACCCTGAGAATGCCCAAACTTTGAAGCAAAGCGGGTTCTGGCCAGATTGTTACTTGGATGAGAGACCATCCAGGAATACCAGGGGCTGGAAGCTTCGCTGATTGGCTGGCGTCCAGTCCAGGGTGTCCCTTTGCCTCTCTTGAAAAGTCAGCCGGGATAGCCTCCTGCACATATGATCCTAGTGAGGGCAAGCTTTACAGAGGATGGATGGACATTCAAACTCAGTCAGCAGACAACTGCTGCCATTGAACGTGCCTCTTAATAAGTCCGTTTTTTTTTTTTTTTTTTATTTCAAGCAGAACTCTGAATGGCTTGTGAAAACACTGAGTGCAATTCAGAACTGTTTATAATATCCCCAGTTCCAGCTGATGATAAACAGCCTTAAAGCACGATGCTGCCACCACCATGCTTCATTGGAAGTACGGTGTTGTGTGGATGAAGAGCAGTGTAGGTTTTGCAATCATGGCCAAAAATTTCAACTTTGGTTTCATCACACCGTAACACACTTCGAGTGTGTGCATTTTTTTTTTCTTTGTCAGATAAGGATTCCGCTTCACCACCCTTCCCCATAGCCCAGACATATAAATAGGATGGGAGGTTGTTGATAGTAAATAGCGAGTACTTGCTAGAAATCCCTACAGCTGCTTCAATTTTGCTCTGAGCCTCTTGGCAGAATTCCCTTTTTGTCTCTTTTCTTTCATCAATTTGGGAGGGACATGCAGTTCTTATTAATGTTACTGCTGTCCCATATTTTATCCACTTGATGATGACTGACCTCACCGTTATTCCATGCTATACAGTATGTAATGCCTTGTAAATTCCTTTGTACCCTATGCTGACTGAAGCCTTTGAACAATGAGATCCCCGCGCTATTGTGGAAGCTGTGTGGAACCCGTGGCTTTTGCTAAAAAATGTGAATAAAATGTCGGGAGAAGCATTCTGGAAGAGCTGAACTTTATTTGGGGTTCATCAGAAGCACTTTAGATGGGAGCAAGTGTGTGCTGACTCCAATTTAAGATGAGGCTTTTGAATGTGATTGGTTCATTTGGAACACGGCAACATTCCCAGTTGGAAGGAGGTATGCAACCAGACTATCCATTCATCCATTTTCAGTTCCGCTTATCCTGTTCAGGGTCACGGGATGCCTGTGTTTTCACCACCTGACTTTGGACAAAAGGCGGACTAAACTATGCACTGGTCGGCAGTTAGTCACAGGGCTCATACAGAGATGGCCAGCTACTCGCATTCAGGCTCCCATCGTCACTGTTGAGTTGTACAGGTTGAAGCTCATGTTAATGGTGGAAAGAGTTTCAAAATATTTATCTTGGGTCATTTTATTTCATATCACAGAAACCTGACATTTGAACACTGGTGTGTAGACTCTCTGCATCCACTGAATATTTTGCCTTTGCAAAGATAAATGCTACATTTCAATTGGCACAATTCAGTATGGCTTGAGGGGAGATGCACTACATCATGTAATGAAAGAAGTGACACCTGAGAGCTTGAGAAGAGGCATGTTAGCAAAAGATATCGTTGTGATAACCATAAGTCTTTACGAGGGCTGACTACCGTATTTTACGGACCTGCAAGTCGCAATTTTTTTCATAGTTTGGCTGGGGGTGCGATTTATACTCTGGTGCGACCTATGTGTGAAATTATTAACACATTATATCATTTCACATCGTATTTTCACATTAAACGGCAATAGGGTGCTCTAGTCCTGTGTTAATGCTTTCCACATTGACGGTAACTGATAAAAACAACTGATGATGACTCTCACATAAGCGACATAGAATATGAAGCGCCGCATCTCCTACCTTGGGAGTTCACGGAATTGTGACACCGAGGATTTCATTGGATTTCGTGATTTGGATTGACACTGATGGTTTGGTGAACTTGTAAGCATGTTCTTTATGCTATAGTTATCTGAATAACTATTAATATGTTATGTGAACATATCAGGCACATTCTCAGTTCGTTGTTTATGTGTCATTTAACATTAGCATAGCGTACACTTGTTCATCCTGTTGTTCTCTGTTTTTATTTATATTTGCCTTTCAAGATGACATGTCTGTTCTTGGTGTTGGATTTTATCAAATGAATTTCACCAAAAAATGGGACTACAGTGCAATTTATATATGTTTTTTTTCTTCTTTATTTTGCATTTTATGGCTGGTGCGACTTATACTCAGGAGCGACTTGAAATACAGGAGTATTTTCCGGACTACTGTGTGTCTATCTGCGAGAGCTGTGCCATTTTGAAATAGTTTCCTTGGTCGAAACAATATTATGTTAAAATTGTATCACAATGTGTTCCTTGGTTTTGGACTGCACAATTGACAGCTGTGACTTCTCAACCTCTAAAATGGGCTGCGATCGTTTGTGTTTTTATTGCACTGAAAATTGCCTACAGCGACAGGACCATAAACAATCACATCCTACATTTTGTCTATATTAAATGATTGAATAGAGAGCGTGCAGGTCCAGTAAAAGAGAACAGTGACAATAATATACATTGAGATGCATGTCAGGGAATGTGGCGGACGTCCTGGTACAGCATGTAGACCGAGCAAGACCCCGCTCTTGTAATGTGACCACAATGAGCTCACTTATAGGAGATCATCCAATGTCTAATCACTCATGCTGGAGAAAGCTGAGCACAATGACACAGTGCAGCAAAGCACTTCTAGTGGAATAAAAAGCATGGTCTGAGGTGAAGAGACACATTTCATTAACATCACAGAAAAATGAACAAGTCTGATGAAGTCATAGATTTGAAAACCCATTTTGACTTAATTTGAAAAAGGCTCACAATGCATAAGTGATCAATCATGTCCCCTCACAGGCAGTCCTGGGCCAAAATGCGGACACTCTCATCGAGTGAACCATGTGTTTACACTCAAATAGACAAACACACTCTTCAACATGGCCACAGCATGGCAAATGCACTCGTAATTCTGCTGCTACGACACATACACACTAAACGTGCACATCTGGGCAGCAAGGAACATCAATCAGAGCGGCCACCCGTTACATTGATACGCTATGAGCGTGAACGACCCGGAGGCTGTTTGATGATGAGAAAAAAAATAATAATCAGAGCCCAAATCAATCAGAAAAGAGACAGCAATGCGCGTTATAGTCAAATGTCAAAGGATTACTCAAAGGACAAGAGGAACCTCCATACAGCTTATGTTATGTTTTAAAATGAGTCATGAAAATGCAAATTTCCAGGATGAGGTTACGCCAAAGTTTTTTTTTTTTCCCAAGGCCAACATTGCCAACAAATTTCCAGTCAAATTGAGCAATTGCATGCCAATAATTAAAACCATTTCGCTGCTATTATTGAATGATCTATTCAAGAAAAAAATAAGTCACACTAATTATTGCTGTTGAAGCAAATGATGTCTGTCACGGAGCAGAATCTCTTCCTACGTTCCAAAATAAACTCCTCTTCACCCACATCTTACAAATATGTTACAATACATAACATTGTTACATAAATTGTATTTATTAACGCGTTATTTTATTTTTTTACTAAATGCACCCAAATTTCGTTGTATGTAATACAATGACAATAAAGGCGATTCTGATTCTGATTCTGATTATACTCGCGTTATAGAAGAACCATTAAAATTAATAACCAAGATATATGGCATCATTGGAGGCAAGCAAAACAAAACATTTGTTTTCGGTAGGGTCGTGCACAAATTGGTGATAACTCGACTGGACAAGCGATTTGGCTATTAAAAATGATCGCCGAATCTGAATTTTCTTGTTAAAGTCAGAAAGAGTCAAATTGTTACATGTATTGCGACAAAGGAATGTTTGGGTGGAAAAGCTCCCGTTTCAATATGTGTGATGTATATTAGCATTGCAGAATCAACCAGGCCAAGTGGGGCGCTAGCGTCAAACTCTTTTATATGAACAAATAGAATTACTGTTTCGTTTAATTGCCTCGCCAAAACAACAATGGAGCGAAGTTTACGGTGTCATTGCTCCTTTCAATCTCTAGCTTCACCCCACCACCCCCACCAACACCACCTCCCCACACAGACCACAGGAAACCGCAGAACTTGTGAAGGCTGGTACAGTATGTACAGTATGTGGGGAGTGCATGTCGCCGCTTTCAAATTAGAATTAAATTCGGCTGTTCAGCAGTCAGTCAATAAAGCCCAGCTCAGCATTGTATCAACACCTTTGTTTACTCGCTGTTGGCCTCTTGTGCAGTCCTCGCAAGTTTGAAAACTTGGACGCTGGACCGGTGAAGAAAACACAGAGGTTTAGCTAAGCGTTAGTATGCAGCTGGTTCGCTGCAAGTGGATGGATTTAAAATTGATCCAATGGAACATCCTGGGTTCTGTCATTGGCCATTGTATGGTGAGGGACCCTGGAGGTTAAAGAATAAGAATAAGAAAACCTTTATTCATCTCACAATGGAGAAATTTCCAATTTACAGCAGCAAAGTTATAAAAGGAAGAAAGTAGAAGAACAAAAAGTATAGGAGCTGCTGTAAAGGCAGCCACTCTCGCGGCTATGTGTTATTTATTGAGTTATTTCAAACCATAAAGGAAAACCTGTCCGCAGGTTGACGTGGCTTCATTAGCACATTGGTGTACTGTACACGCCGACATGTCCTCAAAAAAGAGAATATGGGGCTTGGTAAAGTGCTTTGGACAATGCAGATTTCGGGTGTGATTCTGAGTTGTAGTTTTCACTCATTCTGTGAGCAAAAGGAAAACAATCAAGGATAAATTTTACCAAGTGTAATATGTTGGTGCTTAATGTTGAGTAAAGTGTGTGTGTGTGTGTGTGTGTGTGTGTGTGTGTGTGTGTGTGTGTGTGTGTGTGTGAAACGCCTCCCTCTGCACTCTGCTGCTCTCAATTGGAAGACACCCCTCCTCATACTTATACTGACAGAAATATGTTCACAAAAGATGGGGGGCTATGGATTCACCGCTTCCGGAGATTATCCACAGACTCCACACGCTAACTGACAAGAAAGTGACCGTCTTTGAGGGGGCTCATTTCTTTCCACGGACTCAAGCATGCCACTTGAGTACAACCACAAGCACTCTCCAAGCTCTGCCCCTGGTCGTTATGGTAACGCACAGCCATCCTCGTGTCATCACGCCCTGCAGTTGGTGGATGAGGTGAGCGGTGGCTCATTTGCAGGATGATTTCAACTAGGCAACAAAATGAGGACTCAATTTGACATGTCTGATTGAAACTCTCCTCCACATCATTTATCACTGTACTGTTTGATGGCCATCGTGGGTGGAAGTGCAAATTATTGTCTGGCATTTGTATAATGAAAGAGCCAAATGCCGGCATGTGGCAGCTAACATGACCTCTGTGTCTGTGTCGGGGGAAAGCTCTATTTCCAAAAGAGGGAAGGAAAATGTCTTGCAATAACAGCGAGGAGGAGAAGCTTGTGAGGTCCTTCCACAGCCTGCACATCAGTCATTCTAAGTAGCCTATCTGCCGGCAGGAACGACCTCCTCAAAGCAATCGGTGTGAGGACCGCCGATGCACTTGTCCTTTGACCAATGTATGGTCCTATAAAGAAGAGGTGACCCGCCTTCATTTGTTATTATATGTCATTATAATGATTCCGAGCATGATGCCAACAGCGGATGGCTAATGGCAATCAAACCACCATTTTCCTCCAGTCTCACTTGAAATGTTTCCATTCTACACTTTAATGTTACCGCTTCTCGGCCTGAGTTGGGTGAGGTCCCAGAAGAAGAAGTGTTGCGTTCATTACCACAGGAAAAAAATTAATTGTGGCACAAGTGTCATGCTTTTGCTGTAGATTCAAAGAGCGATTACTGGAGCTTTGACTGGATTGATGGCAACTCTTCAATGTAAACTTCAATTTCTGCTCTTCAAACCAGAAATCTGCATTATATCAAGCTCTGGCATGTCAACTGGATATAAAGTCACTGAGCTCAGCACTGTTCTCTTCAAACTACTCATCACCGCTATTGTTGTTCAAATGTGAGCACAGGAGGAGTTCGGCGGTCGCTGGCAGTGTGAAATTGTAATACCCACCGTGATCTTATTCTTCAAGCATGGACCATAAAGATTCGATGATATTATCGTTTCCGAAAGAAAAAGCGTCTTTTACCACACATTTCTCATCTTTTCAGAGTTTGTGGCCTTGGTTATTAAAACATTTAGTCTGTGAAAAGTATGGAGCGGTATATTTTTACTTTTACACAAATGACCAATTAATTTATATTGCAGCAATATTTCAGATATAGCTATTCATTTTCAGGAGTTGTGTTATTAATGACCCGTGATTATTGTTGTAGTAAACATGCCTTCGGTCTCATGGCTGTCAGATACAGTATCTTTATGCAATGACATAGGCCAACATTGGGGTGGGGGGGGGGTGATTTATAGATGCAGAAAGGATTAGGTCTGGTTTGCTTTATGACAAACTTCAGAAATAAGATCTGAAATGAAATATGAAGACAGAGAGTGAGTACAAAATGAGTCAGCTATATGATATTAAATGTTTGGTAATACGCAGTTCATCTTATTTAAAAAAAATGAGAAAGTGTAAGCACGTTGTGCATTAACACGCATTAACACAAAAATAGACATACAGTGTACGTGTTTTTCACAGGACAGCGACGATCGCTGCCTTCGGGTGAAATACAGACAGCTTGTATCCAAAACATAAGCGAGCCGTACATACTGCATCGGGTATAGACATTCTATAGAAAGGGGGCAAGCCGAGTCTTTCATTTTCCTCATTATTCTCTTTTTGCTCTGTTATTCTCTTCACGCCCTCTTCCAACTGTCAACTTTTGGCAATGGTCCAGCCCAAGTTAGGTTTGAAGACATAATCACGCTGTGTGCCTTAGTGTCTGTGAAAATACAACTTTTAACTTTGTTGCATCTGCAGTTCATCGCAAAGAATTTTGCTTCGAACTTTGTATTTTATAATACTTCATCGTTATTATTTGTTTGTAAAATGTAAGAAATACCTTAATCTATTTTTAATCCATCTTCTTTTGCTCATTTGTTTTCAACTCCAATGGGGGGAAAAAAATGATGCCACTACTGGTGGAGAGTGTTGTTGATGTAGCTTCTACAATTGCGGTAGAGCCTACTGATACCTGGGACTTCAACCAGGAAGGTGCTACATCTGAGCCAAACTGATGTGGCTTCCGGTCCACGTTGATGCCGGTGGGGAACCAAGAAAATGAAAAACCCTCCACCAATTTCACCTTTCTTTCCCCCAAAAACTGAATGCAAGACATACGAGTGGTCAAGAAATCTCTCTCAAAACATAGCAGCATCCTTCCCAAACCTCTTTTTCCGTTTTCTTTCATAGATTAAAGATTAAGGATCTGAATTCTTCCAACTATAATCAGCGCAGTCATAAAAACTGTCAATGCTTTAGCTTTCTCTGTGTGCCCGCGGTGATAAAGTAGTTATTCTGCTAATAATTTACACAAGAACCACAACCTTGTCAAGCTATTAAATTATGAATTCATAGGTTCACAAGATTGTGGTTCCTACTTGGAGTATTGCCCAAAACTTGAGGTGCAGTTTTTTTTGTTTTTTTTTTAACCTAACCCGATAAGCCTACACAGAATGTTACTTTGTACTTGATTCAAAGTAATTGGGATCATAAAATCACACACAAACAACCCCAACAAATCTAAATAATAATCCCATCACTATCTATAGTACTTTTTTTTACTTGGTGAGTTTGTGTGTGTGCGGGTGCGGGTGAGTGTGTGTGTGTGAGAACAGCGAGTCTGCCATTTGCCTCAAAATAACCACGAGAAGAGCACATTGCAGATCCAGCAAGATACTTTCAAAACCAGTGAGTTATGATTTTACCACACTGATGTCACGATTTAATAGCATCGTTTTTGCTGAATCCTCAACTTTTTCCCATACACTTGAATCATCTCATCAACCCAAAACTGTGAGAGAAGTTCTTTGTTACTTCTTATTACCCCCCCTCCCCCTTGGCTTTTTTTTCCCCTTACACAATCAGCAGACCATTTATCAAACATGAATGTTTTCAAGTTGTGGGCTAGCACATGGACTATGGTCGTACATTATGATAAAGCAGAGCGTATGGTCTCTATGGACGGTCTCTCGGTCATTTTGTTTTGTTGGGGGGTGTGGGGGGGAGCAAACCTCAGGCAGACACTCAACCTTGCCCGCTCATCCAATTTGATTCAGGAAAACGAACTTAAGCAAACTGCAGCCAAGACAGAAAAATGATGAGCGAGAAGTAAATGAAAAGCAGAACTATATGGTTTCTGTGAGTGAGCCGAGGCTCTCACCGCTCTTTTTGGACTTCTGTCTTCGGCTCTGACTCATTCTCCATTACATCCTAGGTCTGACATCAGATGGAGAACTAAATAAAAATCTCCTAATCAAATAAGCCAATTAGATGGAGAACATACTGTCTCTTGGTCTCCGTTGTTTTCTGTTCATTAAACTTTAACCACATCTGTTGGAAATATGTGCGAGTGTTGTGGTTGGTATATGGTAGGAAAGCTGCCCTTCAGTCACTCCGGCAAGACTTGAAGCAAAAGCATCATGCTGTTCAAATATCTGAAGTATTCTTCCCTGTCTGAGTGTTGCTCAAAGTCTATTTGTCCTGGCATTGACCTGAGCCCCTGCTGCCTGCTGTCTTTTTTGATCACCGCCGCAGCAAACGTTACCACCCTTACAACCGCTTGTTTTCTAATTGCTGACATTTTCAATCTGACACTTCTCGAGATGTTTGGGAAGCACAGATCATGCTCCTTTCGCTCGCTTCTTCCAATGCTCACTGGGCTGCCAATTAATTTCATGATGGCCTTTCTTAATGAGCCTCATCCATCACGCCGTGGCAGAACGTGTTTCTCTCTGTAGCCTCTCTTGCATCACGTGAGATAAATCAAAGCACTTAAAAAAAAGTTGAAAAAGAAAAAATGCTTGTCATTTAGCTTCCCGGTTCCTGTCAACCAACAACTTCCTGTCACTCACGCAATTTTGGACGGGTGCATGCGTGCGTGCATGCGTGCGTGGGTGCATGTGTAATTTTGCACGTGTCCGCGCTCTTCTGTGGAGCTGTTTTCAGAAAAAATACACAAAGCAATAAGGCAACAAATATTGCGAGAGACACCAGGACACCGTCAACATACGTGTTGCTCTTACTAGTTAACAGGACACACGAGGTCAGGATTCCCTCTCTGAAAAAGTGTCTGATGAGAAAAGGCCAGATAACGTGGGGCTACTTGATGTTATGTGTTAGTGCCTACTATAGAACCCGTACAGAGCCCAGTCTTAGTGTAATGAATGCCTTCAGGCCCAGTGGAACTATTCCTATCCTCCCTAATGAAATAAAGATGTCTCGCTACAGTTGCAGCGCTCTCTCCAAGTCGTGAATAATCTCTCTTTACGTTACTCATCTCAACCACAAGTCTCCACTATTATATTCAAATGATGCATGCAGTAAATGTCTGTGTGCGGCTGTAAATTAGTTCACGTGTACTGCTACGCTTGGCACGTTCACTTGGCGTGATAGTGTGCGAGTGTGTGCTCCTGTGTGTGCATGTTCTGACTTGCATTGCAGGCTGTGTGTGTGTGTGTGTGTGTGTGTGTGTGTGTGTGTGTGTGTGTGTGTGTGTGTGTGTGTGCGCGCGCATGTATGATGCTGTCTCGGTAAGTTCCTGTTTGAAACAGACTGCAGTCTTCACCGTGTGCCAAACTGGCACGCTCCTTGGGATAATAACAGACTATACTTGGGTTTGGATTGTTGATTAAGCATTATTGAGGAACACAAACAAGCTACTGTTCAGTCATGAGGGGATATTTTGAGTCCTTTGGGTTTAAAATGACTGAGATTTGTTCTTTGCATGCAAAAAATGGTGACAAGAAAATGCATTGCATACACGACAACACATAATGTGAATAACTGCAGTGAACTTCATTTAATCATTGGGTTGCCGTGGGTTTTTGTTTTTCCCCCAGCGGCAAGAACAGATTGTTTGAACTGCTTTTCTTTTTTTCAACCCCTTAAAAATGAAACTTACTTACAACCAGAGATGGTGTCATTATGACTTACGCAGGCTTTGAGTACTTTTGCCTTGACAAAAAAATCAAAGGCTACAGATTTGGGACTTTGATTTGCAAGAGAGATGATGGGCCCTATTGTCATGGTTAGCCAAAGTCTAGCACAAAGTTTAGTCTAACTCTGCGTGGAGTTCTCTTTTTTTTGTTATTTTCCTATAGACAAAGTGGCTCCCCCTTCATTCTCTTTAAAAGCAATTGACTGTACTGAAGAAGAAAGTGACAGGGGTCCGTGCATGAGACTTTCAAATTGCGTTTAAACTGGTAAACTGTAAGATCTCCCCTTGCAAATGATGGATTTGGCCACACCTGTGAGGTGGGGGAATTGTAGAGCGACCGCCTTGCACCCCCAATTGGGCATCCGTTTTCATGCCGAGCGCATCGTGAAAATAGAGCCCAAGGTCTCATATGTTCATTCTGTGTCTTGGAACAGCAGAGTGGCCACACTACATGTGTGACACCGACCAGACCTCATCCAATCATCATGTCTTCATCCGCAAATTATGAGAAGTGAGGAATTTTTGAGAATTTTGCAGGTCCGTCATTCAACTGTGATCGTCAGTCAGTCAGTCCGTCATGTTATTTTAACTGCGCTTCAGTCCCGTCGATAAATGTCACCGGTCCACCAGTCCAGGAAGTCAGTGCAGTCAACTGGACGAAATCCCACAAACATTTGCATCAGATGATTTTCAAGGTCAAGGAGGTAACACAAGGCAGTGAATCCACTGTGTGACTATATGAGCAACTGGTGGGAGAAAACAGATTTGATCGCATAGTTGATTCAATTTACAATATATCATCTACCTTCATACAAACTGTATTGAATGAACTGCTATTATCAATTGAAATTCTAACCATATGTATTCATAAAAAAATGTAAAAATAGGATGTCTTTAGACTTCTGAGTAATTTTTTTGTTTTATTTCGATATCATTCCCTTGTGTGAACAGATACCGTGACTGCATTTAAGAGTAGGCTTGAAACATTCCTTTTTGATCAAGCTTATAATTAGGGCTGGCTCACACTTGCCTCAAATCATCCCTTCGTTTTACTGATAGGCGCACAATTATGTTGCAGGGAGCTCCTTCTCAATGAACTCTTCAAACTCAGGAAAGAGATGCAAAAACACAATGCAGTTAACCCCACAAAACGGTGTGCATTTTTAACTCTACTTTTTTCCAAGACATTTCATCATTTTAATGGGCAGCACACAGGACGGCACTCAGCCTGTAAGAAAATGAATGCATCCAGGTAGGTCCATCAATATAGTTATCAGAGACATTGTATTTCCTTTACTGCCAAATATGGGGAAAAAAACACTAGCCCCAGTCAAGCAAAAAGAGCAATTTTTTTTGTGAAAGGAACACAGTCTTGACAACAACAAATACTCATGCAGGCACGTAGAAATTAAACCCCGATGATGCCTCTGCTGCAGCAGTGCGATACATTTGTAGCTGGAGTATGTGAGTTTAGCTGCCAGGCCGACAGGACAGCGGCATCATTGAGTCCCATGCAGGATAAATAGCCCAGCCTAATGCAATGCGGCGCAGCATGGCCAGGACTTGTCAAATGGGCCTCAGATAGCAAGGGCCACGACGCCCAAGATCTCAACAAGTACACAGGAAATACAGATACATACATAAATAAATATGAGTGTTGTCGTTGGCAGGCGTGCGTTGTTTGAGAATACCTCTGTATATTTGGACTGCGACTTGAGACTCACAGCCTTGCAGGACACTCAGTGTCTATGTGGATCTTTTATTGGCCTACGGCAAACCTCCATAGAAATGAATGCTGGGTCTGCTGACAAGGCAGGCGATTCAAATCGACCAAACATGGTGTCTTTAAGCTTAAACGTGAGAATATAGATTATTTATTCTGTCATTTACAAGGTACATTAAGCATAATTATTGTGAATAATAATCAGACTCGGGGGACCTTGTCGGACCTGTCAAGAGTCGGACATTAGCATTCTGTGCTAAGTTCGCTGGCGTTTCCTGAGCATAGGCGAGTGCTATGATTTCTGCCCATACACTGAAAAAATGGTCTGTTGAATTTACTCAGTTTTATATCTTCAAGTGGTTACATGCGGTAAAATCATCTGGATCCAGATACATTTTTTGGAGTGATGTATCAGGACCAGAGATGATTTTATCTTGGGCAAACCACTGACATAATACAATAGACTAAATTCAACACACCGTTTTTCTCACTGTGTTGGGCACCTATTGTGTTATTGTGTCCATATTCAGATATTGTCTGATGTTGTATGTGTATTCTGGTTATTGTGCCTCAAGTTGTGGCTGTGTTTATTCATTCATTTTTGCACTTTTGACATGCATTGCTTAGCACACTGATAGTTTGAGTTATTAAGCTTCATCTTTATATCTCTGTTTATTTGAGAGACCACCCGAACAACCACAACCATCACTCCACACGTGTACCTCCATTTTGAGATAAAGAAATACACCAGCAAAGTTAAATGTACAGACCATTGGGAACGCATTGGATATTGATTTGGAATCTGTTGGATGGAGAGGATTGCCCAGTCCCTCCACCTTATTCCTGCATCCTGGCTACGGCTTAACCATTTTTTTCCCTTCAATTCGAGGGTAAAAAAAAAAAAAAAACATTTTGGAGAATGTTAAGTATTACCCATGAAAATCATGTAAAATTGACCTGATTCCGTCAAAAAAGGTTGGGCACCGCTGGGTTAGAACTTAAAGGATGATTATGGTGACTACAAGGGTTTTTGATTAAAACTCGGTCAGCAAATAATGTCGACATCACTATTTTTCACTAATCATTGACGGTTAAGTTAAAACATTCAAAATTTCTGTTCAGCACAATCAATAGACTGGTCAACCTCCACATTACCTGCTAAGATTTGTTCTTCAAAAATTGTCGTGAATTTGCTTCATATTTTAAATTGTAAAGTTACTAACATTGGGGAAATATCAAATCTAGTACAACTGGTGTTCGGGGTGCTCATATGACTCCAGTGTAACACAGTACCAATAGTTTTTTCTAATTTCAACTTGTGTACCAAGTCATGAGCTACAAAGCCATAGCTCAAGAGCCAAGTTCGGCAACCTGCGCTCTTGTATGTTATACCGACTAAGTTTTTAAAAGTGCTCGTGATTGCAATACAATCTCCTGAAGATTGTTCATACCTCTCTCTGCTCTCTTGAACTTTCTCCACTGGACTCAAGCATGCCATGGTTACTACACGGTTGGCCATCTGTAACTGTAGTCCGATCTCAAATTCACCATTCTTTGGAAAAATTCTAGAAAACCAGCTGTATCAGCAATTGCACAATGATCTGTCGCAGGATAATTCATTTGACTTCTATTAGTCTGGTTTTAGAATCTGTCAGAACACAGAAAGAGCTCTCATATGGGTTGTCAACATTATTAAAATTAATTCAGACCATGGTCAAGTTTCCATGCTCGTTCTGCTCGATCTCAGTGTTTCTTTTGAGATGGTTGACCAAACCACTTTGCTTCATCGCTTTGAAAACCATATCGACCTCAGGGGGACTGCTCTTGACAGGTTTTCTTCCTACCTCATCAATAGATCATTTTCAGGTTGTCTTAGTGACAACAAATCAGATCATGTAATCTATCCATGTGGTGTTCCCCAGGGATCCATTCTTGGCCGTCTTCTGTTTAACTGATATGTTCTCCGACTTGGTTCCACAATTCATAAATACAACATATCACAGCATTCTTATGCTAATGACAGACAATTGTATCTGTTTCTGCCAACCTCTTAACCCCGAGAATCTTATCCAGTTGAACCACTTCTCTGTAAAACCCAGTGTGCACATCAGAAATCTGGGTGTGATTTTTGAAAAGGATCTCATCTTAGAAAAGAATACTTCCTCTATTTCCAAGACTGCCTTTGATCACGAAAGGAAAATATCTGGTTCGATCAATTTTATCTGTATCAGACTAAAAAAAAATATTGCATGTATTCATCTCTTGTCGTTTAGATTACTCTGATGATGTTTTTTTTTTCTGGCACTCAAAAAAAAAAGCTTACTCAAAATAATAAAACTGACAAAAACAAACAGGTACGAGCACATCACTACAGCTCTAAAGACTCTCCATTGGCATCCGGTTAAGTACAATATCAATTTTAAAATTGTACTTGTTTTTAATATTTCAATGGTACTGCCCTTCCCTTTGTTTCTGACATGCTCAACATGTGCTCGGCCCACCTGACAATTTGGTGTCTGAAAGTAGACTAAACATTATGCCTGCTGGAACCGTGTCTCACTATTGATGATTTTTGGTGAATCTGGTCAAGGCGCAGGCAGTCAGATTGTGAGCTCCTCAGACATGTTGATGTCATCGTATTTCATTCATAACTATGCCAACAGTGTGCATCAAACCCTCTCAATCATTGCACAAATCAATTCACTGAACACATTGTTACTAATTGCGACTACGAGCGCACCTCTCGCCGGCACCAATTCAAGGGAATGAAAGGAGCTGCTTTCATTGGCAGCGAAATAAGTCAGCTGTGTTCACACCCACATTGGCAAAGACGCGTTTTTTTGAAATGCCATGCTGCTCCGACCTGCAGGGGCCTGGAAAAAACACCAAAATTGGTCATGAAAATAGAACATTTACAGCCCTATTTTCGTACTGTATACACTAGACAGACACCTTTGATCTATATGAAATTGTTTTGGCCAAACACGGTGGAAAAATTTATCTTTGGAACGCCGCTCATCTCCAACAATATCTTACTTCAAATGCAGTCTTAAAACGTATCTCTCCTAACAGGCTTTCAATTAGTTCTGTTGTTTGTTTACTTGTTGTAATTTGTTTTAATTGCATTTTAAAATGAAATATCTCGCTTTTTATCCTGAAGCACAATAAGTTTAGCTTGCCATGTGAAAGGGCTTTACAAACACAATTGGAATTGTCATTGACCTTGGGCACGTTCTAAAAATGTTCACACAAATGTTTTGTAGCTAGATTTAATTTCAGTTTTGTCATGTTTTTGTCCCTCCCAAACAGTGGCAGAGTGCTTCAATCCCTTTCCTCATCTACAGCCAACTCATATATCAGAGTGGAGTGGCTGTAGGTTACCGCGACCTAAGTTCCCTGAATCTTCCATTCAAAGAAAAAGTCACAGGCTTATGGTGCAGTAACGCCACCAGAAATGACAACTAAAATAAATAAATCTGAAATGGTTTTCAAAAATGTTAAACTGGATGATTTGGCAAGTAGCGAAAGAGGTCATCCCTCGCAGAATAGAAACAGATTGTTTTTGCTGAGTCGTGACACACTGCTGGTCCTGAATAACTCATTTCAAATTGTGGCTGGAAAGAGATCTCAGCCAAGCATATTTACCAAAGCAATACTCAAGTTTGGTCGCAACAGATGAAAGTGATTCTCTTCGCATATGTAAATCCAAGCTGCATTTTGTCTTTTTGCCAAACAATGCCACACTTCAAAAGCAATACATTACACATCAAACTTGCAGATGATTGATTCACTTGGAACGCCTCAAAAAAGATCTTCAAATTAAACAATATATGCATGTACAGAACCCCTTAATGGCCATAAATGTGGTGTGAATATGGTAAGGATTTAGGGGCAACTCCTTTACATTCTCATTTTTCTCTCTAGTGAAAACAGGCCTTCCCTCACAATGGGTAGATTAATGGCGAACACATGTTCTGAGAAGGATACTGTCTTCCAGTGGCTGCAATTTAGGATTAGGGGAAAGACTTGGATGGAAAGACTCTGTCTTTCACTTAAACTTCTTCATCTCCCAAAGCCTCCGCTCATTTCTGTCTCCTCATTCATTCCCCTCAAATCGCCAGTTGCATTTTTGGCCTCACACTACCCCTGACAAGGTCGGTGAGCTTTTTCCCAGTGGAGAAAGATAAACAAGACAGATGCGCACAAGGTGAGGCAGAGGGGAGAAGAGAAGAGATGAGCCTGAATGCTGGGGAACAAAGCTCTATGGCAGCGTCAATGCACTGGCAGTCAAGCACTTTGCTACTCCAACAGTAACAGTGACAAGCTGTATCTCGCACACATGTTCCTTTTCTGACCTTGAACCACACTGCGTTGCAAAGGCACCGGCATAAACTGTCAAGAGGGACTCACACGTGCACACTATATCATGATAGACCCTCGCAATCCCAGGCTACTGTCATGGAGGTATGAAAGCCTGCCAAGGACATGTGAGAACTGACACCAAACCAGAACAAATAAACCGCACCATAAGTTTTTCCCCCACTGAAGGAACTGAGAGAAAGGGAGAGGGAAGACAGAGGAGAGAAACATAGAGCGAGAGGGGGAGAAAAGCGACAGAGGCTTTACGGGGGAGAAAAGTGCACAGCACGCGGCCCAGAGTGTGCCTCGCATGCAACCGTTTCCCACCCACAGATCCAGTCTCCAGTGTGCTTTGCTGGCTGGGCCATGATGGAGAAAGTTGTGGCTGACACATAGTCTAGCACAAGGGAGAGGAGATAAATAGGAAACAGATCATAATAATAACATATTATCGCAGCACACAACAGCGAGAGAAAAAGCAGTGAAAGAGGAATGAATCCAGGAAAAAAAAAATGGCTATTAAGAACAAATCACGAACAACTTAGCATTTGAGCACAATAAGAAATTCTGAGATGAAGTCTGCTCATAAAAAGGAGTGCCAAGTCAAAGAGCTGTTTTTCAAACCTTTCTCCACCATCATGGCGGTCATCCATCGGGATTGTGTTCGGACCGCTTCTCCACTAAAGATCCTCAATGAGTCAAATCAGATTTTGACACACTGCAGTTCCTGTGACTGTTTTCATTATGGTTGAAGTGAGCGTTACCCTTTCCAAGTGACATGAAGCTATCTCTTCCAATTTGCCCCATTCTTGGCTGTATTTATTGTTTCTTCTACATTGCTACCATCAGCGTCTCGGCTAAATGGCACCTGCCAGTGCTGCAACTGACAACGCGTTCTGGTTTGACAGCTCACCCAAACTTGTGGATGTCTCGGTTCTATCAGAGCAATATTTCATCAAGATTTTATTTTTTTCAAAGGTTTCCAAAGTTGTGTGTTCCAGAAACAGATAATCATTTTTGTAATAATGTGCCAATTAAATTGAACTTGGGCCTGTCCATAAAATTAAAATGCATGAAACAATCAACGTCTGAGTTATTCCGGATGGCTTGTAAATAGATTGTGAATGGGTTAGAATTTGCAATTTCATTTGTATGATTTCATTTTGCAACATTTGTTCCTTTCATCTTGCTATTACATTGCCACAATTGTCTCACACACATGCTTCCTCTTAAGAGCACATTTCTACCATTGCAAATAGTGTTGAAGACGAGTGAAAACGCACAACAGGGTGAAAAGAACATTCTTCTAACAAAGCAAGTGTCGACAACATTGAATAAAGAAGATAACGTTTGCAGCCGATGGCTGACAGTTGTCTGATAAATGTATGCATATCTAATCTGGAGGCAAAGCATCAATGCTATTATGAGCTTTATAGAAATATGTAGTTTTGATCTTTAAGCCCGGCACACGTGAGGCACCATCGGCACTCATTTGCAATTCGCGCTGGGTATTTCGCCATCCATACCTCATGTGAGGGGGTATTTTTGGAGTGTGGATTCGGCGCCAAGTATTACAATAAAAAAAAAAAAAAAAAAGGAATCATTTCGGCATTCAGGCACCATTACCTCTTTGTAAGCTGGGCACAGGAGCCAACCGCACACTGCTATTATCCACGGCGCATGCACTCTTCAAACACACTTGCAGAATAAATTAGTTTATCTTTGGCAAGATTAATTTGCGCAGAAGCAAGTAAGAGTAGCAGCAAAACATACAACAACATCTCTTTGGCTTCGCAATCCATTGAATCCGACTCGGAGGTCGCTGGCTTGAATGGTCACATGACCCCAAACAGCTGATCAATGCAACTTCAAGCAGCTATGCCAACGGCCCCTAGTCTGCAGAGAACAACGCCATCTACCGTATATATAGATAGATGGATAGATAGACAGCCGGCGACCAGACAGACAGACCAATTCCAATGAAGTTGGGATGTTGTGTTGAACATGAACAAGATCAGAATACGATGATTTGTAAATCACGTTCGACCTATATTTAATTGAATACTCTACAAAGACAAGATATTTAATGTTGAAACTGATGAACGTCATTGATTTTAGCAAATAATCATTAACTTTGAATTTGATGGCTGCAACATGTTCCAAAAAAGTCAATGTCATCTTTACCACTGTGTTACATCACCTTTTCTTTTAACAACATTCAAGAAACGAGGATAATAACTGTTGACGCTGTCTTGGTGGAATTCTTTCCCATTCTTGCTTAATGTACGGCTTCAGTTCAACAGTCCGGGGTCTCCAATGTTGTATTCTATGTTTCATAATGCGCCACACGTTTTCACTGAGAGACAGGTTTGGACTGCAGGCAGGCCACTCTTGTACCTTCATTCTTTTATTACGAAGACACGCTGCTGTAACTCGTGTGGTTTGGCATTGTCTTGCTGAAATAAGCAGGGGCGTCCATGAAAAAGACGTTTGGATGGCAGCATATATATGTTTCTCCCAAACCTGTATGTACCTTGACAGATGTGCCATTGGCACGAACACAGCCCCATACCATCATCATAGATGGGGACTCTTGAAGTTTGCGTCCATCAAGGTCCTTATGGTTCAGTTCATCTTTGTCCCAAAGGACACAACGTCTACAATTTCCAAAAACAATTTGAAATGTGGATTCGTCAGACCTCAGAGCACTTTTTCAATTTACATCAGTTCATCTTTGATGAGCTCAGGCCCAGAGAAGCCGGTGACATTTCTGGGTGTTGGTGGTAGATGGCTTTTGCTTTGCATAGTAGAGTTTTAAGTTGCACTTACAGATGTAGCTCTGAACTGTATTTACTGACATTGGGTTTCTGAAGTGTTACCGAGCCCATGTGCTGATATCATTCTTTACACATTGATATAATTTTCTTTGATGCAGTGCCACCTGAGGTATTGGAGGTCACGGGCATTCAATATTGTTTTTTGGCCTTGCGGCTTACATGCTGTGATTTCTCCAGATTCTCTGAACCTTTTGATGATATTATGGACCGGAGATGATGAGATCCCTAATTTTCTTTCAATTGTACGTTGAGGGACATTGTCCTTAAACTGCTCGACTATTTCCTCACGCAGTTGTTCACAAAAAGGTGAACCTTGCCCCCTCTTTGCTTGTGAATGAGCAATTTCAAACCAAATCATGGCAGCCACCTGTTCCCAGTTAGCCTGGTCACCTGTCTTTTTTTGCCACCTGTCCCAGCTGCAGCTATTAAATTCTAAGTTGATTAATATTTGCTTAAAACAATTCATCAGTTTGAACATTGAATATCTTGTCTTTATATTATATTAAATTAATAACAACCATTATTATATTAAATTATAACACCTCGTGACAATTTAGAGTCTTCAGTTAAGCTACCAGGCATGTTTTAGGAATGCAGGGGCAGGCATGGATCCAGGATTCCTTTTCTCCCGGAGCTAATTGGGGGCTTGACTGACACATAGGAGGGCTGAGAAACTAACTTATAAATGTATTTTATAATACTACATAACATGCTGGAGGGGCTTAGCCGTGGCTCACAGAGTTCTGACGGGGTTCTGGGCTACAGCCCCCTCGCCCCGATGGAGCGCCATCCCTGTGCAGGTGGGAACTGGAGCACCCGCAAAAAACCCACGGAGGCAGGGAGAGAACATGTCCACTCCACAAAGAATGGTCTAAGATCAAATTTGAGCATTGAACTTTTGACTGCAAGGCAAAGGTGCTAGCCATGTGCTACTGTGCTGGCAGAAACATGTCTAACCAATGAACAACAACATGATGAGGGTGGGCAGATGAAGGTTCCGACTGTAGACTGTGGAAAAGGGGGCTTGGGGGGACGTCCAAATGTGACCTCGGCCGGCACTGCGGAAATTATCCTACCAATTATTCATGACGTATTTCCCTAGAGCTGCAAATGTTAAGTAGCCAGGATTTTCAATCCTAGGAAACTGTCTGTGTTAGTTTTACCGTAATGATATCACTTTGGTTAAACTAAAGCTGTGCTGGGAACAGGAACCGCTAGCTGCCATTAGGGTTGCGGGTGAGCTGAAATCTCTGCTGACTTTGGATGAAAGGCAGGGTACGCCCTGAACTGTCCGCCCGCCAATTTCAGGACACAAAAGGACTAACAAACATCGACACACTTAGGCAAAATTATGCAGCATAAGTCACAAGGATGATGTCTGTGCACAAAATGACATGAGTAGCCGGCAGGCCTGTTCTCAAAATGTCTCACCAGTGATGGTATATTGAGCTTTTCTTGTAATGTTGTAGAAGGGATTGCTTGAAAATTCAGATTTTTAGAAATAAATTGTTACATATTGACGTTTATCTATCTGTATCCTATATTGTTAGTAATTGTTAGTGTGATAAATCATGACAGTGTTTTTTCAAATGCTAAAACACAAAAGCCAATCCGCTAAACCAAAGGACCTGTTGTCTAAAAACATTTCCTAAATCTAGCCACCGTTTGTCAATACCATAAACACATTTCACATGAAGGCACAATTCACCAATAACAATCCTACGTTCTCATAAATCTAAACACATTTTTCCTTGCTAAAACACAAGTTGTAAAAGAACTCTGCTCATATTCTCAAATGAAAGCTCATGCGATGCAAAATGCTTGCCACAGTCAGCAACATTTGAAGACAATGAACACACCTTGCGTCATTCATAACACACGGCTCAAAATTGAAGACACCGTTTGCTAAAGCTGTGAGCACATCTATAAAACCAAGTTCAGAATGCAGTCTGCAGAAGATTCCAAACAAACACAACGGATGAAGCCAGAGTCAGGGGAAGAGGAATTCGAGTCAGAGGAGGGAGACGAGCTGGCCCTGAAGGGAGAAGAGCTTGCCATGGAAGAAGAGGAGCACGCCAACGAGGAAGACGAGCAGGCCAACAAGGAAGAGGAGGCGGCCAACAAGGGAGAGGAGAAGGTCCAGGAGGAAGAGCAAGACAACTTTGCACGATCATCACGGATGAGATGCGAGCAACACAGATTGACCATATCATTGTTCATGGCATGACAATGGCTGACGCAGGACTAAGAGTCCATCCAAACCTTAGTAGATTCCCTGTGGCCACATTTATCGGGGCATTCAGACAACACAACAGTGGTTGTACTCTATTGCGTTCTTTGTCACAATATAGTTTTATAAGCCTGTGAAAGTAGTCTAATTGGTTTCAAATCAGTTCTTTTTGTAAAACATGTCACTTGACAACACGTCTCTTCCTTTTGAGTTGAAAGAATGCCACATCGAGGTGGGAGGGATGTCATAGTTACAGTGGCACAAGAAATGCTCATTGTTGGTATGGTTCGTGAGAACAACCTCATCAGACTCCGGGAGATCAGAGAGAAAGTCATTGCCGATAATGTCAACTTTGAGAGCATTGATGATGTCAGCTTGGCCAAAATAGACAGAGTTCTCCGGCATCAAAAGATGCAGATGAAACAGGGGTTTCCCTTGAGTGCAACTCTGCGCGACACAAAGACCTAGGTTGCGAGAATGTGCAAGTAAGTATACATCCATGTTCACATGACAGCAAGTGCACGTACTGTGTTGCTCAGTGGCTTACATTACTTCTGGACAGCACTGTGCTACCTGAGTGACTGTTGTTCTGAACACCTGTGCATTTTCACAGAGGATATTACAGTCAGACGCGATGGCCAGACCTCTTCCCGGATGAGGCTGGCTTCAACTTGCGGAAGCGAAGTCAAAGAGACCGTGACATCATTGGCCACAGAGCTATCACTGAGGTTCCTGGCCAATGAGGGGGGAAATATTACTCTTTGTGCGGTCATGGGTTCGGAGGGGCTTGTCCACCGGCATGCTGTACTTGGGTCTTACAACACCAACACCAACGTCTCCTCACCTTCCTAGAGGAGCTAAGAGACATCCTCCTGGACTGCCAACACCATCATCCTGGGCCCTCACATCCCGTTTATGTGATCATTTGGGACAATGTCTGCTTCCACAGAACAAATGAAATTATTCTGAGACATTCTGAGGATTTGTACAATTTCTAATTAAAAAAAAAAAAAGATGCTATGGTAAATCGATTATCAAATTAATTCTTTTTTTTGATTCATCGATTAATCATTGCACCTGCAGTGGAATTAAAATAAACCATTTTCCCAAAGTCAAGTAAAAGCAGTTTTACTTTGGAAAACATTTTTTTCCAGTTTTACACACCAAACCAGTAATTGAAACATAAGATTTTGTTTGTGCATTTTGCACACAGTCAATTTGAAATAATATCCTTTTTTTTCTTATACTGTATAGGGATACAAATGAAAACTTTTTTAGCCGACTCATCAATTAATTAACAAAATAATCAATAGATGAATCGATTATTAAAATTTATTGGGAATACCTGAGGATATCCTGGTTTTATCTGTTTTTGTCCTACATTTGATAACAACTATCCGGTTCATCGAGAGGTTTGATGATGTGATGAGACTGGAAACTGCTGCAGGCAAATGAGTCACATCAAAACAAATGACGACTATGGAAATACGGGGCTCAGCAATTCACCTCATTTAAAGTGTTGAAAGAAAGAAAGAAAGACAGAAAGAAAGAAGGAAAAGAAGAAAGAAACAAAGTAAGAAAGAAAGAAAGAAGGAAAGCGAAAGGAAAAACAAAGAAAGGGAAAGGAGAAAGAGAGAGAAAGAAAGAAAGACAACATTCCTCAGAGTGTTTTGGACACTTTGTTGGTGAGATATTCAACAGTATTTGTGTTCTTGCTTTGCAAAAAATAAAACTTTGAGCAGATGAGTCACTGAAAAGAAATGGAACAAGACGCATGCAGTTAAACGGTCAACGAGTGCAGCCCAGGAGAGCTTTGTATGGACTACAGTGAAACAGCATTGAAGCAAATCCCTCATGTAATTATTCCTAAATAGCTAATTGCACATTTCATTTTTAGAGCAAGATCTTCAGAGTATAAAACAAAAAAATTTCAGAGCAGGTGTGACACAGGGACAGAGTGGTTAGCATGTTTGCTTCACAGTTCCCAGGTCACGGATTCGAATCCGGCCTAAAACGTACACAACGAGCAATTTGTCGTTCAAATACAACTCTATTTCCAGTTTACATAAACTATGAGAAATATGGTGATAACTTTTTGGGGGGAGTCTTAAATACGGTTACAAAGAACCAAAATATGCAACCTGTGTCCTACACCATCAAGCAGGGGTCACCAACCTTTTTGAAACTGAGAATGCGGAGGGCTACCACGTTGACATGAAAAATTTTTGAAGTAAAAGCTGCGCTCCAATTCCCTTGACTTAAGTTATTATCATATTTTTTTATCATAACTACATGTCATGGCACTGATCATGGTCATGATTTCTGAGAAATAATTAGGAAACAGGTAAATGTCCATTTGCAGCACCCCCCCCCCATTCCCTCTCAGTGTTTACTTTTTGAAAAGGTCTCTTCTACAACATTCCTAGAAAATGACAACATCCCATCACTGGTGAGCTATTTTTAGAATAGGCCTGGTCATGTGGTCCTTGGGGGCTACCTGGTGCCCGTGGGAACCCCATTGGTGACCCCGACCCCAACGAGTACCTCCAGACTTGGCCGACTGACAATGACGAATAGATATCCCAAGGGTTCAGTAATCAGGTGACAAAGTGTTTGAACGGCTCAATTGCGGCTCCACTCCTACTGTTGACTGCTTTTGGGTGCTATAACGTTTTATGCTGTGTGTTTGACTTTAATTTCATTGGTTTTACTACAGCACATGAGGGATTTCAGTGCTGAAGGTGTATCACTCAACAATTTACAGTGCTGCTGCCAAAACTGTTGAATCACACCACACTGAAAACACAATTAAAAAGCCACTGAGGAACAGATTGCTTCGTTGTTAGATCTTAGCCTTAAGCTTCAGCGATGTGGACTAAAATTCATGTCACTGTATTTTTTGGGGGCTGAGTGCCAATACAAAATACATGATGCAGTATTTCCTCTCAGTGCCATAAAAGTGTTAAAAAAAGGGATTTCAAAACACCATGAAAGGTATAAAACGCACTGTTATGTAAACTTGTTTTAAGGAAGAGGGCCAATGGTAACGACAGTATCCTTCCATACAGATTTTCAATACTTAATATTTTCCCATTATAGTGCTCTGTTCATTGCTAACTAAGTGCATTATTAATAACGCGCGATGATTACATTTGAAAAGATGTACATGAGACTTTATCTGCGAAGAATGAATTGCAATCACCCAATGCCAAGAGACAAAAATGTTTTTTGATCACTTTTTGAGTGTCAGTGTATTCACTGGACCTCTGTACGAAGCATTCACCGCATGGTCGCCGAGAACTACGTCGCATGTGTCATAGCAGATGTCTGTGGGGGCTACACAGGGCAGATTAACTCCCAAAAGTGCAGATTCTTCGAAAAACATAAATGGGTCATTCATTTTCCTCTTCCACTGATGCAACGGCCGTTTCACACTTAGTAAAGGAAATGACAAGTTACTGATGTTTAAACGAAGGCAGAGGCCAGCTCAACATCAACACAAACGATTATTACATCACTGTGGAAAATGCCTGCAGCACCTCCAAAGGTGTAGATCTGTAATATATCAATATCTCAGACCCTAAAGATGGCAGCTAAGCTCACATCCATAAATGGCCACCATGCAACACACACCAGGAAGTTTTTACAAGATTCCGCCTCAACACTTCAAATGGCATCAGGGCATGCGTGTGTAAGTGCGTGCGGTAACTGTTCGATCACGGTGGGTTGGTTGATCGAAAAGTAGATCTTTGGTCAAAAAGGTTCAGCACCCCTGTACTAAACCATATGACACACTATTTTATTGGTTGAGTTGATATCCACCCACCATTGGTGAATGAATAGAATAAAATGAAAAGGTGGGAAATGGCCATGAGCAGCCCAACTTCAAAGACTACCTTGATGTGGTAGTCCCCGATCACAGGTACGCAAAGTTTTTTTTTTCTTCTTTCTCCTTCTCAACTCTGCTTCTATATGCTCAACCCCAACAACACCCACAGTTTGTGGCTAAGGATGTGTACCAGCCACATACTGTATCATGTCTTTTACTGCATTCCAATTGTTATGGACTGAGAATAACAATCAGGATGAAAGGGCTTGTCCCATTTCACAAATCTCCTGAGCCATCCACACATGTAGGTCTGCTTGCACTTCTTTATCAACGCACTTTGTGCGCCTCGACCTGCTACATGACGAAAGCAGTCAAGGAATATCAGCACAGCCCTTGTGCACTTCATTTAAAGAGAATGAGAGGACCCGCTTCAACTCGCAGCAGATGAAGTTGTCTTTCACGCATCTGCTAGAATACCAACACAAGGTCTAACCTGCCTCTGCACAGACTTAGACTTTGGCTTGCCCTAGACTCGCAAGGGGCACGAAAATAAAGCCACGGTGTTGAAACTATCATCATGTGCGATATCACAAAAGCATTGAGAGAATTTACTGCTGTGTCACACTTTTCCTTTGGCTATTTTATCAAGAATGAGATAATTGTAGCAGTACGCAAGAAACAGTCAGTATTCTATTGCAAAACGCATATAGACTAACTACAGTACAGAGAAACAAAATTCATTCTCCCATTTACCAAGGAGTTGACAGATTTTTTTTTTTTTTTTTTTACATAACGTCCATTCATCCAACCATTTTCTAATCCTCTTATCCTCACAAGAGTCGCGGGCGTGCTGGAGCCTATCCCAGTTGTCTTCGGGCAGTAGGCGTGCTACACCCTGAACTGGTTGCCAGCCAATATCATTTGTCAAATCACCTGAGTAGTTAGCCCTTAATATTTCAATGTACGTTTTGAATCAGACTGAGACAAACACAGAAGAAATGCCATAGTCACCTGCATCATAAATAAGCTATAAAAAGTCAAAGCAAAACTCTCCGGCATCTGGTTTTTGAAGGAGCCATGAGGGAGTTTCCACTTTCTCTTGGTTACATAAACAACAACGTTTTAAGGTCCAAATGCCTTTAACAGTACAGCTACTGCCTGGCGACGAGGAGAGTGTCCTTCCGACCTTGATTGCTCGCCCCAATGGGCTACACTAGTCAGTAAAAGACAGACTGTACTATACAAAATGTGAACCATTGATTTGTTGATGCACACGCACAAATTCCCAAATTCATTCTGTTATAATTGTGCGAAAATGGCTACACATTAATTAGAGTCTCGCAAAATATGTCTATTTTTTTAAAACGTAACTCACAAAAATTCAACCATAAATCATCCCAGTCATTATCAATATTCAGAAGATTGATAAGAAATAAAAAACATACGAAGCCTACAGACAGTGGATAAAAAGTCTTTCAAAGGGAGTGTATTAAGTGTGGCGGTATGTATCATCATGGCGACTGTTGTCAACGTCGCTTTCACAATGCGTAATTTTACATTATCGAGTATTGATACTGTCTTGAAAAGACAAAACAGTCCATTGACCGGCTGCAAAGTAAAAGGAAGTGATGAAGGTGAGTCTGCATGACTAGACGGCAAAGGAGGAGGAAGTGATAAATTGTCATTCTGAAAATCAGCGGGCAGGATTAAGTCACGGGACTCTGGGATCAGCAAGCGGAAGACGGCATTGTTTCAAATGTAGAAAATGGAGAAATGGACGAGTCTCTTCTCTCAGCGAGTATTTCATACAAGACCTCAGTCCACGTCTCTAGCCTGGAAATGATTCGGGGTTGACAAGACTGATGCCGTTCGGAATAAGATTATAGGATGTGCCAAAACGGTCGCAGTGAAGAGGAATTTACAGACAAAAGTGTTCCACCATAAACCATATGGATGACGAGGAAAACGTTGCAACTTCACAGAAACGCTCAAGCAAAGATAAGTCAAGCTAAGCCACACACCAAAACCAGCAAAAACCCACACTGTACCATTGACAAAGCAAGTAAACATTGGCCAGAGCTCACTCACACCGCCATCACTGTAACATTATTTTATGAGCGCAAGTAAAACTTAACATCGCTTGTCAGTCACTTTACACGCTCTTCGTTCGCATCATAACTACATTTGCAACTAGAGTGTATGATAATTTCAGAAACTCTATTTAAAGACCGCGTCTGAATTTGTTGTCATTACAAACATATATGCAATAACAGCACTAGACGCGGTGTCTCTCTTACCATCTGTATTAAGGACCGTCCACAATTTACATACTTTTATTCCAGTATGACGCATGTGGCACAAATCACCATATCTCAAATAAACAATTTTTCAGCCATTCTGGCTGCTGGAGCTTTGCTCATTCTGATTGCTGTAGTAGTTGGCAGGAATTATTGCAGCTCAAAATGTGAAACATTTAAGTGACATAAATATTCACATAAATCAATGAAGACAGCGTATATATATAGCCTGGAAGTAATTTGAAGTTCTTCGTTGTATCAAATATTACTGCAAAATATTGTTGTTTTGCAGAAGATGTATGAAGCAATTTAACATATAAACAAGAGCTGTTGTTCAGAAATGCTATCTACCCATAATTGTTCTGTGAAGCAAGTGCACAGTATATTTATAGCATCAAATTATTTATTTTATGCTTTTTTTGGGGGGGGGGGGCATATCACCCAACGCGAGTGTATCCAAGCATTAAAATATGTTATAAGATGTTGAGCACTGTACAAAAATAGTTTTACATTGAGTTCTAATGCAATTACTGGCAAATCAGGGCAATTTCAGCTGTAAATGAATTCATGAACGGTTACATAAAGATTATATGGGGAGCCGTAAAAGATATGCCGTCATGTTTCTTTGCGCACACGGCCTCAGAAAATCTTGTTAAATGTATTTATGTCTTTCAAGCAACCTACAATGTTTAACAAGTCTAAGAGTTTGCTTAAAGCAAAAAAAGATTTTTATTAGAGAGACATGGGTAAAGCAAACTTTTCCCTAAATACAAGCCAGCCGCAATAATACGTGTGTGTGCATGTGTCCGCGTGCGTCTGTGCGTGTATACTACTCCAAGCAACGGGTAGATATCTTCACCTGAGCTACTTTGATCCCATTAAAAGACAGACAAACTATGTCTTTCTCCATAAAAAAAGACAAACGATACAAAAGCCTTCCCACATTCGGGCCTAAAGCACCGTCCAAATCCCCGCAAACCCCTGCTGGAGTTTCTTAAGTTCCCTTTCTTAACTCCTGATAGCTAATTGCTCTGGCAGGGCTCTGGAGGAACTGCTGAGTGGCCTCCAGCCCAGTTTCCACTCCATTCAAATTTCCACACCTCCTTTTCTTCTCCTGTGCTCTTTTTGCTCATTCTTCATCTCCCCGTCTCCTGACCCAGCAGACCGTTCCCCAACTCTTTTGCTCCCGCTCTCTCTCCTCCATATCACTAAGAGTTTTTTAAGTAGTTATCTGTCTGCGTCTATGTGTTATTCTGCCCCTGTTTTTTCTAGGCTTGCTTTCAACGTCCTTCCATCAACCTGTCCTGAAGCAGCCTCTGAGGGTTCCTACTGGAAGGAATTCACCAACCGGGGACTATGAAGACGTAAGAGTGGATACCAAAGCAGATTCAACAACCTTTCTCACTGATTTATACATCTCGGTAGTAGAGCTTCTGAGCCATGGTATGATTTGCAGAACTGGAGAGTCCAAAAGCCCTCCTGAGCGGCACTGCGTGCATTCAGGCTGCCAAAAAGAGACTTCCAAAGCAGAACCGTGATAAAGAACTCTGGGGATCAATGACCAACCTCCAGGGTTAATTCGCAACTCTAATTGATTCCACCTAGCATTACTCACACGAGCATGCACAGCCATCCGACTGTACAAACAAGCACACATGCGCACAAATATGCATGCATAAAAAAAAAAAAAAAACATCTGGACACGTAAGCTTGAACGCATGAGGTCAGGCCAGCTGCTCGCTTATATGCTGGCCACTGACCTGCTGTCAACACAAACTAAGTGGCGAGGACAGGGTCAATTAGCAACGAGGGCACAGTTGTCGACAACGAAGAAACAGTCCGACAGGTCCTGTCATGTGGAGCAAAGAGCCTCTTGGCTTCATCCCTTTTCTGTCCAAATCTTGCACTGTTTGCTGGGCGCACCGAAAGCACCTCACCAACTGCTCACCTCTAGTTGTGTACGAGTGGAGACCAATAAAAACATCCATTCACACAAGCTGCCACATCCTGCAAAGAAAAAAAAAAGTCTTGGGTGTAATTAAAGCTCAGAAGAAGCCATTAAAACTCACAGCATCCCATTTCACACACTGTGGTAGGTGGAGAGAAGTGGAACTACGGATTAAAATGAAAACCACACCGTAGGTGCAAGCCGGGCAGACTGTGTGTGCACGCGTGTAAGTCGATGTCTGCTTCCTGTTAGGTGCGATTCAATATTTAATACCAAGGCACAAACAACTTTCTTGAAAAGGGACTTGAAACATACCGCTGCGTCTTTTGTCTTTGGCAGTTCAGTTGAGTCGAAGGTCAAAACTGGAACTGGAAGAAAGAAAAGGGAGAATATGCTATGCAGCTGTAGCAGGATGCTGCCAATTTACTGGGTCATCCTCGGGACATGTACAGAGATCTACAGTGCCCATTCTCTCCACTGTAAAATGTAAGATTTATTTATTTTAGCTCGAAGATGAATAAGAACAAAGCACATATGTAATATGAAGTACTAACCTAACAATTCTGCTCATGTGAAATCCAAGTTGAGATCACTGAAAAACAAACAATAGAACAAATCAAACATATTAACAGATTTGTCAGAACAATTGAAATGGCGAAGCATTAGTCTTTTACGTCGCGGGCCAACGAAACGGAACGTTTTTAATTAAAAGCAGCTGCACGAGTACAAAGGGAGTAGATTCTAGAAATGGCCACAAAGAAGTGACCTTAAAACCCCAGTCATCCGAAGCATCTTGGATTACATGTTGCATCGTTCAAAAGTTGGGGGAACTCTGAGTAAGAGTTTGAAGATAGTGAGAGAGGACAAGATACATGTACAGATTTAACCTTTGCTTGCCTGCAAAGGTTGTCTTGTAATGAATGCTTTACTTTATTTTATTTATTTATTTATTTATTTTAATAACACGTTCTTGCTTTAACGTGGTGCACTGAGCCGGCACAGTACTGACGAGAAACATTCTGACTGACACTGGGTAGTAGGTACCGCCACCATCGTGTCTGTCATATCAGTTACAATCAATAGGATGGTAGTTTTTCCACTAAACCATCAACCAGAACCATTTTTAAAAGTGAACCATTAAAAGAGACAAGTGCAACATTTATTCTGGACATGTGAGAGCAAAAAAATGTCCTGTTTTTTTTTTTTTTTTTTTTAACACTTGCTCAAACATGTTTGAGGTACCTGAAGTGGATGCCCTATTGGTAAAAGGTGAGAATGAGTGTAGTATTTTAGTCACACATCCCCAAGTACCAAGAACTTTAAGTTTTTTTCTTTTTTTTTGAAATGATCAAAAAAAGTATTTTGTTGCACGCTGCTATTCTTCAAAAAGTAATTATCGAAAATACTTGAAACAAATGGCACTTTAGCCAACATCAGCAGAGGGAATACTGTTTGTCCAAACTGTTTAAAAAAAAAAAGACAACATTTATTGAATGTCGTGAGAGCCAATTGATACCGTAGCATGATCCAAAGTGTGCTCAAAGCTCAATGTTTTTTCAGTGTTCTGTGTCTCCCATTTTCTTCCCGCATAGAATCCAAAATTTGTCAAGAAACCTGAAAGCACTGCTGCTAGGTTCAAACACCTGCAGGCATTTCATCTCAAACCAAGCTACATACAGTGCAGCAGTATAGAGTGAGGGGCACGTGTCTGAATTTAGTCTGGGGCAGAAGCGCTCACGTACTTTGCAATGTGCATATGCAGTAAAACATCGAAACTCGCAGCCAAGCTCCAGACAGATCCTGTGCATTACTCTTTTCAACTTGGAGTGACTTGAGAGTTTGGGATGAGAATGTGTGTGAAAAGACTGCATCTCCTCCAAAACCACTGTGCATGGAGTTTTGGAACGACGCACACGTGAAATACGCAAGTGAAAGCATTCCAGTCTTTTCCTGGATCAAGACAGTTCTGTTACAGAAATAAATTTATGAGGTTGGCATGGACTTCCATTTTTGCTCCGCGCGTTCTGTTTGCAGCCATTTTTCGTTCATTAGCCCTTTGAGAATGCAGACAACTAGCCGCATGCCAAAGAGCGCTTGGTGTCATGAACCTGGTGTTTCCCAGTGCTTCACCAATATTATAAATCAGATCTGATAAAAGGCGGAAAACCTGCTTCCAGGAGTAAGCGAAGTCTTAGACTTCATCTCTGGTGTCGCAGAGTTCCTGCCAAGGTGGACGAGTGCGCGGCTCCTGGTTTCAATTTTTTTATGACAATATCACACGTAGCCAGACCTTTCCCCGCTCGGTTTCCTAACTTCTACCAGGACACTATGGTTTCCAGTGACTCCAAGAAAAACCAGCATAAACCAGGAATAAGCCAGCTACATGCTGATAAGCATCACCTTGCTGCATTTTGCATCAGCACGTGAAATCCATTATAAAAAAAAAAAAAAACGATGTGAACGCCAGTCAGAGGTTTGGCATGCAATCATCAAATGATATAGTGTACAACCCATGGCCAAAAATATAAATAAACCATATGTTAACATGTTCTGAGTTTTTTTTTTCTTGATCAACTTGATGCCACACCATCAACACCTCTGATACGAAACAGAAATAGCCATTTTCTTGTTTGTATGGTGCTCTTGAGACAAAAAGGGTGACAAGGCATCTTCTGATTCCGTATGCTGAATTGTTCACAGTTTCTCTCCCACATGACATTCATTTAGCTGGGGTGGCTGCGAGTTTGATCTGGCCCGTGTAGTCTGGCTTTGTTATGTGGAAAGTATGGAAGTGAACATGCTCCAGCAATTGACATCTGACAGGCTTTGATGTTTGATGAAGGACAGAACTGGACAACTATGGGATTAATATAAACGCAACGTGTCAAGTGAAACATTGTGTCGCCTGATGGGAAATAGAACTCAATAACTGTAGTCTGTATATGTCACTCTCTGGGTTAGTGTCCAAGATACGATCAGGATGTGGTTGGGTTTGAAGAAAAAAAAAAAAAAAACTATGTTCACTGACTGGATTGTGGCGCTAGTAGAGCTGATCGAGCGTGAGGGACAGAGTTGATTGCAATGCCATGTTGAAGTCATCACGGCACACTAATTTATGAGTAAGAATCCAGTTTCATAAAAACAGTCCCAACATGTTTTTGCGCTAAACAGTATGCAGTAACACACCAAAACAATGAAGTTACTTGCTTCCTCCTTATCTTTACTATCTCGGATTGTTAAGAGTGAAATGAAAGTATTTTCGGCCAACTTGCTCCACTTTTCCGCATTGTGACTTTGACAACCTAAACACTTTTCAAGCCATCGTTTACCCACATAGCCACAAAAATACATTCTCATTTTTATGACTTTCTGTCTGAGCACACTTAAGAACATTTTCTGAGAATGGAGAGGCTAAAATCCTTCCTGATAATTGGCTAATAATGATGATCATGACGTTTACAGTCTTAATACCTGATAGTTTATTTCACTTCACTTTCAGAAAACCCAAAGATATAAGCCATTGAAATTGGGGGGGTTCAGTCACAGATTTATATCCAGTAAAGAACTGTCCAGAACATGATCAGAAAGGGTTTGGAGGGGCATCGGGAAGCCAGCTGCATCTCAATGATCAAGACTCTTGATTGATTCCATATTCATTTGCTGGCATATAAATACCGGTTCTAACCCTCTCTGTCAAAATTCAACAACACACCAATGACACACTTACACAAACTCAAGTTCGGGAACGATTCAAAAGAAAAACCAGCTCAGAGAAAGTTTGAAATAAGAGTTTACAGAACCCGAAAGGTTGTCTAGACTTTCGGAGTCAATCAAGACCTGAGTCTTGATTGTTGTCGAGCCATGAGAACAATCAAATACCCTTCAAGTGATCCCAGAAAGTTGACCAACGATCTGGACAGAGATGGAATTGGAGGACCAGTGACGGCTTAAGAATGACCAAAGCAGCATGACATAAATGGAATTGCTGTTTCTAATAAAGTAATTAAGTCCAGACTTCTTCTGAATTATTGTGGAGATGACTGAACTCTGAAGTATTAAAGTCATTCAGAGATTATCTTAAGATAATAAATAAAAACCCCAACACCTTAAACATTGCTTTTCTTCACAGCCAACACACAACTATTTATGAAATCACAACGGCATTGTCTGACAGAGCACCGTGACTGTCATGGAACGTCACATATTATGTGACGCTTTCCCGGTCGTAGACGACCATGATGTATGGATGCCTGCTAGGATAACAGACGATCATATAAAAATCCGATAACAGCGTGAAATACCATCAGAGTAATTCAATTGCTGCTGTATCATATTTACGAAGTGTCCGGTCAAAGTAAATAGTGAAAAAGATTTGTTTCCTGTAGGACAGGGTGTGCTTAGGCTACGGATGCAGGAATGTATTGCGCGCTATCCCAGAGCCAAGTTAAAGCATTTGGTGTTGCGGTTAGACTGGGATCAGATCCGGTGTTAAACAACGTGCCATGTGTCAAAAACAATGCTCTTCAGTTATAGTGCATTGTGTGAGGCGAGGGTTTGTGGTTGCCCAACTTTATAGTGCACTGTGAACTGTCAAATCTTTAAAAGTGGAAGTGGTGCATTACCAAAGAGGAAGAGACTGCAGAAAAATCATCATGTCAATCCATCAACATAAACCGGCGTCAGGGGATGTAAAAACAGGCAGCTCTGTGTTCAAAACTGAAATGAATTCACTGTATTATTCAAGTCAATTCCACCATGGTAATTTTACGAAAGAACCGGACACTCAAACTAAGCCTTTTTCAGTTGACTGGTGGGAAGGAGGAGGGTCGGGGGGGACGGGGACTGACACTCTTGGCCTGTGCCAAGTCTAGCACAAAGTGCTGTCAAACTGGGCATGGGTGGAGTTTTCTTTCATTTGGTATTTTCGTCGAGGGATGCAGTTTGAAAGGGGCACTTGTGCCGTAGTGGGAGTGAACACAGCCGACTTACTTCCTAACCAATTAAAGTGGCTCCACTCATTGAGGTTAAATACAGCATAGGAGAGGCACGCACACAGTCTTTGACATTGCGGAAGCAGAAATAGACTCGCTGGAGGCCATGCGGAAGATTGAGGCATGTAAAGCACGTTTATAAGTAACTGCAAGCAGACCTCCCTCCACTTGCAGATGATGTAAAGTTGGCGCAGCACAGTTGGCCAACCTAATTTCATTTGAAATTTGACTTTCATGGTTGTTTACATTTTGCCGGTTTAGCTGTTCATTGCTGATGTCATTTTCACACTTGTTCAAAATACGTAATTCATTCATTTTGACAATTTATATTTAGATTATTCATTAGATTATTGTTAAAACTGAGATTTTATGTGATGGACCAACACAAGGTAGCACATAATTGCATTTTTTTTTTTAATTCAGCCCCACTGCATCAATGCTCTTTATAAGTGCAATCGCAGGGGTTGTTGTTACTCGCTTTGCGCATCTAGACATTGAAAATGTTTGTCCCTTCTTTGCAAAAAAGCTGAAGCTTGGCCAGATCGGATAGAGCAGGGGCGCCCATTACGTCGATCCTGATCTACCGGTAGATCGAAGACAGGTCCCAAGTAGATCCGAGGAATGTCGAGGAGAAAAAAAAAAACAACCATTTGTGTGTCTTTGTACATGTTAGTAATATATTTTTTGTGTTAATGTACGCTGCACCCTAATTAACCTATCAGTCTTATTTTCACAAAAAAATAAATAAATAAAAATTAAAAATAAAATAAGGCAGGTAAATCTTGAATTTACAGTGGCGCGCGATTACGTCACCGGAAGTTGTTAGCGCTCAGCAGTCTGCAATTGCAGCTTGTGATCAGAGCTGTTGCGCTCTATCTTTTATCGTCATTATTCTCATTCAGAGTTTGCTTCATGTACAATTCACCGAGGGCACGGGCAAAGAATAGGAATCTAGGCGTGCCCAGGAAAGCACTTTAAAACGGTCCGTGTGAGCTACGATAGTTAACAGGCTGAAAAAGTGCATCGCATGCCTCAGTTTCAGGCTGTTTCTCATCATGGCGTGCATGTGTGTGTGTGTGTGTGTGTGTGTGTGCGTGTGTGTGTGTGTGTGCACGCGTGCCGGTAGGGGGAGCCCCCGGGAGGTTAGTTGATCGAAAAGTAGATCTTCGGTCCAAAAAGTTTGGGCACCCCTGGGATAGAGAGTATCCATAAGTAGCAATTTTCAAGTCTTGCCACACATGATTAAAGGGATTTAGGTTTGGACTTTAGCTGGGCCATTCCAACACATTAATATTTTTTTCACCAAGGGAAGCACTACCGCCGGCTGCATGCACCACACTGTAATTGGACCGTAGTTAATTTTCAAACTCCCCTCCACACCCCCTTTATTTATTTGTTTTAACAAACCCCAAATTATCTTTGCATGTACGCATTCATTTTATTCATATTTGAAAGAGCATTTTTGCCATGCATCTGCTTAGGAAATGTGTGGTCCTATGTGAGCCCCCCCCCCCCCTTTTCAGCATGTGAGCTACTTAGAAAAAATATCAAGTCCAAATGATCTATGTACTGCATGAACACACACACACACACACACACACACACACACACACACACACACACACACACACACACACACACACACACACGCGGTGATGCATTCAACTGAAATATGACTGGCTGGACTGTATATCAATCAAGTGACAAATTTCAATGGATGATAGGTGGGAGTTTTTTTTTTTATTTTTTTTTTTTAATTTACCATGAGCGCTCGGAATGATCCCTTTCACAAGCTACTGGCAGCTTATGATCTAAATCATTCCACTGTAGCTCTGGCGTTACGTTTAGGGTCAATGAAAGACTCTAGACCAGGGGTCCCCAACCGCCGGTCCACAGGGCATTTGGTACCAGGCCGCACAGAAAGAACTTGCCTTCATACCGTTTTATTTATTTCGGAAGACGAAAGATGTTTTATTTTGAAAAATTACCGGGTTCTCCGTTACATCCGTCTGTGTCAATCGCACTGTTGCTATTTCCGACATCCTACCTGTGTGAGCCGGGGGTTTTCTGCAGCAACGGCGACTAAAACAAAATTACGACGTAGACTGGACATAAACCACACACTTGAGGTGTCGTTGTCTCCTATTACCCCGAGATGGGACCGTCTGGTTACAGAAAATCAAGCTCGGGGCTGTGGTGAGTTGTCATTTTCATGCACTTTGAATTTGCGTTGTATCGCATTTTGAAGGTATTAAACATTGCCATAGCGATCAGAGTGTTGCGGCCAGATTCGACGCTCCTTGTGTTTATTATTATATTTCGAAAACACCACAGTTTTCATGCAGCTCATACCATATTATTTTGTATTATTTCCGCCACACCTTAAATGCCAGTCCCTGAAAATATTGTCTGACATAAACCGGTCTGTGGGGCAAAAAAGGTTGGGGACCCCTGCTCCAGACTGGCAGATGAATCTCCTTCTCAGTCTCACGTCATCTTCAACCGCGAACATTTTTTTTTTTTTTTTGGTCAAGATTTGCCCAGTATGCAGCTCCCTGCCAAAGAATAGCATCCCAATGGCATAATGTTGCCACCACCGGCATTTCACAGTGGAGTTAGTCTGTCGAGGGTGACAAGCAGTGTTGCTTTTCTGCCACACATAACACTTTGAATTTGGTCCTCCACCCATAAGAACAATAAATAAATAAACAAACAGACAAACTTCACTCTGATCTGACCAAAGGACCGTATTCCACTTGTTTGCACTGTCCCCTGCATTGCAGCGAGAATTCCTGTGCCTTATTTTCAACACTCTTCAATTAAGTACAGATGTGTGGAGAGCAGGACTTATAGTTGTCCCTTGGGTAGATTCTGTGACTTGATTTGTATATTTCTGCAGCTACTCTGGGTTGCCCATGAGCCTGTTGGCTGCTTTTTTGACCAATGCTCTCCTCACTGGCCGTGTCACTTTAGGTGGGTGGATGGCCATGTGTTGTAGCGTTAGCAGTTGTTCCATATTTTTTTCCCATTTTTGGGAAAATGGATTCAACGGCACTCGACGATTTGTTCCCAGTCAGGGATTAATTTTTTAGTGCGTGTGTGTGTGACTGTGTGTGTGCGTATAACCTGACCTTGCTTTAAACTTGTCTGGCGTGTTTGTCGGTCTTTCATGATGCTATTGTGTTGTTCATGAGTGTTCTCTAACAAACCACCAAGGCGGTCCCCGAACAGGTACATTTATACTGAGGGTAAATTGCACACAAGTGGAATCTAATTTGCTAATGAGATGACTACTGAAAGCAATGATGAGACTTAAGTATATTTCGGGGTGAAAAGAGTACAGGAGAATGAATAGAAATGCACACCACACTTTTCAGCTTTATAGTCGCTTAAAACTTCGAGAACTGTATATTTTTTCAACAAGGGCACGACAAAATGCAAAAAAAAAATTAATGTTTCCCAACCAGGAGTATGTGAGCACATTGCAAGGGGTACGTGCAAACATTCACTAATTTTCAAGATAAGTAAACATTCTCCATCATTTCATAAGCTCATTGATAAGTTTTTTTTTCTTCTGCACCCCAACTTATTTATTTCCCCAAGGAGACAATAACCTGCAGACCAGCCAGACCAAAAATGACAACAGCCGCGTGTCAGCTCAAGCATCCCTTTAACTGATGAAAATGAAATAAAACTGCTATCGAGGGTGTGAATATATAAGTGCATTGGATTGAATGGCTGGACTCTTAAAAGACATAAAAATATTTCCTTTGAAATGACAATGAGTTAAGATTTATGTTTCGATATTTAAATTTAAAATGCCTGTTAAAAGAGGACTTATTCAACGCAGTTCGTTTTATATGAAATGGATGGTTGCCTGACGGATGACAACACAGAGAGCGAGTCAGCCTATTGACGTATTGATGTATTGGATTGAGCATATGGCTAGTTTTAACCTTAACTATTAAGCATTGGGTTTCCTTCTTCCTGTATTGTTTCATTGTCACTGTCATGAAAGACAACAGTAAAACGTTGGATAATAAAACAGCGAACCCACAAGCACTCAAAAGCATATGGCTTTTGTCTCTGTGGGGAAATGACTGCAGTTGTCACAAATGGGTCTTTATCTGGCCCAGTTCCACTTGGCAGTGATGCAAGCACACACACATAAAACGGCAGGCTAACGTTCATCCCTTTGCACGTGCTGCCTGCACACAAGCGGCACAAAACGTCGACCACAGAGACAGCACTTACGCGTGTCATTTGAATTGTCCGTACAGAATAATGCAACGAGTATGTCACAATTCAGCCCGATGTCGCAGAGTGTCAGTAAAATTAATTATAAACGTATGTCTAATATTTCTTCACTTCCCACAGGAGACAGCAGGAAAAACATACAAATGGCCGTCCAACCTCATGTTGACTCTCCAGTGCAAACACCCAATAAACCTGTCTGAAACTTAAAGGGTAATCACTCAGTGTGTGCGTGTGCATGTGTGCAAAGTGCATACGTACAGTACACACATTCACACATGCCTTTGGATCACCAGCAAATGGGAAAAGGGTTTAGTGAGAGGACTCGCAAAACAACATTTTCCAGCGATGCTAATTGGCATACTTTCTCATGGACAGGAATGCTACGATAACATCCACCTCTATTCCCCAAGGAGACCTTGATCCTGTAGCCGTTTACTGGCTCAGGCAATCTTGGTGCGGATAAAAGCAAAGGAGAAGGCCCCCATTATAAAGATGGAAAGATCATCTCATCCTCTTGGGCAGACGCATGGTACAGTATTTCAATATGTTTGGGGATTCCACCCCTCACATTTCGAGGCCCACTGAGGTTTGAAACAGAAAGAGACTTTCTGTCATTTTGTTTCGCCGTGCAAATTTTTTCACACCGCGAAGGACTTGGACTAGTGGGGAAGGTTGGTCCGTTCTGGGACAGAGTGGAGCCCTGTCTCTGTGGGGGATGGTCACAGATGTATGGGATTGATGAGGTGGTGATGAGAGACTGAGATGTCAGGGAACAGACACCCATTCAACGTGAGACCCGTAAGAGACGCCCAGTGGCGAACTCTGTGGCCCATCATCTCTACTCTCTGCCCTGGACCAAGGAAAAGGAATGAGAGGAGGGTCCAGAAGAGAAAATGTGATGACTGCCCAATTGGACGAACACACATCACCTGCCGTTGGATGGTGCTGATGTGTGACCTGGGCCAACTTCCGTGGTCAAACGCACTTTGTTCAACTTAAATATATGCCGACTTCGGGATGTACGTCCGCATATCGCCAACTATTAAGTGGTGTTGTGGTGTGTGAAGGTCATTACAAGTGGGGTAAAAGGCTCTGCTGCCGGGCCTCCCGGGTATTGCTGAGCACAGAGACACTGAAATTTGACACTGATATATATCATTCAGGTATTTAAGGGGAGACTGCAGCTATTGTTCTAATACGAAAGGAAGCACATTCTACATTTGCCCGCCAAACTACTGAGAGCCTGTCGACAGTGTGAAAACTGGTTGGTTGAACCCAAAGCTCTGAGTCTGCTGTTAGAATGGCAACAGTTTAATTGTACCTTCCGCCATTGAATGAAAGAGCCTCTAATTGTCTTGCCCATCACAAAACATGCTGGTACAGAATATTGTAAGAAATAATTTTCAGACTATTGAAGTGAAATTGGGTAATTTCACACACCTTTCTGCCACACGCCTGATAATCTATCATGGCACACGAATAAATCACTATCTGCGAAAGACCCTCTGTGCAATCGGAGAAAGGCAGTTTCATTGAAATAAATTATTTCCTGTCCAAATTGACACTCTTCTGTTGCCATGGTGTGGCTTTGGTTTCGTTTATGTTCATTTGGAGTGCGGGTGGCACAGGAATGCGGTGAGGGACAGAACTTATGATGCACTTAAAATGATTTACTTGCCCAAATTATGGGGTGGGTTTCAAACACATCACTTTGCACATAAAGTGCATGGCATGAAGCAAGTACAGTAATTATTGATAATGACGTCAATTTACTGTTCTTTTTAAATTCAATCTTTCGCTCTGCAATAAGGATGGAATGATTCCACCATCTTTAAATGATAACCATTACTGTATTGGCCACTTTCCTTAAGAATATATATTTTTCTCAGGTATTATCACATACTACGATGAGAGTCGCTATTATCTGCATGCGTAATTTGAGTGGATGACGTTCTTTGGATACCCAGAAAATAAAATGACATTGGGATGCTTTGTTCCTTCGCAGTGGGCATACAGTGGCGCCATTGCCGCACTGACACCAGCGTTTGAACACAACTCTCAATTCGTCACATCTCACCATGCCCATCTTGATAGTTTTCAACGTCATTCTCACTGATGCGTGTTAAAAGTGAAAAGGCTGAACAAACTTCACTGTCACTACCAAAACTCTGACATACTGTAAATAACGAGAGCAACCTTGGTGGTCCCAATACTTTGTAAAGCAAGATGGCATGTGGTTATTAGAAAGGTTCAGAGTGTAAGGAAAAATACGATCTTGTGGTCTACAGTGGAGCGTTATCAGGATATAGAATAACCTGCATCGGGATGGACAATTTTGGCAATATTGCATACTTTTGCTTATTTTGCCTTTCATAAATGATTTAGTTGTGGCCTAGACTTGGGGTATTTGACGCGCATTTGCATGTGTTGAGGGCAGAGGAGTTCAGAAAAATAAAGATGGACAGCACACAATGGAAGTGTTTGATAGGATGCTCACAAAGTATTTTGTATTCAAAGGGATCCAAATAGCATAACCAAAGAAACAATTGCCCTGGCTCTGGAGATATATTTTTTAGTATTCAACTCATGCTTTCAACCAAAGCAACTCAATTTGAAGAATGTTTTTTTGCAATCTTCGAACAGATTTGCATTTTTGCACTTGGTTTGAGATAATGACAATGTGTGTGTCATTTTGTATCTGGAGCCATTGTCTGACTCTCTGTGATGGTGTGTGGGAGCCAAGGTCTGGCTCAATAGCTCCGTGTAGGCTCTATTTACCAAGCATTGATGGAGTCCAGATGAGCTTTCTCTGGCTCCCTTTTCACTCTCTCCATGCTCAGTGAAGCTGCACCACCAATTTCAACAGCCAGGCAGAATTGGAATCGCAATCCATAGTTAGTCAAATAACACCAAAGAGATGGATGATGTTCTATCGTGGCAACATGGGGTATGAATTTAGATCAAATGTCCTGACAAATGCCAATTCCAATAAAGTCGGCACCTTGTGTAAAATGCAAATAAAAATCAAGTTCAATGATTTGCCAAGCACTTTGAACCTGTATTTAATTCAGTTCACTACAAAGACAAGATATTGAGGGTTCAAACTGATCAATGTTATTGTTTTTTTTCTTTATTACAAATATTAACTAGTGAATGTGATGCCCGCAACACATTTCGAAAAAGGTGGGACATGGCCATCATCTTTCCTTTTCAAGGGATCATCTGCATGGTGTGGTCCATTTTTCACTAACAAGCTCAATGTATGTATTTTTTTTTTTTAATCAGGAAAATATTAGCTTGCATTTTCAATTTTATCACTTTGATTTGTAGGAATCAGTAAATAACGAAATCTCAAAATGCCTCTTTCTAATCATTAATATAGCCACATCCCCTTCCCTCTTCAGATGTCTTGGGAGGAGTGAGGTAAGGAACCGGAGAAAATGTGTCCATTCAAAACCATTTTACATACATTGCTAAGAATTTCCCAAAACAGTGACCAATTGGGACCTAAATTTATGTTGACATCTCTACTTAAGCCCACCTGAAACTCCAAGTCCACTTCCAGGGGCAATACCCGCACCACTCATCCAAAAAAATTATGTCAAAAGCGACCACACTCGCCCGTCCGTCCATCCATCCATTTTCTGCGCCATATATCCTCATGAAGGTTGTGTGTGGACGTGGGCATTTTTTCAGCGTCCAACTTTGAAATTTCTCTAAGCCGACCTCTACAGCTTGCCGACATACTCCAACGGGTCACTTTGACCGCAACACCAAGCTACATCTCTGGCCGGACAAGAGCATTTGACTTACTACAGCTGGATGCACGGCGGGCGAACCGTGACGCAGACGTCCGGTAAGAGTGCGACCACGACCCAAACACCTGACTGCCTGATAGGCAGGCGTCCGCAACACACAGGGTCTGATAAGAAAGGGACCGCGACCCGAGTTTCTTGCCTGGGGTGACCATAGAGCTACTCGACTGCCCAGACAGTGGGCATCCACTGTTGGCGGGCCGGTCCAGTACTTGCACTCTTCTACGACAAAGCCACGCTGTAGTCACAAGCAGAATTTGTTTTGGCAATGTCTGGCTGAAATAAGCAGGGATGTCCCTGAAAAATGTGTTGTTTGAGAGCATCTGTTGCTCCAAAACCTGGATATACCTTTCAACATTCCTGGTACCGTCACAGATTCTGGGTTTTGAACTTTGCATTAACAATCCGCACGGTCCTTATCCTCTTTAGACTAGAGAACCCAATGTCCATGATTTCCCAAAACAATTTGAAAAATAAACTCATCAGAAACTTTTCCACTTTGCGTCACTCAATCTCAGAGGAGCTGCGGCCCGGAGAAGCTAGCGGCGTTTTCTGCGGTTTAGCTGAAACATTCACTTCGTACGGTAGAGTTTTAACTTACATTATTAGCTGTTTTAACTGACAATGGTTTTCTGAAGTGGTTCTGAGCCCACATGGAAAAATCCTCGACATAATGATGCCAGTTTTTAATGCAGCGGGGCCTGAGGGATGAAAGGTCACTCGCATTCAATGTTGGTTTTCGGCCTTGCCACTTACGTGCAGAGATTTCTACAGATTCTCTGAATTTTTTGATGGTTTAATGGGCCGTAGATGATGATATTTCAATTGTAGAAATGTTGTCAATGTTAAACCGTTGGACTATTTGCTCACGCCGTTGATTGCAAAGTGTCAAACCTCACCTTGTCTTTGCTTGTGCACTACTGAGCCTTTAAGTTAATCAATTTGAACATTAAATACATTCAATATTGAAAACAATCTACAAATGAGTGTTTTCTATTTTTATTTACATTGCACACAACATTGCAACCTAAATGGAATTGGGGTTTGTAGAACAACTCCATAAAAACTGAACATCTCAGCATAGTTTTGTACGACAATTCTTATTTGTATCTTATAATTGCAAGATTTTTCTTTTGTTTTAATCTGTGTTTCTCACTCTCTGCAAAAGGAAACAATCCCTTCCTCTCCAGGGACGAAACCGGGGACTTCAGGGAAAAATAAGACCCCAGGTATAAAGTATAGATGGTCTCCAGGCCCCTTTCTCTCCATGGAAAAGCACTCCTGAGCCCCAGGCTAATCCCTTCCATGTGCAGAGCCCCAACACCTTCCACCCCCCCCCCCAAAAAAAAAACTGCAATAGCAACATCAAGGAAAAATCTGTGTGATGTGAAAATCTTCAAAGGCTGACACTTCAGCTGGTCGCATGGATGCGACTCTGAAGAGGTGATCCCTCCAAGTCACTCATGTCAGTCACCACTCCTTAACAGGTGCACGTTAGCAGTGCAATGAAAATGGGATAAGCATTTCCCTGTCATAGAAATCAACTACATTCGACTAAATGTACTGTATTCAGGCAATCATCAATATTATTTGTAATGGGATGGGAGCATAGATGTCACAACAGGCCAGGCAATATTCTGGTGCTCCTGAGCCGAAGGGACCCCAGAGAGGCAGCTGACGTTGGCCTGTACCAATGACAAAACAATGACAATACTTTTGACACTGCAATGTTTGATTGGGTTTTTTTGTTTGTTTGTTTTTCACAATGAACAATCCCTGTCATCGACTCTAGTGAACTTTCTGATTTTGGCAAGAACATTTGGGTATCAGCCCATAATAAGCACATGTCACCAGCAAGTCTCTGAACAACATTAATATTTTCCTCATGTTTCTGTATTTTTGTAATATTTTCTCCTCTCTGAATAGTTTCAAGTAAGAAAATATTGGCTTTTTTTTTTGTTTTGATTTAATATGATTGAACATTGGAATTTATTTACGAGTCGGCCTCACAGTGCAAATGTGCAGGGTTAGATTCCGGCTCTGGCCTTCCTGTGTGGAGTTTGCATGTTCTCCCCGGACAAAACTCACGCAGGCACCGGGAGAACATGCAAACTCCACACAGAAAGGCCGGAGCTGTGTGTGTGTGTGTGTGTGTGTGTGTCAAAAAAAGTTCAACAGTTAACATTCAACGTCCTTTTTTGTTTTTTGCCCACAGGTACAGATGACGACTGACAGAACCCTTTCTACGATGGAACTTTCCTGTACGACTGAGAGCCTCCACAAGCATTCAACTCACGTAATTGTAAACCTATATTATGATACATCCAAAATTTTAAATCAATAAGGCACACGTTACATTGATTAATTCCGTGTTACTAGTTAGTCAGAAAATAAAGCCAGATGCATGTCATGTGACTTGAAGTTAAAACTTGGAATGTAGCAGTTCTGTAACAGATAAAGCAATTGTTTCCCTCGTGCCAGATATGAACTGAACATCGTCCAAATCAAATGAAAACACACCCTGACTTTGATACTACAAGTCTCATTTTCAACATTTTGCTGCAGGCTGTTACTGTAGCTGATGTCAATGCTCGTTTCTATTGACATAGTCGACAGAACACACGATGGAGAATGTGTGCTTCCATCAACACGACACATCCACAAACACACCTATTGTACTTAATACTTGAAAATCAATCTGTCTCAGCTTTGAAGCATAATATTTTTGGCAACATGCCCAAAATTACAGGAAGGGAAGGTTAAAAAAAAAAAAAAAGATGAGCTACATACTGTACATGTGTGCTGCATTAAAGATTGCTGATTTCCTCAGCTAATGTGCCCTGAGGACTTTGTCCACATGATATGACGGAGCGACATGCTTACTGTGAGCCATCGTGTACCGGTCTGCTACACATTAGTTAGATAACCTGATTTTACTTAGCTTGTGTTTTTATTGTTCAAAAAAAGCACAGCTGCTAGTAATTCAACGCAACACAAAATGTATTAAATTAATGGTGGTGTTTTGTTTTTTTTGTTTTTTTTGAAAGGAAATGTGTACCTGGCTAGGAATTAACAAGCACAATTTGATTAGTTTCACTGGAAGAACTACACGCGTTTTTTGTTGTTGGGGTTTTTTTCTGTGTTTGAATCCAAATAGTGCTTGTATTTTGGGAATATCTGTCAAAGTTGAATGAACAGGTTTCCATTTCGATGTAACAGACGCAAGAAATTGTAGGATAGTGAATAACTGGTGCCACCTAAGAGATCATCCTGCCATTTCAATGGTTTTATGAAAATACACCAAGTTATCAATTAATCAAAGGAAGAGGAATGAATTAGTTTCAGTTTTATATTGATCAAAGTTTTGTCTGTTTGCTTGGTGAAAAACACTTGCTCCTTGTTCATCTGGCTGGCTTGTAGTGGATGTGACAAACGGAATATGTTTTCAGCAGAGTACCTGCCCTCTAACCGAACAGAAAAAATGAAATTCACACTTTGTCAGCTTTCTTTTTCTCCCAGTTTCGCCAGTAAAGATAATTGCATGGAACTGCATGGCAATTAATGGCTACGTATTGCTATAACCAGATTTCTTCACATTCTGGATCTCATTTACTTTTGGTTGCACATGTAAAAAAAAAAAAAAAAAAAAAAATTAGGCGCAAACTTGATTGTTCATGCAACACAGGTGGAAGATGATCTCCAAACCGTTTCCAGTCAGGATTTGTGTCTGCCAAACCGGCAATACTGCCGTTCATTTTGCACCTTCGAGGAGGAGCATATGTTTAATTTATCATGTGCATTGTCATTTATCCAACTTGATGAATCGCGCTGACTAATTTTCTGTTTGAAAGGCAGGTGCAAGCTAGCATGCAATCGTCAGTACCCGATAGCTAAAATAATGCAAGGATTCAGAGTACCTAAAAGGAACAAGCATTTCACACTTTCATGCACCCTGTCTCCTGAAAACATGACAAGCTGTCCACTGTAGTAACCGCTGTCCCTGAAATGGTTCATGTATCATGACAATCTTGTCTCGGATACTGAATATCAGTGACAGTTTTTCACATTAAAAGACGAGATAGTTGATTGTGTTGGTTTTTTTTTTTGTCATGGTTATTTTTTTTTTTGCACATGTTCCAGACCACAAAATGTCGATGGAATTCACTCACAAAAAGAAACAGGGTTTATCACAAGTGGAACATAAATTACAACTTGATATAATTACTTGAAGACATATCTGAAAAGATTTAGATCCTGGTTTTAATATTTCATTCCAACTTTTTGGAATTTTTGATTGTATTTGACTTGCGGCATCCGCATAAATCCTTCCTGCACATAAGAGCTTCAAGAAATGACTGTCCCTGTTTTCTATTTAACAACAGTTTCGCATTGGCAGCAGTTGATAAGATTGAGCGCTTCATGTGGGGAACATTACAGATTGTTTATTAAACCCAACTTTGTTGTTGTCACATCAATGTTAATTGTCTTTTAACAATGATGTCAGGGTGCAAGACTACATTTCTTTCTGCAGCCAAAGCCACAACAGTTACGGAATAACGCAACCAAGATTCATGTCACCGCTTTCATTCATTCTCTTCTGCACGATGTTGAAAAGCTGAATGTTGAGTATTTTCGCCCAAGTGAAATAACTGGGGAGAGCTTTTGTGTGCGTCTTCACAAAGTCAATGTTCTGAACAACGCATATTTTCTCCTGCGCACGTCTACTTTCAAGGAGGTGCACCTCATTCATCCAATTCTTCCTGTTCTTACGTTTTTGTCTTCGGTAAAACTCCCTCTCAACAACATATTCACTCAGGTGGTTTCGTGCATCATCTGGGTTTCTCAATCCATTTTTTTTTTAAATGATAAACGAACATGACAATGGCTGTCCGATTTGGTTTTATGTATGCTTTTCTGTCTGTCAAAGCACTTTGAGCACAGGTTTTTAGAGAGGCTATCTATAGAAAGTTAAAACTTTAATCGGAAAGAGTACCAAAAGGGAATAAAGGTAATATATAAAGATGTTATTAATAATATTGTGAACAAAGCTGTGATGACTAAAGATTTTCCAAAAGTCAAAAAAAAAAAAAATCATCTCGATGAATGCCTTATGAAGAACTCCATGATGAATAATTCCTTTGCATCCCACATTTTATCATAATGCTTTCTTACCTACCTTTTAAAGAGTTTTATTTGCCCAACGAGACTCAGAATGGGCTTGCAACCCTGTCTGCAAGTCATACGTACAAACTTGAGCTGTGTTGTAATCATCTGCAATCTGTCAGCGTCATCAGGGTTCTCCCAGATAACTATGGAATGACTGGACCTTCAAGAGCAACCGATCCCGGCCAAATTCCATCTTTAGAGGAGGATAACAGAGATCGCGCTGGTCCTTCGTTTGCTAAAAAAAAAAACGTTGACTGAACTACTGTCTTTGAATTGCCAATAACGATGTAATAATGACTCGCATTCAATCTAATTCTGACCTCAGCCACAGGTGCTTTCTCTTTCACTTCTTGATTTATAATTGTCTCAAAATGCAGTTGTCTTTTCGGGCTTTCTCTTCCACCCCACTCCTTCACGACTTCCTTTTTGCTCTCATATGTCAACATCTCTGAGTAGTTTAACACACCCCAGTCAAGTTCAAGCAACACCCAGTGTACACCGGTGACCTTCAAAGCAGCTGCAGATCTGAGTACTAGCTGACTGCAAGACAACTCGAGTCCAAGGTAGCACTGACAGCATCATCCTAGCTTAATGAGGTAAGAAGAAAACATGCTCTGTATGTACTCCAAACCAGTACTGCATGTACGCAAGCACATGCAAGGTAAACTGTGATCATTAAATGGAGCCTCAGATAATGGGGTGCGGGGGGGGGGGGGTCATCAAAACGAACACATTCACTATGCATTGGACAGGGGTAGATGTTGACATGAAAAAGAATTTTACACCCAAACGACATGACTTCTTTCAGGAGTGCTAATGCTGAGCAAATTAGGAAGGCGTGGCAATCGCACAGGTTTCCCAAACAGTAAATCAGCGGAGCATGAGAGTTCATCAAGTTCAAATGGAAATCAAGACAGATTTGATGGAGTAAAAAGAAACAATGCAAGCGTCTCTTCACCCTGAAAATGCAAACACAGCCATGTATCGTTTGACACCTGCGAACAATAAAAGACGTCGGAGAATTTAATCATCTGAAAAGTGAACGCGTGCTTCGGAAGGATCATTTGGCATTTCATAAAGGGAAAGGTCAAAGCGGGTCAAACAACATCGGTGCCTTTCCGTGTATGATACACGATGCAGTAAATGAAAAGGAAATCCTACCTATCATTCATGGTCTTACTACACATCATTTATCTTGACTGACTGCACCTGGACTTCAGCCCTGTCTGTCTACCTCCTTAGCCAATTTTTTTTTTTTAAGAAAATAAACAGCCTACCTTAACACACTTCAAGGCACGTCCCTAATTTGAACTCGCAGTCCACTGTACTGCCAAACATTCCTGCCAATACAAGCTTTAATCCTGCCAATACAAGCCCCACAAAAATCCCCTTGAGGGAGAATTTGGAATGCTGGAACGTGTGACAATGGACTAACAGTGGGACATTTGGACGAGCTGCAGTTCCAAAAACGATAGCAAAACAATATTTATGGGTCAAATGGAATGCATCAATCTGACTGGAACAGTGTGCCGGAGTGTGTAAAATAATGACGGCGGTAGATCCCAGGTGTCCCCCTACACACAAAGCACCGCTGCTCTTTACCGAAGTGCAAGTCACAATGGAAACTTAGATAACGGTAAAATGGATATCCCAGTGAACTGATTATGTGAGGTTTTCAATACGTTGAATTTGGTCTGTGAATTACAGTGCTATATATAATTTGTATCTGCATGTGAGGCTTAGAAAAGGGAATGTTTTACTATACCTTTATCAAAACTGCTCAGAATTAAGTGTCAGGAAAGCCTTGCTGTTTTCTGCTATGCATACATTTGCACACAAGGGAACCACGAGGAATTTGGGGCCCTGTGGAAAAAAAAAAAAATCTCACTTTGGGCCCAACACCTTCAATGCCGCAAATTGAAAATATTTAACCCAAGAGCCCTGTCAGACACGGGCCTTTAGAATTGTCATCACAACACCTGTGACATTGCCCCGTGTTCAACAGGAATTACACATGACTAATACACAGCTGATTGAAGTAAAGTGATAAAGACATGGCAATAAATCTAACTGCTAACGTTTTTTTTCCTTAAATACAAGTCTGGCATTGCATAGAATTATTGAAAAGGCTGTCTGTAGTTTCAAGAGCTGGCTGTCTGAGACAAAAAAAAAGCGAGTTGAATCACAGTTAAAGAACTGTACACTATCCATTTTGTTATTTATACATATCCAGATAGATCCTTCTGCAGAGGGCTCTGTTATCAAACCGTTGTCCTTCAAAGACTGCTTGACGCAGGGGACTCAGTCCATGTGTGCTGAATGTCCACCCCCTTGTGGACATATTCGGTACTGTACATTTTGCTGCATGTGGTGTCCTAGTCTTGTATTGAACTGGGGTTCTCTTCCGGTAATTTGGCTTCCATTCGTCTCAATCGATGTGTGTTTGGTTCACTAAATTGTCCATAAGTGTAAATGTGAGTTTCGGTGTCTCTGTATATGGCTGTACCCCACCTCTCACTCTAAGTCAGCTGACAAAGTCTCCAGCCTCCCCATGACCTTGCACTATAAGCGGGTGGATGATTAGCAAACTGGCAAAGCCGAAGAGGACAAGGAAAAAGTAAAAGCTGCCAAACCAAAGCCCTGTAGGCCTTAAAGCAAATCTGTATTGTACAATGAGTCTTTTCAACATTTGTAGAAATGTTATGGTTTCAAAATCCCACAAAACTTAACATTTGACATTACTTAAAAAAAAAAAAAAAAAAGCAACAACCACTGTGCTGCTCCTCCATGCTTGTCCTGTCATATTGAAATATGCATTTTTCAGGACTTCTTGGGATATGGAAGGCCGCCAAGTGCGAAAATTATGCAGACTTAGAAATAGCAGTGGCGAGGGATGCAATTTTGAGCGTTATCGAATTTAGACAGCCTACTTGCAGGGCGACGGAGTCATCAACCCTCAGATGCATTTTTCGCAAGGATGCAGCTCCTGAATTAAGACACAGCAAGCGAGTCAGCATGGATCGAGTGTTAGCACAATCAGTGATGCTAACCAATCAAAGTGCATTTATGCACATAAATGATGTACTGTATGTGATTTTGGTCTTGACTCAAATGAAATAAGGAGTTGAAAATGAAATGAATCAGTGCAATTCATTGAATAATGAGTAATCTATAGTCCACGGCAAGAAAGGAAGTCAACCAAGTAAAACATAAGCGACACTAAGTGTAATTTAACAACACGTGAAGAGAGGAGGCTGTATGCGCCGGTAGGGCAGTTCCCACAGAAATAAAATGGCCATTTCTAGCTTTTAATTGCAAACAGACTCTCATCACTGGCAATTAAAACGGTCACTGTCGGTCCAGATGTCATTCATCACACAGACAGGCCAATTCATGCATAGCTGGGCTATTTCATTACTGACGTAGATGAGCAATTGTTGATTTTAACTGATCGCATCGGTCTGCATGCGAATGAATAATATGGGTACAAGAACAATGGCAACATCTGAGAAAAAATAAATCTATAAAAATACGAGCCCTCATGAAACAACAAAATCTAACACCATCAAGAATGACGGAAGATCTTTTTGCATGTCAACAACCAGCACCTCATGTAAAATTACCCATTACAGACAACACACGACATCTCAAGATCACAGCTCTGTTGACAGATTTCTATCAGAAAAAGGGAAACACATTTTTGGGAGCCTATACAGTAACTAAAAAATATATATATCGAAATGACATGTAATATAAACCATCTGGATACCTCACAGCAGGTTCCCGGGGCTTTGCTATCATTTATCAGTTATCAGCTGTGTCGCGGACATTATTGCTGGCTTGAGAAAGCGTGTTCCTTTGACCCGGAAGTGCAGAGCACTAAAACTTAATGTCAGTTTTATGGCATTGTCCCCATCCACCTCAAATTTAAGAGCCGTATTTGTGCTGATTTCCTCTTAATAGCATGAGCAGGTTGGAGCATCATCTGAGCTGAGGGCAGAACGCCATTGAAGCTCACTCTCCCTGTCAGTGATTCGAATGTACTCAACCTCACACAATGTAGCTCACAAAGACATTGGAGAAGTGATACTCATCCACAATTGGGTCAACACGAGACTTTGCACTAGCTCGACACAGCGCTGTTCTGTTTGTGTGTTCCGCTGGGTTTTACAACCATAAATCAGATCCTCGCACATAAGCGTTCAGGTTCGGGTGTTGAGAAACATATTTGAAGAATAAAACAACATGTCAAAGGGCAAGAAGCTTGGCGTTGAAATTGAGTTTGAATTAACCGCATTAGTACATTTCTGTCCAACTGCGCAGCTCAAATAAACAACCACGCTCCTCTGCAACTTCTGTGGTGAGTCAAATCTGCGCTCTTCCACAATGACTCAACAGACACCAAGGTGAGCAAAGATAAAATATTCACTTGGTTATCTGGATATATAGTTTTCGCTGAAGTACAAAGAAACAAACAAAAAAAAAAAGTTATTTTGCCAGTTTTGCCAGGCACAGACAGAGACATAGTGTACTAGGCTTCTCCTCACTGTTTCCAGCCGAAACCTCAGTCAGGCCTCAATTTAACATGGCTCACAATGATGTCTGGAAAAAAAGAAAATATGCCAGCACACATATTATAATATTAATTACCAGTACCGCAGTGTATTTGTGCGCACAAAGAGGAAAAATAGATCACAAACTAAAAATAAGAGCGATGTCGAACCAGAGAATTTGTCCACACAGAATTGTTTTTCAAAGAGTAAAACAGCACCACATTTTGCATTCGAGGCCAAAGTAAACGTGAAAACCCGACACATTACCCTTGAAAATCTTTTGGTTGCTATGAAGGCTTAAACAGACTGATAAATGACTGGATGAAAAGCTGCTGCTGTGTCCTTCTGGTCACGCAAAAGAAGATAAAGGCATTGGGCGGATGGATGGCAACCGTGACAAGTCGACTAAACAAAGCGGCTGCTCTTGCTGTGTTATGGAAGCTATGGTGTGTCTACTCTATCCCATCCACCTCTGACTGAACCAAAGCCAGATCACTTTAAGGAAGAGAACCAGTTATTGTTAAGACCTCAAAAGCTTTGGGTGGTCCATGTTAATGATGTACACGCGTGCATGATGTGTGCCAGACAGGAACATGCAAATACAAGCCTAATAGAGTTTGATACATACATGCTCTGTTGAACGCATGCCATTTTCTCTGCCGCGAGAGAACCGCAGCACGATCAGCCACACTTCCTGTGCATACGTATACCTCTGATCTCGGGAATGCATTTTTCTTCATGTTTTTCCATACTTTACTGATTGCATATCCAGAAAGGCTCTCGTGATGACTCATAGCACCTGACTGTGTGCCAGTGGTATGTCAATAAACACGTGTACACACATGCAAGAAGCACAGATAGACATCATGAGACATCTTTTCAACTGTGGACAACCAATGACACCAGCACACATCACTACATGGGTATGAAGCAAACCTGTGCAGACCGCATTCATCCAAAAGAAGTATCTCTACACAAAGTCAGTGGCATGACTTGGGCCCATGAATGCAGAACAAGAGTGCAGTAGAATAGAATCTGTTACGACAAATGCTTTGCATTTTTTTGCAAAATTTTTGTGCAATTTGAACACCATCTCCAGAGCAAACGCCTCTAAAGTCACACAAAAATACACATTTTATATACCAGATAATAATATAATATTTTATAATACCAGATCAAAACTAGCATTACCTCCAAAATAGTAATCATCCATTTGATTTACTGTACAGGCAACAGTCTAAAAATTAATGGTCACTGGACAAGACAAGCAAAACAGCTATTTTAAAACATAAAATTTTAACGAATAGAAGGTATCAATAAACATCACAGATCAGGAAATATTGCAAATCTGTAACATAGCAGAAGGGCAGTGACAAAATCAGTACACATATCTCTGTCCTTACTTCTCAGTAAAAGGACAATGAGACCATCAATCCATTTTTTTACACTGTTTATCCTGTTTACGCCCTGGACTGATTCACCCAGATATTCACATCTATAGCCCTGTTCACACGGCAAGATTTACTCCGACGCTGCACCGACTCTACGCCAGTGGAGCGTTCACACGTGCAAATTTACTTCGACGTAGCGCCGCTCAACAGCCTAGTGCGCATTAAATTTGATCCACCTCAGGGAGGTGGTTTAAAAATTTCCTCCGAAGCAAATGCTCGTTTGCGAAGCAGCACCGAAGCAAATGTGCGCGTGTGAACGCAAGTGGCGTAAATTTGCTCCAGAGCAAATGCTCGCTTGCAGGGGAGTGGCCTCGCTACGCTCGCTACCAGACGCACGGAATCCGACCCCGGTCGACAGTAACGAGGGGGCCAGCGACACAGACGAAGCCCGGCCGTGGACCCCCGTCCCTGGTAAAAGTGTCGGCGATTTAAGCGGTGAAGACAGCGCTCACGATCAAGACGAGAATCGAGAAAGCGGTGACGTCAGCCGAGCCCGATTTGCAGGCCCGAGCCTGAAGCAAACCCGACATTTCATATTTTATTTGTGAGTATTTTTGGGAGAAAAAAACACAAGATTTCTTACGGTTAAAATAATCTACATATTTTTATGAACATTATCAATGCATTTGCACAACGAAATAACGCTGAAATACAGAATAAGAGGCCAGACAAAGAGAAATCTCGATGCGCATTTGCTTAATTATGCAGAGAAATCCTGCGGCTTACTAGGCTTTAAATAGAATAGTTCAAATTAAATAAATAGGTAAAGATATCTGAAATTATTTCTACAGGATTGTTTAAACGAAATTAACATACATGCGCACTGGTCTGGCCGGCTGCGCTCCTGTTTAGCAGTTAAATAGCAATTAAATTACAGCGCATTCTCTGTTTTATCCAAATTGTTTGTTTTAAAACAAGTATTCCTTAGTTTAGTATCCGCACATTGTTTTAGTATACATTTTTTAAAACATATATTGTGGCAGTCATCAGGAGCACACACGATTGACTGTAAACACGTCTTTATTCCACGACTGCCGACAAGTGGATCTATTCTGAACAAGGACAGAATAGTGTCCACCATAATATTTATTAAAAGAAAAATAAATAAAAGTCCGCGAGAGAGAAGCCCGACCCGAACCTGTTTTACTTCCGCATTCCTGTCGTTTTGGTCCGGAGCAGAAAGTGCACGTGTGACCGCAAGTTCGCTGCTTCGACGCTGCGCCGGAGTTGTCACGCTCAGCGGCTTTGCACGTGTGAACGCTCCACAAAATTTGCTCCGGTGTAAAATACATCGCAACAAAATATTTCGGAGCTGCGTCGGACCAAATGTGTGCCGTGTGAACAGGGCTTTAGAGTCTTCACTGAAAGGGTTCCGTCAGTCGTCATCTGTACCTGTGGGTAAAAAACAAAAAACAAAAAAGGACGTTTCGCTTCTCTCACAGAAGCTTCGTCAGCGGTAGACAACTCTGAAGTCTCCGTGAAGACTCCGGGAAATTGCTCTGCGCTAAAAGGCAGAGCGTGGCCTATTTGAGGACTGGGTGGGGATGGTAAGTCACGCCACTATGGTGAAGAGGCCCATTGATTTCTAAATTCCCTATCGTTGGGTCTTGATTAGGCCTATTGTTTGGGCTTGGGCTGAATAGCTACTTTCAGTTAGCCTGATCAGCCAGCGTTGGATTGGCTATTTCACCCAATTCGGGTTACTTTTGACCCAGCAGTTTTCAGGGTGTAAAAGCAAAACAGTCGAGGTGTTATTGTTTATGTCAGCCTCTGGGTTGCAACGTAGAGGCAGAGGAGCTTAACCTCCTGTACCTTCTGCATACCGTAGAGAGAATAATGCCTTGAGTGATTGGGACCGGGATCAGAAGACAAAATACAGAAGAATTAATAAAAAAAAAAATTAAAAAAAAAGATATCCTTTATTTGTCCCACACTGGGGAAATTTACAGCCTTCAGCAGCAAGATTGTGGGTAGAAAGAAGAGAAAAGAAAACACAGTTCAATTAAGTGCAATATAAATACAAATATGGATAAGGTCAATAAGTTCAATTAAGTGCAATATAAATACAATAGTCACAGTACTATTCACATTCACATTTGTTGTCATATTATTTAAATAATTTTATGATGACCCCTGAACCCCAAAAGACCTCAGTTTCCTGAGTATAAGGTACACAGACACCCCTTCTCTTCTTTTCTCTCTGTTGGTTGGTTTCCTCTCTGTTTGTTTTAATTTTCCTAACTTTGCCAAAGGCCCATTTAGGGTAGCTACACCCTTCACCCTCTCTGAACCGTGAAGGAGGTATCAGATTTAACCTGTCTCCTATTTACAATAACTTGTTGACCACCAAGGGACATAGACAGGCTGATCAGGCTAACTGAAAGTAGCTATTCAGCCCAAGCCCAAACAATAGGCCTAATCAAGACCCAACGATAGGGAATTTAGAAATCAATGGTCACCATAGGGGCGTGACTAACCATCCCCGCCCAGTCCTCAAATAGGCCACGCTCAGCTTTTTAGCGCAGAGCAATTTCCCGGAGTCTTCACGGAGACTTCAGAGTTGTCTACCGCTGACGAAGCTTCTGTGAGAGAAGCGAAACGTCCTTTTTTGTTTTTTGTTTTTTTACCCACAGGTACAGATGATGACTGACGGAACCCTTTCTACGATGGAACTTTCCTGTACGACTGAGAGCCTCCACAAGCAGTCTTCACTGAACCAAATATGCATGTTTTGGAATGTGGGAGGGAACTGGAGCACCTGGAGAAAACCCACACAAGCGTGGGGAGAACACGCCATCTCCAAACAGGAAGGCCTCAGAAGAGATTTGAACGCTTAACCTCAGAGCCGTGAGGCACACATGCTAACCACTCACCCATAATGCTGCCTGACAGTATGTCATCAATACAATTTAAAACGGTAACATTTCATTTTTGTAATATGTATGCATTGCTGTTTAATCCCGTGTTGTCACTGTCCAGTGTTGACGCTTGCGGATATGTGTCACTGGAAATGTGCGAATGTAACAACAACATTGGGTCTGGACATAAAATAAGAATCGGGCAGTTGGACCTGCAGTCTAAATCAAGCCTAAGTTACACACAAGCAAACAGTGCTCATAAATATAGTTCAGGAGGTGAATGGATGTCAGTCCCCTGACAGTAAGCGGCTTGCAGCATGTGGAACACAGCTCATAAATCATAGCACCCATTCACAGTAGTCAGCTATTTCGAGAGAGTAAACCTTTACTCAACGCAGTCACTTAAAAAGACAACTCTTCAGCATTAATACATTTTGACAAGCTCTGTCATTCATATCAATATAATATGGGCAATTATCATGAGGATATTCTTGGCCGGGGTCAATATTGACCCGGAACAAACTGTGTGGGCATGTAAAATGAACTGTAGGTGACAGTTAAGAGCTCCTGCAGCAAATATTGCTGTTGTTGTATATTCTGTTTAAATGTTGAATCACAACATTGACATATATTACTTGCGTCTACAACAAAGCCGACTTTCACTTTGTGAAAAGCTGTCTTCGACATGTTCCCGAGAGATAAATCCCGAATCTGGTCAACGGCCTGGTCTCCTTTCATTATTTCCTCTCTGTCAACTACAGTTGGTGGACAGTTGTAAAATCTGGAAACTCTCTTCTGTCTAATATACAATGTCAATACATTTCAAAGATTCAATGTTCAAAAATATTGATCACCAATGACAAAATATGACTGAATGACTGGTAAGATTTATTTGGCATTGAAATATTAAAAGCCATTTACCTGGTCGTTGTGAAAGTCTACTTCTTATCAAAACAAATCCAAGTATCTCATTGGTGCCATACCACCGCCCCCGTGTGGTAAAATATTGAATCACCCCTGAAAAATGCTTTTGAACGACTGCTGAAAACCTTCACCATCACCCCTTGGGATTTCTTGGGCAATGTATTGAGAGTTTTTGGATATATATTAAGTTCAAGCATTTGGTGTCAGCATAGATTCAGAAAAAAATACCCTGTTTGTTTTAGGATACATTTATTTGTTGGGATCAGATTTGGGATAAAAATAACAGGTAGTTTGTTGAGCATGACTGCACAGAGACTAATTATCTGATTCTAATCTTTTTATGGCTATCTTTTGGAGATCGGAACATGCTTTGCAGACATGCAGTTTGCAAGACTAGAAATGAGAAATCAGAATGTTGCGCATTTACACAAAGCAAATGTTTACAGATCATAATAACTTTAATCTTGCATCTCACACAGATGGCCATCTTTAATAGACACAGATTTCAATTATTTAGTTGGGTTTAGGCGCAATTAGAATGGAATTAAGTGCTGTACTTACCCTCCCATCTGTGTATGGATCAACAGCTGCTCTCAGCTGGTGTCACACTCCTATCAGAGACCAAATGTATGTTATGTAACACATGCACAAGAGCCAAAAAATAAATAAATAATATATATATAAAGAGAGAGAGAGAGAGAGAGAGAGAGAGAGAGAGAGAGATACACACGC
>NW_017806072.1:1275804-1327733 GCF_001891065.2 Hippocampus comes
CACACACACACACACACACACACAAATATATTACGAGCTCATTAAATGAAATGTACATGTCACACCATGTTACAAGCCTGTTATAAATTGTGTGCTAAGTGCATATTATTCAATCATCTGCTCTGAACGCCACAATTTTCCATCCGTGCTACTCAGCTGCCAACTAAGCAATCTTTCTGAGAAATTCAAGGGTGAGAAAGAAAGACTCGAGATGACACTGAATGAGTCCCGGGATCTGGCTGTGAGTAACGACACATCAATGTTGGTGGCAGGCTGCAAATGGAGGCCAGCCAGTGCGGTGGAGGAAGCAACCGCTGCTCTCAGACACGCCAACATAGTGGGACATGTCCAGTACGGAAGGGGAGGCTTGGGGCTAACACATAGGCAGCCTGCCTGGAGTACAGACACAGCAAAAGAACGGAGGAAATTAGTGGTTGCAGAACTGCACCGTCAGGATGAAGCAGTCAGGTGGGCCAAGGCAAGTTCCCTTGGTAAACAGGGACCGTGGACAAGGTGGGAGAGTGTGGAGAAGAGGGGGATCAGCTAGAAGGATTTGTGGAGCATGGAATCCAAACGAATCAGCTTTTTCATCCGAGCTACTAATAATGACGCAGGATGTGCTCTCTGCTCAAGGCCCGCATCGCTCAAGCCTCACCCAGCGACATTATACCTGGCGACATAACCAAGTCCTTAAGACCCATGCAGCCACCTTGGAAAACAAGCGGACTGCTTTCAAAGCCTTCCAATCAACAGCACAGAAGCTACCGCAGATCAACTTTGTTCACACAGGGGCAAAGGACGTCAGATGCAGCACCACTTTTATGCCACATGATCAGCTCCATGGGGCCTATGCTGGAAGATAAGATAGGTGGGTTGCAGAGGTTTTGTGGCAGTGTCTACCACCAGACTGCTTAGAAACCTGGGAATCAGAGGCCAGACCTTCCGCCACACCATCAAAGCGATGTCAGAGCGATGAGAGAAGTAGTCAGTGGCTTTGGATGAAGAGAAAAGAGTCAGGCTGGGCACCGGCTTGATTGAGTGTTTTCATGGTTACACTGCCAGAACCCGATCACCTCCGCCGGGCCTTACTCAGCCTTGCGTGCTTCGTGTTAGTAACTGAAATACTTGATAATGGCAGAGGTTTACTACTGAAGATGTATCCCCTGGAACACTTGTCCGGCCGGTGTTCCCAGCGGTACTCTACTGCAATAGGTGTTATCCCATACAATCTGCTTGTACTGGACCTGTAAGACTACTGCATTCCTAATTCTACTGTGTCAACTATAGAATCAAGTACATTGTCTTGTTATGCACTTCCCTAAAGGGATGCTATACATCTCATCCTGTGTTTCCTGAACCAGGGGCCAGTGTCCTTTTATTGGGTCACAGAGTTCCTAAGCAGATGTTTGACAAAAATGCCATTTTGAATATGGACAAAATGTAGTACATGCATACGTGCAAAATATGTGCTTTGAATTGATAGAATTTTTCACAATACATTTCGCAATGGAAAAATCCATTGTGCTAACCCAACAACAAAGGGTTTGAACAAAGCGCATGGGCACATGCTGTGATTTCTTTTTTTTTCCACTGCAAAGGGCTCCCTTGCATTGAAATTACGATTCAAGGACAACACAAAAGTGCTGAACAGCAAATCAATTCATTTATGCATTTCTAAACAAAAATCAAGTCACTCAAAGTGACTATTGAGGCCCAGTACTATGTTTGTTCTGCTTTATTATTCCAAATCTGGAAAAAATTATGAGGCATAGTCACGTTGCAGTATAGGCCATTTTAAGCAAAGCCTGGTGTTCGCGCAACTAAGCCCTGTCTGCTATCTGCTGGTGAGTGCTGATATGACAACTTAAACCTACAGTCAACCCCTGCATACCGGCGGTTCGGCACCCGTGGATTTGCATATTCGCAGTCTGTGTGAGGTCGCAGTGAGGCTTTTTTACCTTCATCAGATTAGAAACCATCACACAATACAACAAAAAAGTGTCTTATTCTCATGCACAATCCTAAATCAGTAACCATTATATGAACGTGCAAGAAGCTGCTATTTTTCAATGCAAAATATATCGACTGCAATGTTGCATAAAAATATGCTCACCATATCAATCAGATTCAAAGGACATACTGTCCTCTTTTTCACTGCTCATCATCATCATCATCTATCCATCTATTATCTTCATTATAATAGTTAGCCTGATTTTTACACAAGTCTACAAAGGCAAAATATTTGGTGTCTGTGTAAGTGTCACACAGTTCCTTGCAAGCTTTTAACTGTATTAAATCAATAGACAGTAACATTATGTGTTACTCTCAATGCTGCCAAGTACACAAACGCTTGACCTATAGGACTGACTTTAGCCAATGGTTAGTGGTTTTATTTCTCTTTGGGTTGCAAGATGACGCCACTGATGTTAAACGGCCCGTGCCGTTAAATGGTCAAGGCCGTGGCATGTCATAGCAGCACAGACCATTCGACCAGTGGAGAAATTTTGTTGTAGAACATCACCCGCTTTCACTTTTCTGGAATTCCGGACATTATTTGCTGCAGGAGGAGATCCCATGCAGCCGAAATTTTGGAATTGCAAAAAAAAAAAAAAAAAAAGATATATTAGACCAGGGGTGACCAACCAGTCAGAGACTAAAAGACATTTTTTTTACTGTGTTACTGCAAAGAGCCACATGCACTTTTTTGCCCAAAGATCGACTTTGGGAGAGACCAACCTCCCGCGATCGACCCGATCGCGCACGTGCAAGCATATGAACGAGCACACACACACACACACACACACACACACACACACACAGACCCACACGACCATGCACTCATGTACATCCACATATGCATGCACGGCACGACGAGCAACAGCCTGAGCGCCCGAACACCAATGAAACCTAAAGACACAAACACACAAATCTTCCCCCGCCCCCATTTCCTCCTCCCACCGCTCGCGGTCGACTTGGGACCAGTCTGCTGGCTCTTGGTCGATTGCAATCGACGTATTGGGCACCACTGCCTTAAAAACAGAGGTAATTCGCTGACTAGCTTAGCACTTAGCGCCGTTGTCTGCGCATGAGCGGTGATTCAGTCATCTGATTGGTTGCTCTCTATGTCAATCAAATAACGGGATTGATGGCAGGCTGACGTAGTATGTTCTGTGTATCAAGCGCCGTTGTTTTAATGGCAGCGCCATCGCCGAGGCATTTTCGACAATTGTGTGAAAGCCCGGGAGCCGCATTGAAACAGCCAAAGAGCCGCATGCGGCTCGTGAGCCTCGGGTTGGCCACCACTGTATTAGACCTTCAGGAGGAGATGGAGCTCAAAGCTGGTTAAATAAAAAAAGTGCCGGTAGATATGGAAAACAGTATAAAAAATAGTAGACACTTATCGTGGCTCTGTGTTCTTCTGGACATTATGTACACAGCAAAGCCACAACATGCTTTGAGGGCTAAAAGGAGATGAAGTTGCTTTAGTGCGAGCAAGCATGGGTAAGCATATTCTATTATTTCCAGCACCACAATTAGCTTGAAAGGCATGCGAAATTGGTGATTATTACCAGCTGAAATTAGGGAAAAAATGAAAGGACAAACAAGAATGGGAGTGTAATCTTGAATATGGTACAGATGAGGAGAATATTTTTGATTCATGATTAAGGATACATTCCCTTAGTTTTCTCTGGTCCAAATCGGTTGATTGGATTGTGATTGAATTACATGACATTACTTTCTTCTCTAATTGATCAGTGGTGGGCAGAAGAATGTAAACAGCACCAAATGTCGGTGTCTAGACAAGTACAACAGCACACACCATGGAATAATTATTTATATTCTTTGTTTAAAAGAAGATGAGCTGTTTCAGCATGTGTGACAAGTGGTGGCCGATTTTACTTCAAAATTATATCATGATGTTTCTTTCACAAGAGCGGCCCGATGGTCGAACAGTTAGCGCACTGGCCTCACAGTGCAGAGGTGCAGGGTTTGATTCCGGCTTCGGCCTTCCTGTGTGGAGTTTGCATGTTCTCCCCGAGGCCCTGAATCCTCATGTGAAGACGAAGAGGGAGAGCTGCACATGCTCTCCGACAGTGTTGTTAAGTGGTACGGAACGGCGCCTGTACATCCGAGTGTCAGTTTTGCAGCATTTAAAATTCTGATCACCAAGAAAAACACACCAGTAATATCGAAGAAGGTATGATATGGCACACCTCAAGACGACACAGTTATGCACACGTGCAAACCGGAAAACAGGTAATGAGACTTTCTGCGTCTGCTCCGATAACTAATTTAACTACACTTTGATGACATGGTGGTCATCAACTCCTCCATTTTTCCAAACCTCACGGGGGGCGTGGGCGTGCTGGAGCCTATCCCAGATGTCTTTGGGGGAGTAGGCGAGGTACACTCTGAACTTTCGCCACCGGAACTTGCGACAAAAAAAATACATAGAAATAGAAATACATAGAATACAGAGTATAAGATATATTCTTATGCACTAGCCTTCACATTAGGACACACACACACAGACATTGGCGGTTTTTATACAATAAATAATGCAATCACAGAGGGACACTGGTTTTAGAACAGGCGGCTCTTCCAATGAAGGAGGGACTGGCATTTATTTATAACCCATTATCTCGAGAGGGCAGTGGTCGCCTGACTTTCGGATTCCACAGGAGCGGATCTTTGTGTTTTAAAACAACACACAACGTTCTATTAAGTTATGGCAATCATAGTCAATGGAAGAGCAACACCAAAAAAATCAAAACTGAGTTGCAACGTCTACAGGCAGAAAGGGATGTGGAGGCAGCTAGAGCCAGACTGGAGGACTATAACATTGAAATGAGCTGGATGGGTGGAGTTTAGTCAGTAAAAAGCAAACAGGTGAGGCCCACACACTAACATCCATCCCTCTGCATCAGTTCCACATAAAACGCACAGCTTGATATTTAACAGACTTCCCATGCCCGAGCAAACAGTGTTTATTGGCAAACCAATCCATTTTATTGATTGGAAAGCATCTTTTATAGCGCTGATAGACCATAAAGGCATTTCTGCTGCAGAAAAATGTATTACTTGAAAAGGTACTGGTCACTAGTCCAGCTTGTAAATGCTTACAAGGAACTCTCTTTGGAGGTGATGAGCCAGCTTACCGAGACGCATGGAAAAAACTCAATCAGATATGGCCAGACATTCATTATACAAACAACATTTAAAAAGAAACTCCTGAGCTGGCCAAAATTACATGCCAAGGACACTGATGGAAGTTTACAGACTTCATAAATACTCTCTTGCTGTAAGCAAGTAATAAACGACTGTGAACAAAACCAAAGAGTGACTCAAAAAACGGCCCCACTGTGCAGTTGCGATATTGACATGACATGTTACAAAAGCCCAATTGGATGGCAAAGATTTTCCCTGTTTCTGTGATTTTACAGAATTTTTGTAGCTGGAATCAGGTTTTATGGCAAACCAGTCACCTCCATGCATGCTTTTCGTTTTTCAGAGCTGTACAGTGAAAAGGAAAATCTGCAGGAAAGTAAGACAACTAAGGCATTTGCCTTCCGCGTTCAAACAACTATACAGGACAAAGAAACTACTTACAGACCAAGTAGAAGACCTCTATGCGTGTCATGTCAAGACACACAAAACTTCGTAAAAAGGACTCTAAAGCAAAGAGGGACAGTGAAAGTCGATGGACTTTGATCAAAAAAGGTTGGGCATCCCCAATTTTGAGCTTTCCATTAGCCTGCTCTGCATGTTTTTGGAAAATGGGAGGAAACCGGAGTACCTGAACAAAACCCACACAGGCATGGGGGAGAACACGCAAACTCCACACATGAGTGGTATAATCAAGAAGTGACGCTGAAGAAGTCAAGGATGAAGGAATTTCAGGAGAGAGATGGTATATACTGCACCACACCATAGTATCTATCATCCAAAGAGGGCGGAAAAGCTCCACGTTGTCTCTGACTGTTGAGCAAAACATAAGAGCATGAGTTTAAACGAGCACCTGTTAACAGGACCAGATATGAAAAAACAACCTAACAGGCATCATCGTCCGCTTTCGGCTTCATCACATAGAAAAAAAAAGTTCCATCGATTCAAAGTACAAGCGCCTGGTTGTGACTATCTGCGCTTGTTATGGTGGAAAAATGGGAGACTTTAGTCCACAACCACAAGACCACAGGATGACTGTGCATATCTTTGGCGCCGGCTACACACATTTGTCGAAGACAATGAAACTATTTTAAACAATATACTAGCATGAGAGTGCATAACTAAAACCAAGCTAAAGAACCTTTCTTCCGATGAAACGCCAATGGGAGAGTGCTGAGCATCCATTGGAATATACAAAAGGATTGCTTCACAATCAACATCCCCCGGACAGATCAGCCTTCCACACGACATTGAAATATTAGCATCAGTATATGATCCCTCTGCGATTGGCTGGCAACCAGTTCAGGGTGTACCCCGCCTACTGCCTGAAGACAGCTGGGATCGGCTCCAGGATACGCGGATTAAAAAATTGATGGGTGGATAGATGGATATATGATAATTTATGATTTGTTGCTCCATGCCTTCTCAGTGCCAAAAAAATCTTGCAAGAAATGTGTAGTCAAGGTACCAACTGGGATTATCCCTTGCCTGAACACCTAAAACCACGGTGGGAGTGCTAGAGGCAAGACCTGAACAATTTACAGAAGGTACAGATAACCACTTTGGAAAAGTGACAAAAAGAGAGCTGCATTATTTCTCAGACTTTTAACCAGAATGTCTAATACAGTGCCTGTGTTCTTGTGCACTCAAAACACACTTTCGTGCTCCAAACATCCTCTTCAGTGCTTGTAATTGTGGCTCAAATCTAACATCACACTGTAGCCTCTGGCTAAAGCACGCAGAATGCCGGGGTTTGCGCCCTGATTTTTTTATTTGTATTTTGACATTTTATTGACCACGAATTTCCTTGATCAGGTGTCTATAGCAATATATGATACGTAGATATGATATATGAATGGCTGGTGGATGGCTTGGTCCGCACCAAGTTTAAGTGGTTTTGCATCATAGTTTGCAAGACAAAATTTGCATTGTGTGTCTCATAGAGTCACTGAGAAGCAAAACAGCGGCCGTGTACAACACGCTTATGTTACATACGTGCAAGACGTCGTAGGCGGAAGCAAAGCCGTTCGGTTGACGGCACGGGAAGATGTCAAAAGGATGAGAGCATTCCAGGTTACACCACAAAGTGAATCCCTGGCCTGTGATCGTAACACCGACCTTGCTCTTTGCCGAAGACACTCAGCGTGAAGCCGCATTAAGAACCGAAACACAGCAAAAATCAGTCCAATGCATGTTAATGTGACTTCCTAACATAGTATTAGCCCTGTGCCGATCTGGCATCTGGGACGCCTGACACCTTCGACACAGAAAGTCTGGCATGTCAAAATGCATTTTGTTTTTCCGCATAATATGACATGCCGTGCGTGGCCCCAGGATGTGTTCATAGACATTGACCAACAGTCTGATGGAGCGAAACGCCCGTCACTCCCTGACCACACCACCATGCTCTAGTTCTCTTTTTGTCCGAAATACAAACATCGGCATTCGCCAGGCGTGCGCACCATGCGCTTGTTGTACCTGCATAGCCAAGCTCCAGTGCGGACTCACACTTTTGACCCGCAGTCCTGCATGCCCACAAACTGTGTCCCTGCTGCCTGGACTGGAGTGTGGCCATTCGCCTGGTACAAGAAGACACAGAACGGTTTTATGACACCATTTCTGGTCATCTGACATAGCGACCGTCGTGAAAGACTGAAAAGTAGTCGTGTTTTGGTGAAGGCTAATGAAGGAAATATTTGTTTCTTCTCGAGGTGTCTTTATTTTAGTGTGAACATATCTGGGAGTGAGGGGGTTATTTTGTGCATTACATAGTACCTCACCGAAGACTATTGTTATCCGTAAAATGAGTTTTTAGTGAAGGTTCCCTAAAAAAAAAAAAAATGTAAAAATCTGAACTGCAGTCAAAACTATGCAATATGTGATAAACCCAAGGTTAGCTATGTAACCTAGGAAAATACTACCAGGCAAAACACAGATATGCCAACAAATGGTCTGAATTATGAGGAAGAAAACTGGATAAAGTAGTGATTGTGGTTCTGCTATGCCAAGGTTGTTCGCACCTCTCTGTCACTTAGCATCAAGCAGGATAGAAAATCGTTTTAAAAGGAACATTTAAAAGTGATTTAATTCTCAAAGGGAAATTGGATTTTGGAAAAAACAACTCTCCCACATCCAGAAGAAGGATGTCACAAATCAAAGCATGTTGCCTTAAGTTGATCTCCTTCGCAGCCTCGTTCCTTTACCGTTATAAATTTCGGGGTCTGCTTCTTTGCTGTCACTCCTGGCTTCCCATCATAAACAGGGCAACTCGCCATAAAGATGAGACTGATAAATTGGAAGAGGTCATCTGTTATTTGATCATTCGAGAAAAATCTTTCGGTGGAAATGGTGGCAGTGTCACTGTTTTTGGGTCCATGAGAGATCACAGCTGCTTTCCGCATTTACCTTTTTTTTTTTCTGACACAGATGATTTGGGTAAAAGTACACTCCACCTGGGATAGAAGCTAGCATCAAATCCCTGCTATTACATATAATTGGAACACATCCTGTCTCGAAGAATGATTATGTGAAAGGCTGAAGTGGACTTGCTGAATTGCCATTCCATCCAAAACACCCACATCACTGAGTAATATGTCTTTCCTTAAGCAAAAGTCAAACATATACAGAACAATACATTGTCATCTGAAAATGAAAAGAGCACCATTCGTTTTGTGGCTACAAATTGGATGATTACAAACGGCAAGTGCTCTGGTTGGAAGCATCCGCACCATTCATCCAACAGAGCCAATCTTGTTTCATCATCACCAAGGAGGCCTGAGGAGGTGTCTGCCCAAATCTGCCTCCCTCCTCAAACCGTCTTCACATTATCCCATCTTCCAGCCACCAGTTTCCGCCCTCATCAGCGGGATTCGGTACCCCCTCCGCTCATGCCTCCTGGCTCTTCATGACTGTCAAAGCTATTAAAGGCTCCTGAATCCATTACAAACCCATAGACACTATGGACTTGTGTGGGCTGGTTAAGCTGACACATGGAAGCAATTATTGCACAAAAACATAAATGATCTGTATAAACAACCAAAAATATGAATAAACAAGGGCTATGCATATCCAAATAATTTCACCCAACACAATCGAAGACTTCAAATGCCTCATTGTAAATCTCAGAGCGGAAGCCCTGAATAATAATGACCCATATTACTAACCATTTATTCAAATATACACTACAATTACTATTTGTTTAAAGTGTAAATGCTGTACTAATGCCAATACCTATGAGAGGATACATCGCGATACTTTTCGAGTTCAAAGCATGGATCAATGTTCGTCTACCACATCTGATTCAATAAACTAGCCTGTCAGCTATGAGGTCCCTACAGTCAAGGCTGAAAAAGAACCTGAAACCCGAGTTGAATAGCTGACGATTGCAGATAACACTTTGAATTACGTTTGGAAATATCTCATCGTTGTATGTAAAATATGGCTTCTAATTGAGTTACTTTGGGAAAAATAAAATCAAGCAAGTCACTAAAAGAGTATGTCAAATCATGGCATTGTTTCAGCATGTCAAAAGTCCAGTCATAAAAATCTTCCTCGGCACAACATTGGCCCGACTATAAAAACTAAATTCCAATGAAGTTGAGACGTTGTGTTGAAAATATATCAAAACAAAATACAATGATTTGCAAATCGTGCTCAGCCAACATTTATTGTTTTTAGAAAATACTGGGGAATTACTTGAACAATTTTCATTTGCTTTGTAAATGTGCCAGTCCGGAATGCTAAATTACTTTTGTGGGTTAATGCTTTGGAAATCCCGACAATTACCTGTTTGAGAAGGGTCATGTCAATGTTGTTTTTAGTCAGTTGAAGTTTTGTGAACCACTTCCAGAATCTCTGTGTCCTTCACATCCTTAAGGCACATTGAGTGAGGATTTCTCTCCACCAATCCACTCATATAGTCAACATATCGTTGCGAGTTTGGATTTGGATTTTTTTTTTTTTTGCAAGTTCAGGGCCAACATTTACAAAGAATTCACTGAAGGTACTCGCTACCTCTTCCATAATATAGTTTTCAATGTTATCCACCCCAAAATATTTGGGGAAGCTATATTGTTTCGTGCTGTCCTTTATCAGATCATTTAGTAACCTCTAAATTCCTTTCATGTTATTTGTATTATCATCTAATTTCTTCTTATCATATTCACTTTTACTACTACATGCTCTCTGCGTGTCCAGGGTGTCCTGGGACTGGTGTACCTGTCTGGAGTCAGCTAGGAGAGTCTTCAGCTCACCCACGACTCTTTTGAGGATAAGATAAAGTATTAGAAAGTCGATGGCTGGTTGATGGTGACAGCCACCTTTTAAACAAAACAATCATTAGAATAGAATAGTTTGCAAACAAAACGTTTGTTTACAGTGTCATCACCAGGAAAAAAAAAAGGCATATGCTACGTACAGGGGAAAGTTCTGTAATTGCTAAGTAATTGTGGAGAAATGTTAGTCTCGTCGAATGAAAAAAACAAAACAAAACAAAGAGTGAGGCACTGTGTGTGTGTTGGGTCTATCTACCCACTTATCATCATGTGACCAAGAAGAGCTAAACCAGATGGTGGAGAATTACCTTCCAGATCGCGCTTCCTTGACTGTTTCTTCATAATTCACACCTTTAACAAACAACTCAAATGTAGTATGTTCACAAGATTAAACAAGTCAGCCATAACTAACCCATAAAACCATCTGGCTGACTTTGCGCCGGCCTCACAACAAACGGACTCAAAGCGAGTTCACTCGGTGCAAGTGAGGAGTTTTGTCCTACTCCTCCTTGTTTACGTCTGATTTCTCCCAGGGCCTTTTCAGGAAGGCTGCCAGCCACGCTCACTTCATCATGGTGCTCAGCAGCGACAACGTCCAACGTGGGTGTCTCCTGATCTTGTCTCATCGTCTCTAATTGCGCTAAGCTTTGGCTCGGCCAATGGACAGCTGGGCACAACAACCTTCACCTTAATCACAGAGGTTACGTCTTGCAAAGCTGAGTCATGCTTGCAGGATGCACCCATGAAAATAAACTACTCTTGTCCTGCCGAGTGCAAAGCCCATTAGCAGTTGAGCTTGTTTTTGTTTTTTTTCCTCCCTCTAGTCCAGGGGTGTCAAACTCATTTCACATTGTGGGCCACATACGGCCTCGGTCGATGTCAAGTGGGCCGGACCATTACACCATACTAACTAACATTATACCATACTCTGCTATGAACAACCAAAATATCATGTCTTTCCTTTATTTTGGTATAAAGAAGCACAAGAACATTGGGAAAATTTTGAAATTTAATCAACATACCTTTTACGAAACATTTGACAAAATGACTCTCTGTTTCAATTGGCTGTCTAAATCTGCTAATAGGTCCGAAATGCTCTCTGGTATTCCTCGTCAGTCTCATATTGGCAAAAGCTTGTTGGTTCTCGGATTATACAAGTTCAGCCGCCTTCATCATGCATCGTTTCACAAAGTCACCGTTGGAACATGGCTTTGATGCTAATGCTATTTCTCTAGCAATTAAGTAGCTGGCTTTTACTGCTGTGTTGGGTCTGTCTCAGTGACAGACTGAGACTGCTGTTGTCTTCTTCTCTGATCAAAACAGTGTTCCCCTCGCGGATGATCCATGAATTGCAGCTTATTAAAAATATTCATTCCGTGTCTTTTATGTATTCTTTCAGTTTTAAATTATCCTGCGGGCCTGATCGAACCTCCTTGGGGGCCAGTTCTGGCCTGCGGGCCGTATGTTTGACACCCCTGCTCTTGTCTATTCTCTCCTTTGTTCACTTACAGTCTGGCATGACATCACATATATGACCTGACATATACAAACATGTAAATATAACAGCACAACAGATTCTTTTGGAAGCAAGTATTCTATTAGATGGATTTTGCTATGCACCTTATTCAACCCTTGACTTTAAAAGGATTTGTTGATATTCACAATTTTTAATACACTCTGGACCTCACTGGGGGACATGAAATAGTATGACTGGCTGCTGATGAGAGATAATGAGGTACGGGTCCCAATTGCAACCCACCAACTAACGTGCAGAAGCTGAAAACACATGTCACCACACAGATGTTCAATTGGATTTAGGCCTACATTCTGAATTTATGGAAAGAAAAAATCTTTCCAAAGCTGTTTTTTGGAACTTTTGGCCAAGTTAGTATGGTTAGTTCCATCAGGTCTTACCACATTTTTTCATGTTTTCTCGACACCTGATGAATTTATGTTTTGCTTGTTTTTTTTTTTTTTTTGGGGGGGGGGGGATAAAAAAACTGGCAAAAAAGGCTTCTAAAAGGATGGGTGTATTCCAAACTTCCATCCATCAATCCCTTTTCTGATCCACTTTATCCTCACTAGGGGTGCGGGGCATGCTGGTGCCTATCCCAGCAGTCTTTGGGCAGTAGGTGGGGGACACCCTGAACCGGTTGCCAGTCAATCGCAGGGCACACAGAGACGAACAACCATCCGTGCTCACACTCACACTTACGGACAACTTAGAGGACAATCAACCTGCCATGCATGTTTTTGGAATGTGGGAGGAAACCGGAGTTCCCGGAGAAAACCCACACAGGCACGGGGAGAACATGCAAACTCCACACAGGGAGGCCGGAGCCGGGATCGAACTGTGAAGTCGATGCGCTAACCACTCGACCACCAGGCTCTCGTATTTCAAACTTTTTTTTATCAATTATTTCATGAACGAGCCATTCATGAAACAAATTAGATTTTGTCATTCATAGTGGCAAAATCAAAATGATAAAAGGGATGGTGGATATACGTAACACTGGACTACAAAAGCATATTTCCCTGGTGGAGCTAATCAGCAGCCATCACTAAATTATATTCGGTAATTTGTAGTCAAGGAGTTAAGTGAAAATTAAGTTGACATTAAACTGTCCTCCTCTCTGGACTACAAGTTTTCCCATTCAAAGATTATCCAATTAGATCTGTAACGCAAGTTCAATATTAGAAGAGAGTCAAAGTCTCCCCCAAACTCGACATCTGCCGTCATCAATCACAGACTCCTTATGCGACCTGGACATGAGGGTGCATGTCTCATACAAACTCAAAAGTACATCTCTCTTCCTCTACCCTGAATGTGAACAGTCCGGTGAAATAATCATCCGCGCAGCTGAAATCTATCCAGTTTCTCAAGCCAGAGAGCTAACAAGGCTTTTCTGTTTCGTGCTCTCTGGTGACTCTGGTGGCAGAATGTCTTGTACGGACTGGGCTTGGCCTCAGATGCTGTGCTCGTAACACAAGGACACAACCCCACAATCAGACAAGGAGGTTCGGCAGCGTGTTTCACGTTGTGAAGTCCCACAAAGAGTCCAAAACACAATAAATCTTTACATGTATCTCCACTCGGGCACACTCACAACAACATAAATCAACACGCACACACTGACACTGGTGAATCCCGATTGGCGGAACGTAAACCAAGATGGTGGGGAGGGGGATGAAATGTTAGACTGTGGTGATTAACCACCACAAAAGCCACAGAGTCCTAGTTACCAAAAATCGGTGCAATCTGACCAGGGGAAAATACATTTTTAGATCAGCCATTTATAACCCCCGACAAACAACTTATACTGCATGCCACATCTGGCAGAAACATATTTATAGTGGCAACAAAAATCCGAGCATTTAAATCAAGCGCAGCCTTTTCTCAGAGTGGCGTTTTCTTTCATCACATAAGCACATAAGAGCTTTCTGGCGTTAACAAACAAGCAGTCGTTCTCCCATGGAATTAGACGTGGACTCAGTCCAAACTAGATGATCTCGTTCGGTCCCTAATGTCTCTGAAAACAAAAGAGCCATTCTGGCTTGTTCAAACTCAATAGAGTGTGAACAAAATGACTTTGTGTGATACAGTTACTCATGTCTCCGATGGGAAGTGAAAAGAAAGCTGCAACAATGCCTGTGTGAGATTATCCTTACACTGTTACATATTTACACCTGTGTTAAGGATCTGGATTTTTCAGTGAAATGCAACCTGACATTTGCCAAGGAACATTCCTCGATAAGGATGGAGAAAAAACGGAGGCAAAGGACGCAGTGCCAGGTACTGTTTGTCAAGCATTTATACGAGCAGGTCGGTGCAAGTGAAAACAAAAAAAAAAAAAAACTAAAATTTAAAAAAGCTGCTAACGGAGCCTGCTCTTCATTATTATTCAAGAAATGCATGAAACCTTCACAGGAATGAATTACGCAGTCTCCCTTCACGCCAAAGTAGATCAGATCAACTTTCTTGCAGCTTCGATTCAACTGACACTGCTCTCTCTATCTCAGCGACTCCCAGTGCAATCCATTAGTCCACGGGGCATTCAACAAAGGGTAAAACACTCCCTTTCCTAACATATTACCTTGCTGTTGGACAAATACATCTGGTGAGGAGGTTTTATGTGAGAAAAGATGTTATGTTTACGGCCTCCTAGTAACAGCTAAATTAGTTCCCCATTTGGTGTAGCATAGACCCATGATCTGACAAAAAACAGGGGGTCCTCGCTTTATGAAGGAATTCTGCTCCTCCGGCAGCAACATGACTCAATTTTTTTTTTTTTTTTTTTTTTTACAAAACTCGGTATTTGCCATAGTCGATCACTAATGCGGTAGTAAAAGCATAAGTACGGTAAATATTTGCATGAAAAAGAAAAAAAAACTTTTGGGACATAACCGTAAAACTATCAAATGAAAAACTGAGTCTCCGTAACATGTTCTGACATATTTGTACGTCGCTGCGCAAAACAGTTCATTCGACGCCATAAGTCACCTCTAAACCATAAAAAGTGTGGTGAGCATCGTAACCCGAGGGATCTCTGTAATAATTTTTAAATAAATCCGCTTAGCATGTGCCAGCTTGGTGGTCAAGTGGTTAGCATGTCTGCCTCCCAGTTCTGAGGTTCGAGGTTTGGATCTTGGTGACTTCGAGTGTAAGGTTTCAATGTTCTCACCAAGATTGCGTGCTGGGTTTTCTTCGGGTACTCTGACTTTCTTTGACATTACATTACATGTTTGGTTGATTGAAGAATCTAAATTGGAGGTCAGCAACATTTTTGACTGGTTTATTAACAACGTAGGAAACATAAATATCAATATGCAGCCCATTATTTCTATAAATCTCTCTATAAAGTGTGTACATTTTTTAATGATCACTTCTACTACATACCAAGGAAATCACAATGTCCTATCACTGGTGAGTTATGTTTAGAACACATCCATGGGCGAGTAGACTCCAGCTCACCTCTGGTCCTAATGAAGACCGTGATAGAAGAAATGGAAGGACGGATGCTTAGATCACACAGTGTAAACTTTACACTGTAAAGTGTCAATTATTAAGTCTGAATGCTGAGTAGGAGCAGACGAGGTGAACAACAGAACTGGACATGTTACAAGAGAAGCAAAAGTACGGTAGTAGTGGGCATTTTGGTGATACTCGCAGCACCTCGGGGCAGTGCATGCCACATGTCTACGAGTTACAGTTACAGTAGTTTACCAATCAGGTTTAATTCGGTAATAGTGGGACAAAAGTGGCACAAGTTAATTGGTGAGGAAAAAGACAGTAGTAGCATGTCACTGTTAAGATGTAAATGTTGAAACGGTTCCCCGTACATTTAAGGCAATTTTTGTTTCTGTTTTGATAAGATTGTCATTGCTGTGCAGGTGCACACTAAATAAAGTGTGCTGAATTTACTCAATTTGTGTTTCTTCAGGTGGTTCCACAACATAAAATCATCCGTTTCCAGACATATTTTTTTTCAAGTAGACAATACATCAAAATGTATCTGGAACTGGTTGCAGAAAATAAAATCATCTGGATCCAGATTCATCTTTTTAAGAAGATATATTCTCTACTGATACAAATACAATGGAGTAAATTCAACCAAAATTCTTTTCAGTGTACTAATAAAATAAAAATACTGTTCCTAGGCTAATTCATTCAAGGCCGTTGACCTAAGATGAGCCCTGTGAGCTGCATTTGCATAGCAAACAGCAACAACACCATTGAACTTGACTGCATTGCAAGCTTTCAAAAGAAAGCTAAACAACTGCGAGCAGGAAGACATGGAGCATCTGTGAGCTGGTTACACACGACGTCATCATGTCTCAAGTTCATCTTCATCCTCTCCAGCAGCGTCACACACACCCGCGCGCGCGCAGACACACACACACACACACACACACACACACACACACACACACACACACACACACACACACACACAAACACACACACACGCAGACGCACACGCACACGTGCACGCACACGACTTTGTGAACAAGACAAACAACTGCGACGTCTTTTGTCGTTCTAACTCTTTCTCTCACTTTTTTTTTATTTTACTTACGTTGGTTGCTAAAATTAAAGATGTCCACTCCAAGGTCTGTGCTGCCAGCTTGAGCGGTGTGTGTTTCTGGTTGTGTTTGCACCCCTCCTCTCTCGCACATCTGGTCCCTAAAACGCGAGAGGACCTCCCCTCTCAATTCTCCACTCCACTCCAAGAAACTCCCTTCAGAATGGAATTATCAGTCGCATTTCGAAAGTTTCACATAAACACCAACGAGGCGTCAAAGTGTTCCTTCCTGCTCGTTGGTCCCCAGGTGACATCAAGAGGAAGTTGGGACTCTTGAGCGCTCGTGCGCGCTCTCCGCTTTCAGACACGTGATTCGCCTGAGACTGGATGCCGCACTACTGCTGTGCTCATGACATCACCCACGGTGCGCATATACATCACGGGCAATGTGCTTGCGTCAAAACAGAATAACGCTGACGTGCATGCGAAGAATATGAGAGTGGTGGGAAGTAGCGTAAAAACAAATGCATGGACTGTTAATACACTAAAGTAAGTTTATGAGGTTTATGAACCCACTTTACAGAAGTAAAGCCGACGTTTTACGACACTCTAATTTCATGCATTTGAAAACAGATACGCGCATACTAAAGTACCTCTTGTCAAAATAGGCGTATTACACTCTCAACTTCCACTGATGGTGTCACAGTTTTTTTACGTGTAGATACAGAGGTATTGTATTCTGCGGTTGAAATCTTGATTGACTGATACGTAAGGGATTCGTAAGAAAAACGGATTTGGAGAATCAAGGTAGTCCCCATCAACGATCATTTAAGTGATGTTTTTAAAAGTTATCGGCTAGACGAATAATCGAATGATTTGTGAAAAATATTTTCCCACCCAAAAAACTACAAACTTATTTTTCTGGATAGGAACAAACAACGCAGTTAAAGATAGATATCTGCAGCATCTGCACAAAGGGCTTGGATTAGATAGATCAGGGGTGCTCACCCGTTTTTGACCAAACTTTTCAATCAAACAACCTCCCGCGATCGACCCGTTACCGCACACACGCGCACACGCACGCACTTACACACGCATGCCCTGATGAGCAACACGAAACAGAAAAATAAAGTAGACACAAAAGTTTGTGAGTTTGTGAAAGTCAAATAATTGCCTACCTGAGCAGAGACCTGACGCGGAGGCATGGGACGCACTTTTGTAGCGTGTTCACGATAGTAGCTCACGTGTACCGTTTTAAAATGCTTCTCCCGGCACTCCAGATTCCCATTCTTTGCCAGTGCCCTCAGTGAATTGCACATGACACAAACTCCGATTGAGAATAATTATAACTATAAAAGCTATTGCGCAACAGCTCTGATCGCAAACTGCAATTCCAGACTGCTGACCGCGATCAACTTCCGGTGATACAGGTCAGGCGTCACCGTAGGTTAAAGGTGATCTGCTTTTTTATTTAATTTTACTTTTGAAATAGGATGTTATGGGTGCAGCGTCCACTAACATAAACATACGGTATATAATATTAATAACACGCACAGAGACACACAAATGTCATTTTTTTAATCGCGGTTGACGTATTGGGCACCCTGAGCTGAGAGAGAGAGAGAGAGAGAGAGAGAGAGAGAGAGAGAGAGAGAGAGAGAGAGAGGAGAAGAGTCAACATTTAAAAACTGAGGTGACACTCTGGAATTACCTGCCGAGTCGTAATTACATTTTCAATAAACTGAACTTTCATTCAAGACACCTCACAGATTTGTGACTCGTTGAAACAACGTTGAGACCTTGAGTTTGACACTTGTGATCTACATCATACGTTCCGCCCATAGAACTTTAAACACACACACACACACACACACACACACACACACACACACACACACACACACACGCACACACACACACACGCACACACACACACACACACACACACACACACACACATTTAATGTACCATATTTTCACAATCATAAGGCGCATTTACAAGCCTTGAATTTTCACAAAAATGGACGAGGCACCTATTAATGCTTATCCTTCTGTGTGCAACGAGTTCCAAAATCTATGAATGTTGCTATGTGACTTGGATACACGCTCCACTTGACTGACTGATGTTGTGCCGGTGCACTGCTTACATAGAGGAAAGGCGGATGTGACTGAGGACATGCGGTTGTTAAAGGGGGAAGAGTGGACATGAAAGAGGATGCTAAAGGCACACCCCCAGTCAGTGAATATCGTTCCGTTATGTGCATTGTGCAAAAAAACATCAGTTTGGGTCAAGAGACGGGATGGTTTTTCCAAGCCTCACCACCACGGTTGATCTGTGACTCCATGCGCGTCCATGTGAAAAGTCAAGTGCAGCAAATGAATTCGGAGCCATCGTTAATGGAAGCTTGACACAGGAATTCCAACCGCTGGACATCGGTATAAACAGAGCGTTCAAAGTGAAGTTGCTACGCTGAGATGTGGACAAATGGCGGTCAGGAGGGGCGGGGAATAGGATTTTAGAGGTAACAGAAATGAGGATGTTAAAAAGAATTAAAGGAGTGACACCAAAGAATAAGGACAGATGTGACAACATCAGGATGGAACTGTGGGCCAATATCAATTGGAATCTAAATATGAGATGGTAAAGGAGACTAGAATGAGGTGGTATAAACATGTGATGAAAATGGAGGATGATGAACCTGTTCAGGAAGCTAAGATCAAGAGGAAGGACGGAAACATAATTTACATCAGGATTTGCTCAACATCAAAAGGAAAGCGGCGGATGCTCACAACAGTTTCTGGAGGTCGCCGGCCCTGTAGTTTAGTGGTAAAAGGTTTTGGAAAAAGAGAAATCTGTACTTCTTAAGTGCAGGGTGTATATTTGCCATCTCTGATATTATGATCGCAAAAACATTTATCAAGACACAAATAAAGAACTGAAATTCTGTAGGCTGGTAAAAGACTACTCAGTCTTTACTTGAAATGTTAACAGTGGCACTAATTTACATAATTGTCAATCTAACCAAATTTCTCTCTCCAAGGTTGGGCAGAATGGCTCCTCAGTTTCATCTGCCATTCTACAGCGAAGGCCGGTGGAAGGAGCACTATCATATCAAATGATAAGCAGAGCTTCAGCGTCAGCACGACTACAGCTAGGCATTAACTTACAGTGTTGCCATCATCAGCTTGTGCTAAAACTTGGCATATTTGTTCACATTGGTTTTACATATTGCCAGATTTTTTTCCCTCAATTATTTTAATATCCTTTCTGTGGAAAACGCATATGAAAATGTTTACCTGCATTTTTTGGAAGAATTTTTATGGTTTTATTTTTTTTTTCCCCCAATGCGTTTCATTTGTGTCAATCACAGATACGGATTTTCTCTATTAACAGCTCGGAATAGCAAGGGTCCGCTGTATACGTTACGTATCATGGCAGCTTTGTATATGTGCCAATCGTATGTGGTCTGGATGTAAGGGGGTGAACATTTCCAGCTCTAGAAGGAGTCTCGGTTCTCCAGAAGTCACCAATGAAACCACAAAAATTGATTTTCTTATTGTTAAAAAAAACAAATGTGAACGGAAACGTAAAATAAATGTTGGCAACACTGAGCAGGCTTCTTTCATTGCATGTCCTTGGAAAAAAGAGCAACAGCATACAGCCTTCTCTCCAGGATTATACTTGGCAAGTTTATTCATACATTCTATTTAAACAAATGTATCACTACTCTGTATCAAGTAAATAAAATGAAATAAAATTACAAACAACAATAAGGATGGTGCACTGCCACTCATGCAGTGTTAACACGTATGTTTGATATTTTAACCAGCCTCCACAAACTGTTTACATCCATGTTTAGTAAATAAAATTTACAGATCAAAATAGTTTAGATAACAATAAAGAAATACACTAAAATCGCTTCAGATTCAGGTAGCTTCTCAGAGTAACAAATAAGATCTCCCCTGCGAATTGTTGCCCTCTATAGCAACACCTGTTCAATCCTGCTTGTACGCCCAAACCAAAATTGTGTTCTTTCATTGGTGCAGCTGAAATGAAAGACAGAGAGGGTATTCAATCATGTCCTAGATCAAAACAGAACATGGTTAAAAAAAAAAGAAAAATGAAAAAACAAATAAAACATCATCTCTAAGTGCAGTCGTCAGTCCTCAACTTTCAAGCAACCATGAGGTGGCTCCATTCACACAGCTAAGGTGCTCTTGAGCAAGGCTTTTAAATCCAGTATCTTCTCATGCCACTGGAAAACTGGAGTCTGCTTCAGTGTGTGATTAATTCTGAATGCTGTGCTCATTACAGTTAAATGCGGTAGGTAAGGTGAAAGTAACAGCCTATCAATAAAATATATGTCTGAAAATAATAATTTTCGCAAGATGAATCATTGACGGTATCCGCACTATTTAGACCCCTTGAATCTTGATATTTTATATTTATATTTATGAATATTCTTTCTGTCTTCTACTTTCTCCCTTTGATAATTTTGCTGCTGTAAATTGGGAATTTCTCCATTGTGAGACAAATAAAGGTTTTCTTATTCTTATTTTACTTAACATGATTAAAATTGTATTGTTTTATGTCAGAAAAATATGCCGTAGAACAAGAATCTGACATGCTGAGACAACGCTCCAAGATGTAGTGTTGTTTAATAAATAAATACAGCCACAGAAACAGAATCTTGATAATTTGCAACCACATAGCAGGGAGAGCAAGAGAACAGAGATGTCTTGGAAAGCTACATTTGCATGTCTTGCACGTAGTACTTTGACTGAAAGGATTGCATGACGAGGTCCAATTTAAACACTGCAGTCCTGGTGTAATCTCACTCTTCATATAAATCAGACCAATCTTGGCTCTGTCAGCAGTTTATGATTGTTGTGTCCAGTGATCTTTATGAATCCCAAGATAATGCTTCCTTCCAAATGGTTTGATGGCAGGTGAGCAGCAACCACGGCGTGCTGCTTATGCACATATTAAATCAGACCAGTGCTGAGAAGGAAAATATACACACAGTATGAACAAAACTATTGGGACTACACATGTAAGTGAAATACTGTAACTATGGGAGGTGGTCCCCCTTTTGCAGCTACAGCAACTTTATAAAAAATTTGGAGTACATGTGTGGGAATTATTGTGCATTCACCTAGAGCGGGGGTCGGCAACCTGCGGCTCCAGAGCCGCATGTGGCTCTTTAGCGCCGCCCTAGTGGCTCCCTGGAGCTTTTCAAAAAAGTTTGAAAATGGAAAAAGATGGGAGAAGGAAATATATTTTAATATGGTTTCTGTAGGAGGACAACATGACACAAACATTCTTAATGTTTTATAATGCTGTAAAAATGTGTAGAATAAATATTGAATTTCAACATTTCTGTCAACGAAGATTTGCATCACAGCCTGCGACACGTTTCTATTAGCAGGGTGGGGTACCAGACAGGTGGCTGTTATTTAAAAAAAAAAAAAACGGCGTTTCATGTTCAATTCACAGAGGGTACTGGCAGACAATGGGAATCTGGAGGGCAGAGAATTATGTGAGCTACGATAGTTAACACGCTGCAAAAGTGCGCCCCATGCCTCGGCATGCGTGTGTAAGTGTGTGTGTATGCGCGCGTGCGGTAACGGGTCAATCTTGGGAGGCTGGTTGATCGAAAAGTAGATCTTCGGTCAAAAAAGGTTGGGCACCCCTGCACTACAGGATGCACTGCAGGGGAAAAAAACATTTAATCATGAAGGCTCATTGTGTATTTGTAGCAAACGTAGTCATTTTGATTGTAGGCTAATGTAGCTAATATAGATACACACAACATGTGTTTCCTTCATTATTAGGCTTTTAATTTTTTGCGGCTCCAGACATATTTGTTTTTTGTGTCCAATATGGCTCTTTCAACATTTTGGGTTGCCGACCCGACCCAGAGGAACATTTGTGATTTGTTAGGTCATTGATATTGGCCATGAGGGCCATCTAGGTCAGTGGGGTCAGGGCTTCAGTGTATTTTTTTTCCCACAAAACTGGTAGCACACAATTGGTAAAATGAAGGGGGACAGTCGTCCAAGACCTGACTGATTGATTTCTCCTCTCCGACGCCTTTTGGTTACAACCGTTAAACAGTGGAGCTTTCTGTACCGTCCACTTGCTGACTGATTGTCGCGTGATGTTGTGGCAGCACCTCCATCGCTGGATGGTTCCGCTAAGACTTCAATCACACAAAGTTGTGCTGCTCATCCCACAAAGGTCTGAAATAAAAAGGATTTACTTCTTGATTCTTTCCAGTGAACTGAATACCCCTGCCAAGGATTTTTCAATCGAGAAATAGCGAGATCGACCAAAGACAAAGTGCAGAACATTCTGCTTTGTTTATTCATGTGTCAGTCAGGACACTCCTTCCTAAACATGGTTTTCTTCTATCAATGCTTTTGTTTCTGTTTCCAGCAGGTTATCTTCGAGACAGTCTGAGAGAGGGTCCGTTGCTAAGAAAACCACTGCAAGACCTGGATGGAACCCAGGGTTGTAAAAGTGAAGAGAAGAGCCTGCGCCGAGAGCAAGAGACAGTGATCATTGGGAGGAGGCATTTGAAATGAGCGATGTCAGGATTGTTTTTTTAGGATGCACGTTGCAGTTGATCCCCTCCCAAGCTCTTGACCAGCTTAGCGAAAGACTTTAAAAGGGGAGTAAATGGGGTGTAACACTCAAGCAGGAAGAGAGTGAGAGTTGCATAGCAGCGCAGTTATATAAGAGAAGGAGTGAGGGAAACGGACAAGATGAAGTGGCCGTGTCGAGAGGTCAGAGACAGCAACAACACACTGAGGGAGAAACAAGAGGAAGCAGTCAAGACTTCAGACATGGATGTTGTTTTATCAAGTTCACTTTGTCGCCTGCTTCTTTCTCCTATTCCAAAATACACGATGACATCACACCAAGCATGGGAAACTTCTCCAAAAGCCATACACAGCCTCAACAATATCTCACCGATATCTTCTTTGCGTGCTGCCTTTCAAAGAAATTCATCTTCTGAGAATCAGCCGCCCGACCCGTAATACACGAGCACAAAGTGGATGGAAGAAACTTGCCGGGCTGGCTGACAACATAGAAGCCTTGTAACCATGATAAATATTTACCAAAAAGGCAAATGAATCAATTAAAAAAATTGGTATTCCAGCTTCAGCATTTCTGGCTCCTTTTGTACAGTTTGACAATGTTGGCATACTGCAAGTCTGGAAACACAAGGAAGCCATTTTGCTAACCTCAATTTATGGAAATGAATGAAAATGAAAACTAAGCAAAGTCAAAACACATTTTTACAACCACCACCAACATGGTTTATTCGCATGGATGTATATTTCCAAAGACAAAGCTGGGGACATTAACACCTTCAGGCTTTCGTTGGTATTCTGCAAGCCACTTACACTGGCACCAGCTCTTGCATTTCACGGTCTACCTCTTTCCAAACTAAAGCATTTCTTCCAGCAAGCAACAAATAGATAAATCAAACAACAGATCAGAACAATATGGGAACATGATGAGGCAAGTGAAGGGAGGAGCTCACAGCCGAGAGACAAAATATGGACTCAATTATGAAAACCGATAAAACAAACTCATCCCGAGAGGAATCATTCTCAGCAAATTTCAAGTTCCACTTTAATGTTCATTCAGGGGGTTGCACACCATCATAGGGGACCCGGCTTCTCAACACTCCAATGTTGCTGTTTTTCATCATCGTAAACAAGTATGTGTATGTGCCGACACGCTGCATTAACAGCAACTGCCCTCGATGGACAATAATCCCGGTGTGGATTCCAGGGCGGGATGATTCCTTCTTCAGATGAACACACCAGAATGACAGCAGCTGATTTTGAAGAATCGTGGTCAAGTTCGTGAGGAACATCTGCTTTGCAAGGGACAACATCAACAACAACAAAAAAAATGGCTTGTTCACACCGGTGTGATTGACGTTGGGGATTTTTTTGAAACAGGGTTTCTGACTTCAATGTCTGTCAGTCTCTCTGCATGTGCCGCGTGAGCGGTAAAAGTTTTGGTAGTCCAAAAAGCGGAAGCCTCTCTCAGGTAGCCACAGAAGAGACGATTTGGACGACCTCGCCGTTCTCTCCCTGGATGGTATCTTTCACTTCCATGTCTGCTTGCAGGGCAGGCGCAAGCTCAGCACCCTGGGACAGGCAAAAGATGGAAGGGAAGAAGATGTCTGAAATCTCACACATGATTTTGTACAAAATACTGTATTTTCATGGGGAATCGTAGTCGCCGTGTACATGGGTGCTTTATGGATACAATCTGTATTTATGTGGCTGTTTTTTTAACATGGGGCTTTCCAACCTTTTTAGGTGCAATTTCATTTCAGGTTCCAAAATGACCATGGCTCTGCTCTACCCGGGCCTCACTTGGCCTGGTCTGGCCTCTGTTGTTTTTCCACTACAACAGCCGGCAATCTTTTTTTTTTTTTTTGGGGGGGGGGGGGGGGTGTTTATGAGTTGGTGGGGGGGGGGGGGGGGGGGGTTTCTGCCACAGATTTCATGTATCGGTCACTGGTTTTGTGGTGATTCAAAATATAAATCGCAATTGCATGATGTGGTCACGTTGCAAATTACAGCCCATCAAATGCACCGCTCTCACACAAACGATAACTCTATTCCAGGGTTCAAGCGAGAGAGACACAGCTCCCCACCACCAAGACACAAATCTTAACCATATTTATAATTTCATATGTGCCTGTAGATGAAATAAGCAAAGCTTATGTGAGCAGTCCCGTCTTTAAATATATCTGCATTTTTGTCTTGATTGGAGCCTGTCTGTTCCTTGACTAACACTGAGCAATGTGCGATGGCCCCAAAGAGGAAAGTGGATATATTGAAAGATGGGGCTCGAGCCCCTTCACTTGAATGGACCCAGCAAAGTGTGCACCGCTTGCTAAAAGTGTCACCACAACTTCATGTTTACTGTATATTCTGTATTTTTATGACGCGGCAGCAGACTGTCTGTCTCTCGCTTGCTCAGAACCAGGAAGTGGGCATGCGCAGTGGAGTTCCTTACTGCATCGTTTAAAGTAATGTCTACATCTGTCAGCCATTGACCATGACATCACGGCCCTCCTCAACCTGCATTCTAGAACCCGGTTGGAAGAGGTTTTGAGGAATGGTTCCAGTGTAACAGCACAGCCTCGAAAAAGTCTCATGGAAAAGCGACTGTTTCAAGCTGTTTCAGGGTAGAACCGGTGCAATGCAAAAGGGGCATCTGACTACAGTCCGGTGTGTAGCCCATGTCTTGCCTAAAGTCAGCCGGGACAGGCTCCACTTCACCCATGACCCAAATGTGCACAAGTGGTATAGAAAATGAATGTTGAGATCTCCCTGTGCTTGTGTGGGGTTTTTTTTTTTTTTTGGCTACTTCCTCCGACATTTTTCAAAAACATGCCTGTAAAGTCAATGGGATACGGTCCCGCTGATCCAAGTGAGGACAAGAGGTAAAGACAGGTCTGGTTGGGTGGTTAGTTTAGTGAGCAGTTTTGATTTAATTTGTGTGAATTTAAATGTAATTTATGATGACAGCACAATGTTCTTAAACTTTGTGTTCACATGTTTCATCATCTGGACATCTTTGTCATTATTCAATTTAGCCCAAAGATTTGATTTGAAACCAGGTCCCCAAATGGAAGCTTTCAAAAAAAAAAAAAAAAAAATGCACCCAAACAAAACTGGCAGACCACAGCGCTGTTTTTGTACATTGTGCACAGATTACATCGTGCATGCCGCGCACTGCTATTGTTTTCCACAGTTGGTGTGCCTGCAGCCAGTATTTCTTTACATAGCAACAAATCACAAACTCCAGGCCTGGCGTAGATATGACAGAATGTCATTTTTGAGGTGGATCATTTTGACAATGCCGATGATGCAATCAGTATTTCAATGCCCTCTGACTCTGGTGTATGCGTGCAAACCGCGATGACTGTCAGGAGTGAGTCACTGCCAGGGGTTCCATCAAACACACCTGCAGGGTTTTCTCACTGTAGCCCAGCACACTCAACACAGCTGCATCACAGCATGTCACATATTTGAAGCATTGCTTATTAAAGAGGCCAAGTAAAACTCACATGGATGATTTTCATTGAAAATCTCAGATTCTGGCCATGATGAAGTCTCACAGCAAGGGCCCCGCTCTCCATTTGGAAGGATAACAATCTCATGGTTATACTTTTCAAAGACTGTCATGACATGATTTAATGATTATGCGAATTTAGCCAGCGTGTTGGCACTCTGTGGTAGCTGGGTTGGACTGAGCAGGGGGTAAGTTCAAGAACATTTTCTACAGCTCATCGCCATCTTGAGGAAATTGTACCGCATGTTGTGTACGAGAGGGAAATTATTCCGAGTACTGTAACGAAATGCTAACGCAGAGATAAATAAATCAAAACGTGAGAGTAATTTTGCAAGAACTTGTTTAAATGCTACCATGTGTTTGGAAACACATGACAGTCATTCTCTCAATTCCACACTGTTCAAAGCGATATACATACCATCACTAACCTTTGGCTGAACTTTCAATGGTAAATCAACAGTGTTTACAGTTTTGGACACAAAAACCAAACTGTCATACCACACTTGGTACCACTCGGCTCCTTTTGTGGTTCATCGCATCGATGCATGTTTGAAGCTTCGTAAGCACTGTTGCAGTTATCATTCCCAGTTAAACTGCTAAAATGCTTTATAAGTGTTATATTGCTCATGTCAAGGATTTATTGATTGGTTAGATCTAAAGATGCGCTGACTATGACCGCAGTTTAATTTAAAAAAAAACAAAAAAAAAAAACATTATGACATCCGAATAAAACCATTGAACAAAATCTGATCAAAAGACATCAAGTAGTGAACAAGTGGTTTCCTTGACGGCATCCATACCTAACTAGAATCAAGCCCAAATGAAAGCAGGCCGTTGAATGATCCGACAGCCTGATGGACTTGCAAAAGAACAACTAAAAATGACATCAATCACTTGAGAAAACAAACAGTCGGATTGCTTTCTGTGTTGGAGTTTTTGAAATACAGTGCATGTGGTGGCAATCATTGTGGGAACTATTTGCAATTTTGTGTCCGAAACCTGAGGGTCACTTGAAAACTGCACCAGCAAACTGTCTGTTTACTTCTTTCACATCCTGGTGGCAGTCATGCTTGAAGTACATCGCAGAACTGCACATCAATGTATGTATCACTATTTAAAATGCAAAAGAATATCAGATGCGATACACAATGAAATAATTGCTGTAACCCCTCTGTTAATGAAAGAACAACCCACGGTGGCCACAGAAATGAGTTTCTGAGAAAAGTAACAAATTAAAATGTAATGAAAATTAATCAATGAATGAAAATCACAGAGCTCCTAAGTCACAATGAGTTAGATGTTATATTTTTCACAAATGTATACTGCTGGTCAGTCCATGCGTGCATTTAAAAAAATAAATTATTGACCAATATAAGTCTTTCAAATGGTTTCCTCTCTTTAATGATGATGATGATGATGATAATGATGCGCAAACATGCAATTTTGGGGGGAACTGAAAAGTGAGGATTGCTGAGGTGCGCCAGCGTTTCGGATTGTTTTCAAAAACAAACTTATGAAACAGGCCTGGAGAAAAACAATGGCCCCCTTATCTTAATATTTTGTTGCACAACCGATTGAAATGATTTTTGTGACTTTCAATGAGAGTTCTCCACCTCTCAGTGAGTGTTTTGGCCCATTCTGCATGAGGAAACTGCTCCAATTGTGTCAGGTTTGAAGGGTGCCTTGTCCAGATGATAATGTTTCAGCTCTTCCACAGACATTCAATTGGTTTTCAATCAGGGCTCATAGAAGGCCACTTCAGATTCGTCCACTGCTGTGCTCTTTCCCATTACTGGGTGATTTTAGTTGTCTTTGGGCTCATTATCCTGTTGTCTGATATACCTTGAGGAACAATGTGACAGAATTTCATTAAAAAGAAAATGTCTGAAGGTTTGCAAAGGCCACTTCAACTTGTGTATTGCGCACAAAGAATTTTGAAAATCGGACAAAAGGCCACAGGGATATTGAGCTTCCTATGCTGGAAAAAATGTGTCTGTTTTGGGGAACACTTTCGTGTTACATTAGGTGGGTTTCCATCCATTTATTTTTATTCAAATTTTCAAAAATTGTGAAAATAAAACTGCATAGAAATGCTAGTCCAAAAAAAAAAAAAAAAGGTTTTAGCTTGGAGGGGGCAGATTTTTCAACGCATTGACAAAAGGAAAATGCAAATTTTGGCAATGGAAACAGGTTCTGCTCATAAGCAATGGATGCCACGCCTTATGTTTTGACCGGACATTATGTCACAAGTACAAATTGTAGTCACTAAAAATAGCAGCGGACAATAAAGTGAGGTATGTTTCGGGGGAAGAAGAAATTAAAATATTTCTGGAATTAATAAAAGAAGCAAAAGGTAATGCTGAAACTTGCCTGCAACCCCATGCAGACGCAGAACAACCCGGTGGTCTTATCGCCAAGAGCACTTATAATATAAACAATCTTCTTTTCATGATGGCTCGGTATGCGGTGGATGCTGACACAACTGTGAGCAGGCTTCTTACAAAGCACGAAAGCTCCATCAGCAATCTGTCCATGATCACTTTTGTGGCAGAGACACGCTATCATATGAGGTCATCCCATGGCGCTGGCAGTCTCCTCTACTCTCCTCTCAATATTGGCAAAATAATAACAAATGGAAACGGCCATAAGTCACATGGTCATTTTGGGCATTTTCACTACATTCTCTTAAAAATGTATAAAACATTTGGATGGAAACCCCATTATCAAAAATCTGGTATTAAAAAAAAAAAAAAGCACCTTCAAATGATGCTAAAACAGTATCACCTCCTTATTTATCAACTAGCGTATGCACCAAATACCCGTATGAGTACCATACTATGAATTTTAGATGGTAAAAATCATGTAATACCATAATTTCCAAATTTCAGAGTAAAAACCGTCATGTCACCTCATCTGTTTTCTGGGTTTGGTCATGTAATATTATTTTCAGGTGACAGCAAGTGGCAAAAAGTGGATTTTGCTACTCAATTCATATTCCACAAACACAATATTAAGCAGAATACCGTGTTTAGACTAGTGGCGGTGCATAGAACATATCGTAGAGCACATTTTTAACTTGACTTCCTCTTTAAAAACAAATAAAAGAATCTTAAAATGAACTAAAATGTGCAAGGAGCCATTGAAGGGAGGCCAGAATTGGAGTTATGTGCTCCTTCATACAAGCAGCAGCATTTTGGACCAACTGGAGACGCTTGAGGGAGAACTGGCTGATTCCAAAATAAAGTGCACTTCAGTAATCCAGTCAAGATGTAATGCAGGCATGCATTACTGTTTCTAGGTGTTGTTCTGAAAGGAGAGGCTTTACGTAGCATACTGCCTAAGATTAAAAAAGAAAAGCTGGATTTCTCAACAGCACGAAATTACCAGTCCAATTTAAAATCACTGTCCAATGTAAAACCCAAATCCCAGGCTTGTGGTTTTAGAAAAGACGACCGGGGGCCCAAATCAACAGAGTAAGATGTACAAGCAGTGGCGCAAAAAGCGGGTATGCACAATTTGCAGCGTACAGGCGCTGCGCCAGAAGCAGCACCAAAGCGATGGGAGGAAAATTATTTTGAGTAGGTATTTTACATAGTTAGCAGCTGTTTGTTCACACATAATTATATGAAAAATAACAGAGGCCTGTCATCTCTTCTCTCCTCTCCTCTCATCCCAACGCGCACACACGTCGAGCACGTGCCGGAGCGTGAGTGTTTCCATTTGAAATGTCTGATGACAGGGAGCTAAAGATGGAGAGGCAAAAAAGAAAGCTGCCAGCGGCAGAAAATTGCAAAAGAGGGAGAAGAAATGGTAAATTATGTCAGCATATCAACAGAAGACTTGTAAATATTCAGGTTGGCTGAAAAGCTGCAAATAAAATGAGAAGTTACTGCTGGCTTGCAACTGTGTACTTTACAGTATTTACAATCAAACAGATCATGAGGGGAACATAACCTCGATGGTGAATTATAAAATTGGTTGAAATAGATAAATTACAAAGCAAGATTTTTTTTCATGACATCAGCAGAAGTCCAGTATATTCTGGAGTCTGGAGGCAAATTGTGTCAAATTTTGAATTCAGGGATGCCTTTATGGATGTAAATACAGAAGGTTCACAACATGGTGCAAACCGCTGGTAACATTCAACCATGTCATGCAAAAAGCCATAAACGGTCTAGAACCACACAAAGGTGACAAAACAGGAACAGGATGAAACAAGCGTGGGAAAAGAAAGGACAACTCAAAATAAGAATTAAAGCATATTTCAAACATCATGAGCCAAACATGGTGGAAGCAAGGTCGTGGTCATATGTTAAGGGACCATATGCAAAGCAGCAAATTAAGCACTTTTGGCAGAAAAATCAGACGGCATAACAGTTGACGCTGTTGAAATGTTGCAAGCTACAGGCACATGCAGTTCAGTCATAAGTAGATTGAAAAAAAAAATCGGAGTTAGTACTTTTGGAGGTCAAAATGGTATACTAGGGCATATTTTTTTGCTATTTTAAATGAATCAGGGATGAGAGTGGCTAGTGATGAAAAAAATCTAAAAATCAGCTGGGGGTCTGGTGGATCAAGGGGTAACGTCCCGGATGGGGGGCCCAGGGGGCAAAGCCCCTGGAGGCTAATGGGTTTTAGAGATTTTAAAGCCTTAAAACCATTCATTTTATCAACAAAACTTTACATTTTTTGTTGAAATACCATCCTCTAGTTGCATATAAAATTGACACTTCATACTAAATTAGAAGTTTATTTGGAGTACATACATTAGTTTATGGATTTTAGAGATTTTAAAGCCTTAAAACCATTAATATTAACAATTTTTGTTGAAATACCATTCCCTATTTGCTTACAAAACACACGTTATACTAAACATGCTAAAGATGAACTGTATTCAATGTACACACTACTTGAAACTTTCACAGAAAAAATCCCAAACTAGCTGTCGAAAAGTGCTTGAGATCGAGTCGTTACTTTTCAATAGAAATGTCTGTTTTCAGTGTTTCACCGAGGTTGCGTGACTCTGAAAAGCTTTCCATCATCGTATAGATGATCCGTATAGAATGACATCGTCACACACTGTACACAGAGCTTAACCAGCGACATCAAGCTTTTTCCCGAAATCCGACACAAGCACAGACAATTGTTCCTCTTTACTGGTTGCTACTGGGGACACCGTCAGCTTTCGATCCAAGCAGTACCATCGAAACTTGTTTTTCAGATCCGCATCTATCTGACGCACTTTAGCTTCGTCACGAGTCTCGATAACATTCGGCATTTTGTTTAATACAGACTACAAGGAAAGGGGTTGAGGAAGGCGAACACGGATTGGTTGTGATTCTGCATTTGCCGATATAGCGACCAGTCACAACAAGTAAGACATTGGTTTTAGCCCATATACGAAGTAACGACAAACTAACGCTTTGCAAGAAAAAACGGTATTCAAAATGGATGCTGGCAAACTTTATTTGTAAACATTACGGAGTCCCAAGTCTGCCGAGGACAAGTAAGTCCGGCAGCCCAGAAATAACACCAGACCACTCCCCCAACCCTAACATTTTCTCAACGGATTTGGAACAATATAAAAAAAGGTCCATTTTGACTGGAAAAAAAGCGGAATTGCCAAAAAGCAGAAAAATCTCATCCCTGATGAATAAAACAAATAAATTAATGAAAAAAACAGATGGGCTAAGACAGGGGTGTCAAACTCATTTTTGTCGTGGGCCACATTGTAGTTCCGGTTTCCCTTGGTGGGCCGTAATGGATTTTGGGAAACCATATCAATGTTTCATCACCTCCACATATTACATGCACAGCGCACAACAAATTGATGGATAACTTGTTTTGGAATCAGAAGTCAAGAATAAGGACTGTTATTGTGGATTACATATGACAATTTGAAATTTTGCTTCAGACTTCTGCAAGCATCATGGAACTTGACATGCTTTCGCGGGCCACATAAAATAATAAGGCGGGCCAGATCTGGCCCCCGGGCCTTGACTTTGACACCTGTGGGCTAAGACAATTTTAGGTAGGCCTCAGCCCCACTAAAATGGGTAAAGTCACTAACAAAGGTGTCACCAACAGTTTTAAAAACAGAGCTATTTGTCAGGTACTGATTATTGTGGAGGCCTCCCAGTTTGATAAGGATTTATATTTCTGAAAAACTGATCAAATTATCTTTACATCCATGTCTGTTACACATTGGATGATAAATGCCATTATTTATGAAACCCATAAATTAAAACTCAGTCAATTCAGACTTCATTCTCATGCTGATTGTTTGATTTCATACCTTGGTCAAAGTCCAAATACTTCTTGACCTATCTGTGTCTTCTGACAGAGTTGAGTAAAAACTGAACATATTTCTCTTTGCAGAGGCAGATTTATTTTTATCTACTATTGTAGTTTATTCTGAAGTCTTTATCAAACAAAGTGGATTGGAGTTTACTCGAGTCCTGGCAATGTTACCCACTGTCTGTGTAATACTGCTTAACTCAGCAACTGTTTACGATGGGTGCGAGAGCCTCAATGAGTTTGTGTCATTTCTATTTACCTGTACCGTCGCTGTGTGATCTGTGACAGGGGCAAGTTGAACATACTGCACTTGAATGTCAGGGGGTAGAGCAGTGCCCTCGACCGCTGCCGCCGCCCCTTCAGCTGACGCCACTGCGATGAGCTGAGCTCCCCGAAGTACCTACAACAGATGGGGAGGGAGGGCAGAGAAACACGAAGGATGTGTCATTTGGCTTCGACTTTGACAGAAAAGTGTAACTGATCTGAGGAAAACCTGACAATGCCCCTCATCGAAACGTGCAAAGCAGCAGACTCACTTGTTATGATCGACAGTGCAGCGCACACCAGTGGACGTAATAAGAGCCCAATGAAAGCAAATAGCCGAATGCCTCATTTATGTTCACTCTGAAGTGTTTATATCTTTTAAGTGATCGCAGGTGTCAGACTGGAAGTACTGGGTGTCAGACAAACATACAAACTAAATTTGTGGCAACCAAAAGGATCACACAGTTCCACGGGAAAGAAAGATACTTTCACCTCAGCAGCTCTCGGGCATCTAAACCCCGTTTGTTCTCACACTTGTGGAGACGATTCAGTTATGTTTAGTAACAACTGGTAGCTGGTGTTCCCTTTTGTTTGTAGTTTGAAAAGTTAGCAAAGCAATATTCAAGCTCTGTGTGTTCAGGGGCCTAATTACAGAGCATGAGTGCGGTTAGGTTTCCTGTTGTTGCGATCTTTTGCATTTCAATAGTTCTGTTGCGTCTATAAAATAAGGCCACGTATGCCCTTGGGCTCACATTGCCCATGTCCCGTGACCAAACCTAGAAAATGGGTGAGCGGTGACGTATTCATTGCGAGTCTGAGGGCACTTTGACTTTTAACGAATTTCAGTGGACATCAGAGAGCGGTTGATTGTCAAAATGGCTCCCCCGGAGATGGATGAAAATTGATGGATTAATCTACTTAATCCTTATTACACTCAATCAGAATACCATATTTTGATGAGTGGGGGAACATATAGCATCTTGAATGCCTTTTTATCCACTACTCTTTTTTGTTTTTTAAGATTTGACAGAGCCAATATCAGAATCAGATTTATAAGTTAAGTATGCAAAACACACAAGCAATCTACTTTCCCAGTTACAACGCGTCCAGAGGAACATAAACAAAAAACTAGCCAACAGAGGTAGCCAGAACGGGAAGCCTGGCGGTTCACTGTTTAGCGACCCAAATGGGGGCGTGTATTTCTAAGATCAATGACAACATTAGTTCATATTTTTATTTATTCCATTGTTCAAAGTCTTGTGTTTTGAAAAGAGAGAGCCATAGCAGTACACAATTGTTCAGTGAAGTTACGGGAGGTCGTCTTCAAAGTAGCTTTCCAGCTGCACTTATTGCTGAGGCTGGCTGGGACTTCTCCAATAGGCATTACAAATGGCAGAAAACCCAAACTTCCACACAATCTCCCCGGTCTGATCTTTTACTTTGAACTCGGCGGTTCGGGTTTAGTTAATCGTCCCAACAACCGCTGACTTGCTATGTCTTCAACAAGGTTGCAAGTTTCACCACAATTTCTGCTGTGTCATCACCACCACACACCAAATCCAGCCAACCTGATGGAAGACATTAGTGTGGAAGTCTGCCTGACTAAGCCAGTCAAACAAGGGGGTTGACTCAGGTTGAGGCAGTCACACTGAATAAAAAAGAAAACTGCTCGACCTCGGTCACATGAATCATGTTTGATTGCCAATAAATGAATACTGATCAAAGAAAACTGATGTCTGAGAGGTTCTGGTTGGCTACATGGGCAAGACAGAGGACAACTGGTTGGCACGTGCTCCTCGCAGTGCCGAGGTGCAGGGTTCGATTCTGGTTCCGACCTTCTTGTGTGGAGTTTGCATGTTCTCCACATGCCTGCAAGGGTTTTTTTCCGGGTTCTCCGGTTTCCTCCCACATTCCAAAAACATGCACGGCAGGTGAACGTAACACTCTAAATTGTACGGCAGTGTGATTGTGAGCGTGGATGATTGTTCGTCTGTTTGTGCCCTGTGATTGTCGGGCAACCGGTTCAGGGTGTCCCCCTCCTACTGCTCAAAGACGGCTGGGATAGGACAGTGCGGATAAGCAGATTAGAAAATGGATGGAGTTGTTACATTGAGGCAGAGTGACATGCTTTATGATTCTATCCTCAGGTAAGCGAAGCCAAGCTTCTTGTGGCTTCAAAATATTCAAAGCAAGAGCCAGTATGTTCAACGTATCATTTAAACAGCTCAGTTAGGCCATTTAATTCATCGTGTGGGAACAATTAAATGCAGATTCAGTTGAGTCAGTACTTCTTCATCCACAAAGATATAAAGAAATGCTCACCTCTCTACTGCCAAGTTCTCTGTTTTGAGTCTATGGTTGTGTGGTGTTAACAACATGACGTGAGTATTAGATTTGATTTTATCCTAATTATTGTTTTATCTTAAAACAACACTATTACTTATTATGCATAATTTAATGTGGATTCAAGTTTCACTCTGCTGTAAACAATCAGGTAAGAGCACTCGCGCAACTAAAACTGAACAACAATTATTCTTTCTTAAGGGAAAATTATTGATACAGCTCTTAAAGTGGATGGATATCATTAGGAGGTGAAGGTGGTCATAATTGGTTTGTGGCGGTTTATGTCTATATTGCGTTCACAGTCATCCCAATCTGGCCATGCAGACCTATCATCAATACCGAACATCCATTTTTAATTGATGTGCACCAAAATGTAATCAACATCGCGAATTGTGTTGCATGTTTTACACAAGGCAGAGAACAAGACAACACACAGTATAGGCCGCACCTCTGAGCCAAAATTGTTTTGTGCCTAGCTTGAGGGCACCTCGACTAGATTCAACAAATAGACTGATAGTTTATTTATGTATGTATGTATGTATGTATTTCTTTTCCTGGGCCGATACGATAATGATTTTTGTAGTCAAGGAGGCTGATAACAAATATTTGGACTCGATATTCATTTTCAGTAAAAGTACATTTTTGACAATAGACATCTTGGTCATAAAATTTTAACACAAAGTTCAGGGAGCTCCCAGGGTCATCAGCATGTTTTACAAGCTTAAATGGAAACTGAACCAAATAAATAGCTCCCTATAAATGTCTACAGTCAAAGTTTTCCAAAATGTGAAAATAACTGAAATGTTGCACTTCAACAAAAGGGTCAATACAGTGAAACTCCTCTACAACGAAATCATGTTTGCAGCAAGAAATTTTTCACAACAGGGGACTTTTCACTGTAGCAAATTTTATCTCAGACGTAAACACGAACACACACAAAAAACGTATGCGTGTACTTTTTATTTTCATTCCAATAGTGCATAATTATGAGCATACACTTATTTGACACTTCATATAGCCAGCGTAGAAAGAAAAAAAGGGAAAGAAATTGTGAAATTTACGCTCAGCATTTATTTTCACTTACTTCAATTTCTTGCATAATGTCTTTCATTTTGCTTCCTCCATCTTTCATTTTTTTTCCCTTTATCCTGTCTTCAAGCATTAAAGCTTTTCTTTTCTTAACACCTTGGTATGCATAGGTCCGTTTTGTCGCCATTTTAGCAATGCAACGTTCTTGCTGCGTCTGAAACAAATACTTCCTGTACTACTGCGCATGTGTAAACCAGTGTGGTGGTTGCTGTTGCCGTTTCTGAACGAAGCAGTAGAGGTCGCTGTGAATGCTGAGGTTGGATTAGACTTTTGCAGAAGGCTCGTTTTCGTTGTAGTGAATCTCGTTGCAAGGCAAGAGCAGAGGAAAAGATTTCGTATAACGGAACACGGGGACTTTTCGTTGTAAAAAGTGGGAATGGCTTTCATGCATGAAAATTTTTTCACACTTGGGGGTATTTTCGCCCATTTAGGTTACGTTGCAGAGGAGTTTCACTGTAGCATCTCATAAAGATAAGTGAAAATGTATGTAAATGATTCACTGATTTTAAGTTTTAAATTGATCTCTTATCGGCTGACAGAAGCCAATATATACAGGTATATTTTTTAAACAGACTGATATATGTCAAATTGCTCAAAATCCGTGCTAACACTACCGGATTGGCGAAGCCAGCTAGTTTCAGTTCCAAAGCCAAGCCTCTCGAGACTAAGCCTCCCCAACTGGTCCAACTGATGGACATATGTGGTCAAATACTGCAGCTCAGCGGACTTGAAAATTGGCGCTAGTTGTAAAACGCTTGTTTTACTCCGCTCCCTACTTCCATCTGAGAGTAGTTTGCATTCTCAGCTGTGAAGATGCACATAAAGGCTGAGAAAAGCGGATAGATTTGGAAGACGAGGAGCTTTGCCGGAACTTCTCGGCATCGTATCCTGTCCCATGACTCACTATGTAAGAACACAGGTCACACTGGGTTCGATACATGATGGCTTGCAAACCAAATTCTAAAGTGAGGAAACACAAATATATAGTGAAACCTCAAACCAGACAACAGCTTACAGTCCTGCGCAAAGATGAAGGTGACTTCCTACAGCCCTGATTTGCAGACATTGTGCGCAGAGATTCAGAAAAAGAAGTCACACCAACCACGTCAAAGAAATATTCAGGCAGTTATTTTGCAAATACTGTATATATTTTTTTTTTTATTGTTCAGTGAAAGTGTGCTCTTTTTTCCACTATATTTTTAAATTCAGGTCAAGGCTCTGCTACATGCTCTGAAAGCCGACTTCCAAGTCATTCTAAAATAAATACATGCAGTATACATTTATTGCTTTGACATCATTTTATTGGCAGGTCTTTTTTTTAACACTTGTGTGAGTTAAAGATGACAGAAAGCAAAACACCTTATCTGAAAAAGGTGGTGGTATCTTGCAGACAGACCAAATATGGGCATCTTTCCCCGTTCTCATTCCTTGAAATCAGCCAATCAGAAAGTCCCTCAGATAGGAAGATTTGCATTTCGACCCCATGTCAAACGATTACTTGAAACACTGCTGGTACAGTTAAGGGTTTAATGCCGACTGTGAGAGCCATAAGGAAAATTTGGTTAAATTGTATATTCAGCTATTTGTTCACCATTGACTAATTTGAAGTGACCAGGTCCAAGCTGTTTGACTTGTATTTGATGTTTTATTTTATTGCAATTTGACTTACAGTAAATTTATTAAGAATATTAAGGTATCTGGGCTCCATTTGTTGTCCTGCCTTTAGCCTGTTAAAAAGGAAGACAGTCGGGTATGGAGCAACAACTTTTCTGACAGTGCAACGTGTTTGTATATGTGTAATTTAATATTGTGTTAATGTTACACTACCTCTTTACATTTGTCATTTTTTTAAAGACTTAATTTGTGTTCAAGAGGAATTAAAGCGAATCCTTTTCTTGGATCAAGTGCAAGGGCTTGGTGCTTTTGTTGTCGTCGTTGCTGAACGGAAAGGCCCGTCGACGAAAGGCACGAGTCGGGTACCTTCACGCCCTGCTGACGTAGTGACAAAAGGACACTAAGTTGCCGCGACACCGGCCACGGTTTGACTCTGGAACAGATTATTTAAATTTCAATTATATTCTTTGGGGAAACATTTTAGGAAAATGAAAAGAAAATGCAGGTTCACTCAGGTCCTGGAAAAAATTGTGGTTGACCTTTTTGGTTCTCATAAGTTCCACTTTATTTTGCCTGTAATAAACAGTGCCTTCATACAGCTGTGTCAGATAATGACTATATCTTGATGCAGTAGACATGTTACAGATTATATTTATTCATATATCATTTGTGATTGAACTTCTTCACAGTGAACTATTTTACATCAATTCTAATGATTGGACGGAATCAACAACACAGTGAGCTAGACAAAGAGGAGAGAAGAAAGTGGAAAGTGGAACAATGAAACATGATTGCTTCATCTTCATCCATTTCCAGCTAAGAACTGAAATGTCTCACTTAAAACGCAGCCTAACGAAAGGAATTTGGCTCACGAGGCTCCATTTGTCAGATACAAGAGCTATCATCGGGGTCTTAAGTGTATTAGTTAGGGCTGACCTCAGATTTCACGAGGAGGAGTCTCAAATAACCTGAGCTGGCTGGTGGGCCTCAGTGCTGTCAGTCTACCACTTAACCGTATTGACGCAAAAGGCAACAAACTATATTACGGGTAGTTTTAATTGTCCGGAATATTCGCAAGATTCTGACCAAGCGAAAAAGTGAAGAAACAAAATGCTGTTTGTCATACTCCCAGCAACGATGAATAAAACATATCATGGCAGTACAAGGAGAAACACAAAAAAATGCATCACTCAAAAGGAAAAACGCGGAAAACCGTCAAGACTCATGAATCAAACACTTGAACGCACTTCTCTCTTTAAAAAGAGAACGTGACCACTATGTAAATCCCATTCTACTGACGCACCAGAAAGATGACCAGTAACTAGACTTCTACCAGGAACTACATATATGATGCAGACTGGCATCCCCAAAGTGGCTCACTCAGTAAGAGCAATCTGTGCATCAGATGGTACCATGAGTCATCCGCTTGATGTCTGCGTGAGTGTTTGTGTTTCTGTTTAGTTTGCTGGAATGAGATTGGAAAGGAAACTCCCATTTCACAAGAGCAGCCAAATCTATACACAAACGATACGATTCTGTGTTTAAAGAAAAGGGACGCACTAATCTGGTTCTTTTCATCCCCCAGAGAAATATCTCAAAGGCAAAACACGGAAATGAAAAAAAGAAACATTTGGACTTGAGAGTGACTGGAACTTCCTTTCAGCTTCACAGCTGTCAACATCTGTATCTGCCAACTCTGGACAGATGTCTCGGCAGTAACACTATCTCCAGTTAGATAGGTGGGGTGGGAAGGCTTTTGGACGTTGTTTTGGCTGCAACTCTGCTGTAAAGATGCCCAAACATAGTCGTGTTCTGGGTGCTCGTTTCGTGCCGACCTGCAAAATGAACATGCTGGCCTGAAATGTCTCTCTGACTGAACTCATTGGCCTTTATGACAGACTGGCGGAAATAAAACATACCATAATTACAGCTCTATGCACTGTGCATTCGTTCAATTTTGCACAGAATGCTATAAATGTATGTCCTGGCCTGACTCTGACCTTGTAAACTGACCCACAGCTTCCCATCCCCTCCCATACAAGGTCTTCACACCTGCATCTAATTAAGGTCTCTCTACCATATTCCCACCATGAAACTAAGAATCGTATCAAGACACGGGTTACAGAGGCTTTGTGACAAACCCGGCATGACCCACATTCTGACCCTGATCCAGAACCAGAAAATCAAAAGGGGACCGATGACAAAAATAAAGCTGTAATTAAGTCAGGCCCCTCAAACCAAAAGGATGGAAATTCCGCTTCAGATTATTCTCTCAATCCTCTTGTGCAAATTCAAACTTGGCCTGTCTAACTAATGAAGGCATCTTTATAGTTATGGTACATTTCTTGATTTAAGATGATGGCCCTTTTATGATTCGAACCACCCCATTTAATGGAGCCGGAGAATTTGACATTTTCTGGCTGTCTATTACTCTATTTCAACATCAAAGTATTCGACTGAAAAATAAATAAAATATCCATTTGCAACAAGCCCACATCTCTAAATGTGCACTGTATCTTCACAGTTCAGTTATTGACATTTCCTTTTAAACACCTAAACACAAGGGGACCACATTTCTACTCGAGCTCAAACACCAGATGACCATTTGTTATTTGACATCATTTAGTTATGTGGTGAACTTCACAATGCTTTCTCCCTTCTTAGTTTGCTACGCAAGCTGTTGTTTGTCGGTTAGTCACACTAAAATTTTACAGCTCCCCTTGTAGCTCGCTTCATTTTTTTCCCACACATAATTCTAAGCCTAAACATCATCTGAACAGCAGGGCCACACTAAATCAAATTTTGGCTCCGGTTGTTGATGTGTTTTCTAATCTGGTCACAATTTGCAAGTATAAGCTAAGAAGACATCCTCAGTTTCAAAGCTCTGTTACAGTTTAGGCGTGTCAAAAATATCCCCATTAAAGAAAAACAAAAGTTGGCATGACAAAGAACATAAAGACCACTACAGGCATGCACAGCAACTGCTTATCATTCTGGGTGTAACTTTTGGATAACCTTCGAATGATGGAAGTAATGCACTTCTACTGCAGGGCAGTAAAAGACCTATTCGGATCCATCCACACGTCCTACATTTTCAAAGATGACCATATTCAGTGTTTCACTGTGACTATCAAAAATTTCCACTTCAACATTTTCAAATGCAAGCATTTTTAGACTCCAAAATGAGGTTGCCAGCCAGGCAGGTCTGCACCCAGTTTGTGCTGATCTTGAGTCACATTGAAATAAGTCGGAAACATCTGGTCCCTCTTACTCACACGGCCTGTAACCCTGGGTCCTGCCCAAATAGACAGAAGAAAACAGCCAGAAGCGTACTGGCCAATGAATGATACACACACAAACAGCATTTCGGATTGCCGAGTTCTGTATCGCCACGCTGAGATGCCACGAGGACACAAAACAGACATTGAAACGGTATCCAGACTTAGGCCTCCCTGCTTAGGTACATTCCCCTTACACTAAAATGCGTCATAGAGAGTGGTCTTTGTAGCTTTTGATCTCATTTTACTTTTGCTGCATGTATGAGTGACTGGAATCTCAACACACTATGAGTAGAACCGCAACAGCACCCCTGAGCAGAGAGGGAAGAGACACTGAACAACAAGAACAAATGAGCTTGCGGTTTCATTCAAGCACTAATTAAACTCCAAGTCTGGAGGGTCATTCAGTTTTGAAGCAAGTGTGGTGAGGGGAAAGATGGCCAATAAAAATCAACTCACACCAATGTACAGGTACTGGTAGGGGGCTGCCAAGAACCAGTGCAGGGGCAAAGCTGTCTTTTTCTCCATTTAATCTCTGACCTACTTCTCACACTGACCCAAACAGTGATTCTTGGGAGAATCTAGCAGATGCACAGCAACATCTGCCGTGAAGCATGGACGCACAACAAATTGGCCTATTTATTTTTAATTATTTCTTGTACATATTGTCCCACGTCACTTACACTCACACTGCTGAGCAATGTGTTGACAACAGACATGTCTCAAGCTACGCTAAACTAAGTTGAACACAAATGAGTGTCCATTCCAGCTGTCACTCATCTCAACATGATGTGTATTCTACAAACACCTTGCAGTACATTCCAACTAGCAATTCTGGGGTAACTACATTTTAACTTGCGATGGTAGATTTAAAAACACGTTACCTTGCAGCTGAGCACTGTGGTGAATTGAGGTCTTTAGCAGGGGACCACGATTCAAATCACAGTCATGAACATTAACACCCTAATGGGTATGATAGACTCTAATCCCAACCCTTTGTGTTAAAATGAGCAGGACGCATCAGGAAGCACATCCGCTGTAAAAACTACAGCAAACATACAATCACGGTGGTGACACCTGACGAGACGTGCCCCGAACATGGAAAATCTCACAAACTGTAGTGTCAACTTTTTACCAAGAGAGGGTACACATAAATTATGAGAAGGTCCAAAGTGGTTTGGATAGAATGCAATGGATGTATGTGGCATGTCTGTCTGGATGGCGTAAAATGGTGCCGGCAATGCCTCGGTGCAAAAAAAAAAAAATTCCGTCAACCATTTTTGGCGGCCGACTTTCTTCACAGCCCTAGATGAGAACTGTCAAACCTTTCATTGAGATTTCTTTTGCGTTTCTTCACAGTAAGCTTAGTGATTGTCTTCATACCTTGCTTTAGTTTGTGTTCTGTTTTACTTCCTGATTTCACAGATGACGAAGAATTCAAGAGCATATGAAAATATTCTTGAAAAAAAACATGAAAATAAATTGGGTTAATGTGAAAACTTCCTTGGCCAATTCAGATGGCATAGACCTCTTTCAATTGCAGGCGGCATCTGGTACAGTGATGGGTTTTTTTTTCTATTCAAAGCTCAACTGGTCTCAGTATTTTATCATGAATGGCAGAAGGCATCTCCAACACCATTTCTCTTCCTGGCTTCCTTTCCATATTTGCAACACTTTCCTCCTTCCTCTTTATTAGTCTCTCTTTTCTTTATCCAAAGCCCCCATTTGGTCTGCATCAATGCAATATAGTGGCAAAGGAGACGGGTATTCAGGAAGCAGAGTAAAAGACGATAGTATAGTTTCATTGGTCTGCCGTCTGTTCCCATCTCTTCCACTGAGAGGGGGGGATTTAAAATTCGAACTAATTGGAATCAATTGAGCAGCTATAACAAAGGCTACATTGTCATTTGGGGTGTCCCCATACAACTTTTTCACTTCCGATATGATACCGATGTTGCTACCTAGAGTACTGTACAATACCACTCTGATAAGATACCATCAGGAATTACACATGCTTTTATTTTTTTATTAGGAAACGTTCAAAGAGTCTTGATCAAGGGATACTATTCAAACAAAGAACAACAGAAGATATGAGAACATATGACCCATTTATTCCAAATATTTGGGTTACATAAATTCAACCTCAAGAATGAGATATAATTCAATAGTGTTTTTGGGCTGATATCAAAGCAATATCCGAGAGCATTATCAGATTTGGATACCCCTAATTGTCATCAACTGAATGAGAATTTGATGTATCTTCAATGAAGACACATCGAATTTGTAGATTCTACATAGAGAACACAAGAGTAAATAAAGAATATGTCAGTCGCGACACAAGATACTGTTACACTGCGTGTGCCCTGTTTATTTTCTTGGTAAATTCAGATCTGGCTCTTATGGTTATGTCACATCTATCGATGTCCTACCTACATTCTGCGATTGAAATGTAGGCCTGATTCGTGGCTCAATGAATCAATGAATGTACAGTACACTTCGGCAATGTTTCAGCAACAGAACAAAACACAATGGCAGTTGGAGTGACCTCGAAAGAAAATAAGCAATTACCAAAAAGTTTTTCGTTGCTTTTCTCAGTAGGTGGATCATTTTGACCCATTATCTTTCCTCACATGGTTTTGTTTATAGCGTACATAAATGGTCAATAAGGGAGGATTACTGTAAACAGAACCCCAAGCAAAATATTTTATACGTAGAAAACGTGAGATTGCCTGTTTGAATCCTAATGTAAATTCCTGATGGTGAAAGTCAAGCAATGTTATGAAATGGATCCAGATGCGCAACTGTAACTTGTGACCCAAAGTGTCAGATGGTGGCAGGTGTCATTTAGGACATATGTTTCAGTAGGAACAGATGAACAAGGCACACTGACACACAGTAGGCTGGAGAAGAATACAGCCCCAGGGAGAGAGGCAGTGGAAGTGAGCTCAATGTGATTAACTGTTTGGGATAGGTTACAGAAACATAGGACCCACACACTTTTTTTTTTTGTGAGATAACAAAAAAGTGACATAATACGGAGAGGGTTTCGTGAAGACCTCCCTGTAAACAAGCAAAGGGGGCATTCATCCATCTAAGGTTTTTTATTAGATTCCAGTAGTCATACTCCCTCCAAAATATGTGACCAGGCATTTTGATGTTGATATGAAGTCAAAATAAAATGTAAAATATGCATGGTATTGTTATTTTAAAGTTTCTCTCTCACCATCAACATAGACAGTAATATAAGGATTGGGTTTTTTTGGGGTTTGTGCTCGTCTGTGGATAGTAAGTAGCAACATGACAAGATTTCCTAAAAATGACTATATGTGAAAATGCAGTCTGTAAAGTCTGATTGGAATGGCCACTTCAACCTGAACATACAAAGAATTTTGAAAATCAGACGATGGATTATGGAGGAATTTCGTTTTTTGTTTGCCCCGCCCCCTCCCCCCAAAAAAAAAATTTCAGTGAACATTTTTGTTAGTGCGGTCAAGCGATTATAAAAAATTGTGATTAATTCATTAGGGGCTGTAATTAATTAATCTAATTAATCTATATTTTAATCTCATCTAAAAATGACTGAGAAAACTTATTTTCATTTTAAATTCATTACACTATTGAGGCAGATCAAAAGATCAAAGAAAAAGTGGCATTATAAAGTATTTTATTCTTTTTCAGCAGACTTGGACAGATGCAGTCCGAGCCATTTACTTTCTGCTGTATTTGAGACTACTCAAAGTCCTACCTGCAACCTTTATTTTCGACCACGAGGGGGAATATTACTGTTCTGTTTGTTTTCGTAAATCTCCAAAGAATTACAAAATAAAAATAAAATAGAACATCAGGTCCTTAAAAAGTGCTTAGGTTAACATATCAAAAAAACAGTAAGAACAATTTTCTGAGCAATACAAGTACTCAACACTGAACTTGCTTCAGATAATAAACAATAAATAAAACAGACCCTTAAATCACAGTGCTGTAAGTTAGCACTTCAGAAATAACACTGTTCATCATGACAAATTAAAAGTGCTGAAATAAACATCAATCACTTCTAGTAGTCTACAGAGGACACATCAACTATGCCTCATATGTGGGGTGTTCTCGAGTTTAGTTTGCCAAAGATGTATGGCTCGCTAGCTATATTGCTAACGCTTTCGGTGCTAACGTCAGCTGTGGCTGCACTTGCGACTGGGTCCTTTGCATTGATGGCTAAATTTGAGCTGCTTCGGTGGTAAGCAAACTCCTTCTTACAAATTAGGCACAACACTCTACCTTTATCAATTGTGTCATCAGGGCGTTTTTGGAATGTAAATGTTCCATTCATTGTGCCGAGAACTCACACACTCCTCCATTTTCACCTCTCCACTCCTCAGTGCTGCTTACATATATATATATGAATGAAAAGCTCAATGTGTAACATGAGAGATGGGGAAAAAAAAGCCCCTTTTGATTTGTTTTGGAACAGCCTATCATTTTACAAAAACAATCTGCACGTCAGTTTCAAAAGGAAGCGATAATAGCTTTTTATTGGACAGCGCTCACTAACGCACACAAGGGAATTAAATGCCTTTTGCACTTTCTAGTTCTCACATCCTCGAATCTGCATATATTATACCTGTACATGCAGAAGGTTCAAACAGTGCATCTAACTATTGCATGTTTCTCAAGGCATTCATGACAGAAGCTAAACTTGATCAAGATGAACTCTCGAGCAAATGTGAATGGTACAGGACATGTGTCTCAGTGTAGCACTTCACACTGGACAAACCACGGAGCTGCAGAGGAATGCGTGCAGTCTGGCTATAAGAGCCATTCGAGGACATCGCCATAGTGTTTATGAATCATAGATGAAGAGCAACAATCGTTGGTGAGACCCTCAACAGTTGAAAACCCACAAATAAAACCTTAACAAAAGCTCTCAAAACCAATGTAGGCACAAATGAACTACATGGATGATTGAGATCTTCATCAACAGAATAAGGAACTGAGCAGCTGAGAGAGCATATTTCCAGATGCAGATCCAGGAGGCGGCTTAAGATCCTAAAGCATGACATCATTTTAAATATTTTGACATATGATGTCTCGTGGAGGATGATTATTTGTTTTCATGGACAGAGTTTGGTGCCATTCCTTCTCTGCAAATTATGTCGATAAAATCACATCAGCCGCTTAATTGCAAGAAAGCAAGTCACGACTGTCTAAATCAGGGGTGCCCATTACGTCGATCACGGTTTGTAATATGTCGGTGAGAGGTGGTATTACTGTAAAATCCTGATTTTCACATTAGCATCTATCAAACTTTTGCTTTGTAGTCAGAAAAAAGTTCACAACTGCTGATTAAAAATAAAAGAAAACAGTCCATAGAGCAAAACACATTATACGACCAGACAGCCAGCGAAAGAATGTAATCCGTGTTTATGGTTAGAAAAGGAACAAAAAATAGTGCAAACTGTCAAAGTTTGGGCCTTTTTGTTTACTTGTAAGGGTACTGGAAAAAATAAAAATAACAGGTCTATCTGCAAAGGTGCATGTAAAAATGTCGGTGTGGTTCTCAAATCAGCATCAAAGTTTGTTGTTTGGCACTCGTTTTTTTCTCACCTCATGGGTGAACTTAAAGATCTGTGGCACATCTGGGCAAAGTTGGGCCCATGGGCGACAGCCGGCATGTCCACAGTCTGTGACGCCTCTCGGAAGTCAAACTAAAATGCTAAGTATGTGCTAATTTCATTTTGATGTGTCAGCCATGCAAGCGAACAAAAGGAGCGACTTTGCTTTAGTGTTGCCAACTTAAATATATTGTTGCTGTCTTCAGTGACTTTTCAAATCATTCTTGCAACTAAAAAATATGTATTTATATATGTATCAATATTGTCAACACCAAATGTGGTCCTCATGTTAGCAACATTATTTTCTGTACAGTGGGAGGATTGGGAACAGAGGAGCGTACCTTGGTAATGATTTGGAAATCCTAAGAACAGCTAATGGCGGTTTGTGCTCATTATGTGAGAACACTACAAAAAGATAAAACCATATGGATATTGTCGATGTTTTTTTGTGAATATTGATTCAATAGTGATTCAAGTTAATATGTGGAGATAGGTCATGTTGATGCATAGGTGTCAAACTCAGGTCCTGGAGGGCCGCTGTCCTGCATGTTTTCCAAGTCTCCCTGTTGCAACACACCTGATTCAAATGAACAGGTTCAATATCAGGCTTCCGTAGAGCTTGCTGATGATCTGATCATTTGAATCAGGTGTGTTGCGAAAGGGAGACTTGGAAAACATGCAGGACAGCGGCCCTCTAGGACCAGAGTTTGACACCTGTGTTGATGTAACAGATTTTTTTTTTTTCACCAGTTTTTAATTTCAATTTCATCACAAGCTACAGTGTACCTGAGCTACAAATGGTAATGCACTTTACTGATTGATACAAAATAAGACATTGAATTCATATTTAACACAACTGAGTTAGTTTCCTCGTGTGGCCGTTTGGCAACCATTTTTCCACATGGCACCTTCAAAAAATTTATTGCCCAGCTCTGACTTGTAAAATGAGACCATATGAGACCAATAACTGATTTAGCACAGTCCTCTTAGGGGAGTGGCCCGGTGCCCAATCTTTTTTGTACCACAGACCACTTTCACGTAATGACGTATTTTGACGGACCGTCGAAACCACGGTGCAACGAGAGGAGATGACCCTCCTTCGTTGGTGTCCCTGTGTTCGACCAGTGCTGCCACCCTTCGAGTCTAGCTGCGGTTCCCGTGAGAGCCCGCAGAGTCAAGCGATGCCAACTTCAAGTAAAAGCCTCAGAAGTAAGACTGTACATGGACATAATTATGAATATTTTATTCTGAAATTAACTCTCGGAAGCAATTATTGTGGCTCCAAACTTGACTTAGACTTTTGACTGTGGGCTGCCATGCCCAAAGTCACTGAACTGCAATCACTGACATATGTGGCTGCAATATGTTTGAAATGCAAATGCACTCTGAGGCAATCGAATCTGGCGCACACATGACTATTTCCAGTATGCATGTGCATATGTGCACATGCACCCCACTTTTGTGTACCCCTGCCTATGTGAATACTTTTGAAAAGAGCCCACTGTTATACACAAAACAGTTAGAAGAAATAGTAGTAGTAATTTAAATTTTTATACACACATACGCACTTTTACACATGCAAACACACTTTAAATGAACTGTCAACAGTTCTAATGGGGAGAAAAATGCTGTTGTGTACTTTTCAGACGGACTTTGGTTCCCAGGATGCATTGGTGCATGTAATGCTGAAGTTTTTTCATCAGATCATGATTAATTATTATCATTTAAGTGTGTTTATGTTACCCCTAGTTCATTGAATGTATGTTGCTCACATCAGGTCCAGTGTTGGCATTGTCGCGCCCCCATTTTTAATAAAAAGCCGGAGAACCTCTGTATTGTGAGGCAGATGTGATAAACACAGCAGCAACCCCAACAATCTAACTCACTCTCTCGACACAACACAGAAGAGCAGTATCAAACTTATCCTCAGAGAACTTACAGTGTTTCATTACTCTGACCCGAATATAATTCAAGATTCTTACCTGCCCATCTTGGCCAACATGCACCTGATGGATCTGGAGGTTCCCCTGAAAGACAGAAATGACATGCCATGAAAAAAAAAAAGACAAACCTCCTCCAAGGGAACACACCCTGAACAAGATGCCAAATATGCACAGCCCATTAAATTTGAAAGGGACATAAAGGCCTGAACATGATTGAACTGCTAACAAGAAAACAATTTTAAAAAAGGACTTTAGATTTTTAGCTTGTTTACACTTAAACATCTACATCAATTCACAATCCACTATGTCGGTCAGTAGCAGGACAGTACAACTGCTGTATGAATTCTCAGCATGCAGTTGCCATGAGTGTTAGCTCATAAACATTGATACAAATGTCTACATCAACTATTCTGTCAAGTCTGGTTACAACACGACTCCTGGAAAAGAAATTGCAATTGCAATGCCCACCATAAAAACTTTGAACAGCCACATCCACAATGACAAACAGAAGTGCACAAACTGGGATCATACTGAATGTGTCATATTTAAAAATGTCACAATTTTCTGCGGTTTTCGCTCGCAAATTGCATTTTATTTGTTTGCAGCATAGTCTGAGATGTCATACGGCCAGAGAACAGTGTAAACTCTCAAACAGCTCATTTCCTCTTCGGGCATGCTAAACCCAATGTCTTGATGGAAAGGGGTCTGTTCCTAATGAAAACATATTCTGTGTGAGTGGCAGTTGGGAGAAGTGGGATTCCGTTGCTAAGCTTTGAACTCTAAAAAAGAAACATAATCATGAAATAGGACGGGAAGCGGAGAAAAGAAAATCGGAGTTCAGCCACAAAGAGTAGGGAAGACTTTAAAGTTTTTCTGCCTTCAATACTCCCGGTCTCTCTCACTCAATCGTGCATTTCATCCTCTCAGTGCAAAACGCAGTGAGAAATGTGAAAACCACGGGCTTGAAGTGTCACTATCTGCTGCATAAATGTCAAGCTGTAATGAATGTGCAGAACATAGCATGCGGTATGCGATTACAAGCATGTATATTTACATTTACTGGCGTCTTAAAATAAATTCCTGCCCAACTACCTGACAAAGTCATCTAGAATGATGTGAATGCATAAATTACTCTTCAACTGTCACTGGTCTTTAAATTTTAATTTCAATTGGCAAGTCTGTGCTGTGAGCACATGCAGTGATGCCTGGTGAGGGACATGAGACATCTGGGATTTACATGGAGACAAAAGTCATAACTCCATGACTAAATAGGCGGGTATATAAACATGAAGGCATATAACAGGCCACATCTGTTTTTATTCAAATCACTCATGACTTTACTTTAATCGTCAGCAATTACTGAAGTGCTTTGCTCATGATGTTGGATTCTAGCAGAAGACACAATTATAGTTGATGCAATTTCATAAATCTTAATGAACTGGAATTTGTGTCAGTCAAACCAAGGGTATCTACTCTCGAAGTACAGAAGAGAATTGTAAACTCACTGTACAATAATAAATTACAAGGAACATGTTTATAGTACGTATATAGTCATAGTAATCAGTTAATATCATTAAATATTGGATAAAAATGTGTCTGATGATTTCATTCTGCGCTGTTCGTTCTTGCAAGCACACAAAATCACTTAAAAAACTTTTCATACGAATGATGGTGGTCAAGTGTTACTTTATCATCATCAGTACTACATTTTTCATTACAGATGTATGTCTTTCCTCACAAAATTACAACTTTATTTCACTGTACCCCCCCTCAGTGTGACCCTAACAGTGCCTTATTTTGTATATCCACTACTTAAATCTGAAGTTGTATTCTTTTTTTTTTAAACCAAATTAAGATACAGTTTCAAAGGTAATAAAAAAAAAAATTTTAAAAAAAATCAATATTTTTGGACTACACATAGCTTCAGGGTCACACCGGTCAAAAATGCACCAGAAAGAAGAAAAATAAGTCACTGCAGAGAGTAAAATCAATTTTTGGGGGGAAATTTTAAAAACGAGACCAAGAACAGTCAAGCTCATTGCCCCCGAAATCCCCGTTTCCTCATCGTGGGTGCGTCCGGAAATACATACCAAGCATGCACTGCTTCACTCCGACTGTTCAGAAACTCAAGAGCATTGTTCAAATGTGCCATTTGGTTATTCAGAGTGCCCCATAAAAGGAGTGCCGAAGCCCGCAGGACCAGCCAAACTATAAAAAAAAAAACTATGACTTTCAGTCCAAAAAATATGGTACAGTCATACCTCAGTTTTCGACCATAATCCGTTCCAGAAGGCTGTTCGAAAACCGATTTGTTCGAAAACCGAAACCAAGCTCTTTATTGAACACGTCTGCTCACAATGGAACGCTATACGAGGAAGCGTCACTTCCTCGTCTACCCGAGGAAGCGTCACTTCCTCGTGTAAGGAAGGCGAGAGGAGTCAAGTGGCGCATTCAAGTGCGCTCAGTTTGGTCGAGAACGGATTTTTGGTCGCAATCCGAGGCATAAAAAAAATGAAAAATTTTTGGTCAAAAACCAATTTGGTTGAGAACAGAGACGTTAGAAAACCGAGATTTGCCTGTATTTCTTTTAGTAGTATTTTTTTTTGTTATTTCTACTCGTACTGTACTTTTCAAGTTTGGTGTGTGATACAGCGGGAAAAAAAAAAGCACGAGAGAAAGGGGTTATTTTCCTCTTACACCACAAACCAATGCAAACTTGCCTCACTATCCTGGGTGATCTGCACCTCCTCTCCTTGAGGAACCTGGGCAATGTGCAGTTGGCCTTGTGGAATCTGAGAAAGACACATGGAGAACATTTTTCTTAAAACGTCAAAAATACTGTACATCCTGCACACCCATGACCCTAGTGAGAATAAGCCTTTCAGAAAATGTAAATTTTATATATATATGTGTATATAT
>NW_017806072.1:1327913-1410000 GCF_001891065.2 Hippocampus comes
TATATATATATATATATATATATATATACATACATATATATGTGTGTGTGTTTGTGTACACACACACAATTAGTTTTCACATACCTCCCTGATCACTCTTAACATCAATGTATTTGTGAAAGAGAATGAATGAACAAAGAAGGGTGGAACAAAGTGTGGTTTTGCGCTTTCTTGAAATCATAAATCCAAGATTTAGTTTAAAGCACATGTGATTGGCAAGCAACCACAAAAAAGTGTCTTGTCTTTCAGTAACGGCATTGTTGTGGTGTAAACCATCTTAGCAAAACATATGCAACTATAATTGGACAGCCAATGCAAATGATCAAATATCTTGTATGTATTCCTCAATGTTGCAGAGTCGAGGAAAAATACAGATGGGAAAGTAAGGGCAGATGTAAGGCAGTGGGGGGAACTACATAAACACTGCATGCCGCATGTCTCGTCAAGGGTTTTTGGTGGATATTAGGGAGCTTGACAGAAATACCAAGTAGAAACATTGAATTTCCATCTGTAACTTAATACGGTGCACAAAACTTATCTGTCACTGAACAGAATCGAAATGAAAAACAATGTGAACTTCCAAACGTCCAACATTGTGAAACAAAGGCAGCTTTCATCAGTAACCAAATGCAATGCACAAAATATTTTTTTTTTCTTTGTGGACAAGGTTTGCCAATCAATGACTTCATTTGATGAGCGACTTTCTAACTTTGTGGAGCATTTTCACCCCCGCATGTTAATCCCAGGGAAGTGAAGCAAGGGTTTTATTAAACCATAAAAATATGACAATATAATCAATGAACAACTGGTTTTCTTTTTTTTTTTTGAATAGAATCAACAGATTTTATTTCTTAAATTCATATTGTGTACAGACTAGAAGCAAAGCTAAATTGATTTTTTTTTTTTTTTTTTTTTTTTAACAAAAAGCTCTGCTGTAATGTAATTCTGAGAACATTTATTGTGCAGACCTCAGAAGTCAGGGTCAAAACCCAGGTCTGTCTTGTTAAAACTAGCAAATAACATTACTCAAAATTATAAATATTTCATACTATATGAACTTCATGCAGGGATCCTAGCGTAAAACACGCACTGATAACAGTGTTTTCAGAGAAAAAAGCAATACAGACTCACACCCTCACTCACTCACACCGAATAAGCGCTGTGCCAGGTAATGTGAGGTGCTTATTCGGTTGAAGTGCAACAAAGACTCGTAATTGTTTTGAGATGGTCCACTTCAGTCGCGTTCACTTGCAGTGCTTGTAGTATGGCAGACCTTCGACCATGTTACAACTAATACTTATGCAAGACTATGAACCACATTTAACATTTCCATAAAGATGACCAATTCAGAGAATGGTCAAGGGAGGACAAATTACTGACACTCACCACTTGAACTTGTCCATCCTCTCCAATGTGATGGAACTGGACTTGCTGATTGGCCAGTGTGTAGTGCAGGGTCTGTTGAGTGGCTGCTTCTATGTGGGTGGCTTCTTCTGAGAGGCATCCCTCTGTTCCAAAGCAGAAACACTGAAATTACAATGCTGCTTATGTGCTTATGTGAGTGGGTCAGAAATTAAGACTAGCTGAGTTCCCACTGCCCTCAGAAATGCGCAAAATGTAAATTGTTCAATAGCAAACTAGTAATGTAAACACAGAAAAAACAATGTCTTAAATATTGCAAATATGTTTTCCATTCATGCATGAGGTGGTTTGGGAAGATGGCGGGGTCGGAAGGCCCAAGGGCCTGGGTCCCTGCTGCACCCCTGTCTCTCCTATTGCTTTCCTTTCCCATCTAAGATATCGGGGCACTTAACAGCGAAACCACCCGCTCTGTCTCCCTCTGTTGGTCATTGTTTTGTTTATGTTCCTCTGGACGGATTGTAACTCGGGAAGTAAATTCCTTGCGTGTTTTACATACTTGGCCAGTAAATCTGATTCTAATTCAGATTTTTGAGACGTGTCGATATCACAGGAGATTGCAAAAGTGTAATGGAAACACATTTCCACTTGTCATGTGACCTCGCCTGGTCGCATTCAAAGGGTGAAACCCAGTATTCCAGCTCTCCAGCAGCAACATGCTGTCTGTCCAGCAACGCCTCCGGCAGCCATAGCAACAAGTGCTGGTTCGACAGAGGACCAGCGAGAGACAGAGGGAATGGGGGTTTCCTGGGCGACTCCGCCAAGCCTTATTTAGACAATCTCAACGATGGCAGATCAAACAACGCTGGCAATGCTGCAGACCCCTGACGCCCGCTCGTGGGCCAGTCTCCGCCAAGGCAGCAAAACATGGCCAGCGTGCCCTGAGAGCAGTCCACACCAGTTGGTAGCTGTGCCAAGAGTGGGGGACACTGTCCGTGTGTAGGGCGCAGCGAGTACTGTCCCGGGGCCCCAGGGGAAGCGGCAAGGTCCAGGCAGGGGAGTTCTGTAGAGCGGATGGGTGCAGCGGAGACTGAGGCCCTTGACCTGATCCGGAGCCAGTCGTGGCACATCGCGGTGAGGGAAGTGCACCCAGCCCGAACCCGCTGGGTTGAATCTGCCGCGCAGGCTGTTCAGGCCCCACCCTTTTACCTCTCAACGGTTTCACGCCCTATCGCAAGTCTTGAGATGTTATGAGAATTATAGGATCTCGCAAGACAGAACATTATGAGCATTACACCTCAGAAGCCAAACACTCTTCAATGGAAACACCTACAAAAGAAGCAAGTATACTTTTATCGATATTGTAAAAATATTGTTTTTATTTTGCAAAAAATTGTAATGGAAAACCCAGCTCGTGATTCAAGCAAATATTAAAAACTGCTCCTCATAATCCATTCTTGTATTCATGTATGGGGCATATTACTGTAGAAGTACTGTAAAAGCTTGATGTTTTTAGCCATCATCCAGTGCTCCGTCCAGAAATGAACTGGCAAAAATAAGTGTTGACATTTTGTTGCATCATTGTTTTTGCATATCATACAATTGAAAATATGAATCGTTTTGAGTTTTTATAAAAAGCCAAGCCATCTGTGGATAAGGTTATTTATATTTTACCTGTATGCCAGATATTAACACACACAAACAAGTGTGAGCAAGTAATCAAAACGATAGACCTCAAAATATAAACACTTCTCCAGAAACCTGACATTCCTGAATGGATAAGTCATATGACTCCAGTGCACTTAAAGGAAAAAAAAAATAACAACAATAATAATGATAAGAAGAAGAAGAAGAAAAATAATTCACACCAATGAAATGCTATAAATACTGAAAAAAATCGTCTCAGAAAATGTTTAGTGGTTTTAAGATAATTTCTTGTAGTAATAAAATTAACCACTATGAGTGTCTGAACCAAGAGTGAATAAGAGTGAATGAGGCTATCACTCCGAAAGACGGGGCGTGACCCATGTATTATAATTAGAGATGAAAAAAAATAATAATAAAATAAAATAAATAAATGAATAAATAATTTTAAAAAAGGTATGCTGATGTGATAGAACATATTTTTTTGCATATTACTGAATTTAATAGTGGATTTTTAAAACGAATACACATTGACAAGTTTTTTAAAAATCTACACACGGACCCTTTATGTAATTTTTTTTTTTTTTTTAAGTGTTTTGGTTTTTTTTTTTTATTATTATTATTTCCTTTATACTTGGGTTCTGGTTTCAAAACTAGCTATCCATCATTTTTTTCTTTGTTGTGTATGTAATATGTGGAAGTGGTTAAACATTTATACGGTTTCACAAAATTCACAGTAATAATGGCGCTCCAAGGGTAACTGTAACTACAATGTGGCCCGCAACAAAAATTAGTCTGACACCACTGGTTTAGTGTGAAATGAATGGTTTACTTTTAACCACTATTAAAATCAAACGTATTAACTTGAATTTTTTTTAGTGATATGTTTTTTAACTTGCACGAGAGACCTTTATTTTTGAAAACCTCCTGAAAATAAATTCACGAGTGTAAATGCGTATGCACCGAGCTCCCACTGATGGGATAACCTGCTGTGTAGACAAAAGCAGAGCAATTTGGCAACCAAGTTCAGATTAGCAGCAGGTAAGCTACAGTGTGTATTGACAATGTGCCTGTTGCGGACACGGTCGTGTCTCTTACTGCAGATGAGAACACACAACTTGTTTTGTATGGAAACTACAAATGCTAATATTAGCTGCTTATTTGCATTTGAGTTGACACACCGTTTAATTGTTAGATGTGTCACTTTTGGCAATAGAATTAATGAATTAAAAACAGGTACATGTATTGTGTCCTCGGCAATTATGCATATAGATGAGGTATGACAAAATATTGGCCCTTAGAGACCATTTGGTACAATGACACAGCAAAAGTCAAAGGATTTTGTGCCAATTCATTTTGGTGTGAGGTGTCATTTAACAATGACATCTTTACGTCACCATCACTCACAAATTCCTGTTTTCATGCAGGACAAAACCAATGTGGTGTATAGACATTACCTGAGCCTGAACCACGAGGCGTGCGTTTGGAGAAGCTCTTGACAGCCAAACTCTGACCACGCTGCTTGCGTCTCCAGGCAGTGCGACACTTCGAGTCAATGCTTTGCTTGATGCGATACCAGTCTGACTCTGAGATCCCAAATTTGTGGAATAAGTGGCCTGTGGAAAAGCAGAGGGGGTGGGGGGGGGATACATACCGGTAAATACAAGGAAAATAAATCATTCTTGACAGTAGTGTTGCACCAAGTACCAGTCCCAGTATCGTAAATTTTATGGGGACAAAAATAACACGAGATCATCATCATCATCAAGGTGCTTCAACTCTTTGTCCAGCTACTCAATGGAGGCAGCATACAGCGCGTCAGCCGTGCACAGAAGGCGGAAGCCCATCTCTGACACGCATCAGGTTAAATCCTTCCCGGATAAATAAACAGTAAGTACATGCATATCCGAGTCTGGATGTGTATTTTGCCTTATTAATGGCCATCTAACTTCAGTATCACGATTTACGTTTTATAAAGGTCGATGTGCGCACTTTGAGCCAGCTTCCTCACTCGCTCCCATTCTAACTCAAGCACATTCTGACCCGCTGGGTGTATTTTGGCAATGTAAACTGCACGCTTATCTATTTAATTCCAAAAACACAATATGTATATGGCCAGTGGGGTCTCCAATTATCACGCGATCGCTATCTTAAAGCAATAGCGTGCTGATCACTTTGATCACTCATGCCATGTACCAGGAAGATGCGTGAAAGTCAATACAGTGTTTGTCTCATCATCACTCGCATGCACAAGGTGCATTTCAAAGCAGTCAGAAATTGGAAAGTCATAAAAAGTCTACCAATGCATTAAATGTTAATAAGTACCAATATCTAAACCCGTGGAGCTTTGAATCAAGCTATACAAGCTGAGAAGAATGATGGAGTGAAATCACTTTCTGTCACGTTTGCGTACAAGGCAGGGAAAGGAACTGCTTCGTACGCAACAGTGCGAACGAGAATAAGTGGATCCCGAAGTAGCAGACACTGACAAGGCTATTGTCTCAAAATAATATTTATTACAAACGAAAAAAACTCCGTCTAATGGAAAACAGAAAACGCTGGTCAGAACGAGAACCAGGAAATAATGAAATGCGAAAAACAAAACGCTTGCGAAAAAAGGGCAAGGAAAAGGATAAGACAATATACTAGGATAAGAGTATCTTCAGACTAATCCCCAATGGGATGACGAACGAGTAGCCAGCAACAATCGAATACAGTGTACGAGCATGGGCAATAGCAGTGGCACGGCAAGCAATACTCCGGCAATGAGACGACAGCCGGAGTGCTTAGATATAGCAGGTGAAATCATACACAAATGGACAGCAGGTGTGCAGGCAGCAGAATGAAAGCCTGCCACCTGCTGCCAAATACGGAATATGACACTTTCCTATTTGACTTGACTACAATCAATGGTCCATCTGGTCACATATGTTCCAGTACCCAATCAAATCGCTTGGCTTCCATCTGCCATTCCAGTGGTTGGGATGTCAAAAGTTAAATATTCAATGAGGTTTTATCCCTCCCGAAGGCTATAATAAACAAGAAATCTTTTGGCGCCCTAAGACTTTTGTACAGCTCTGGATATATATATATGTATAAAAATGTTACACGTTTTCTCTTCAATTGCTTAAAGGTTTTTAAAAATATTCTACATGTATTTGTAATTTTTTTTCAAAAATATTCTTATTAATAGCCTTGATGTAATTGTTTGAATTAATATTTTTTTAAATGAAGTTATTTAGCTGTCAGCTATTATTTAACGGCTTTTTACTCATGTTTTAAGTTTTTGCTATACCGGTTTTGAAGTATTTTATGAAAGTATAGTATATCAAGGTCAAAATTTTGGTATCGTGACGTAACTTTACACAGATATCCACAAATATAACAATCAGAAGACCGCGGATGCCAACTTTGATGCAGCATCACAAACAAAGTGCATTAAAATGGACAAACTCTTAAAATTTCCTAAAAGTGTTCAATAATCCAAAGGAGCGATTTAATAAAAACAGAAGGAATTACTGATTTTGTCTACACCTTCACCTTCAAGTGTTACTGCAGTCCTATGAAACATCCTTCCCTCAGGAAAACAAGTAAATATGAAACTGCCGCTGTTGGTGGCTGACCTAATGAGCTGTCTGTGACAGGATTTACATCTCAAATCTACATAAATGCATAGCCCAGTCAAACTGAAGGTTATCTGCATAAATGTCATGTGGGGGAAAAAGGAGCCCTTTCACATCCGGTGGCACCAGTTCAGACAGGAGGAGCAGGTGCGCTCTCATTCCTTTCTCTCTCTCTCTCTCTCTCTCTTTTTTTTTTTTTTTTTAGGAAGGCCGAGTGAGCCACTCAATTGGCTCTGCTCTCGTTCCTGCATACCATTGTACCCTCGCACGAATCGGGTATGCACTCCATACACATGTGCAAAATACAGTATGGCGCTACAGGATTCAAACAGGAATAAAAGAGCTCAGTGACTTGAACGTGACTCTTTTTAGATCATTCTTCCAGACATGTGCTTGTCATTTAGAGTCTGGTATGTTATAAAATGTGTTGCACATTAATGCTTGTGTGCAATGATGAGTGCATGTTGTTGTAGCTCACCATGGGAATAGAGAGTGCAGCCTGTTTCTGTGTTCAATTCAATGCTGCTTTGTAATGGCGGGAGGGTGAAATTTGGGAAGTTCTCATGGAGTTCATTTACTGATTCGAGGGGGTAAGGATCTAATAATCCTTGGCTGAGTGAAGATTTATGTGCATTACTTTGATATACAATCAGCTCTACACAAATCATGCACTGGTGGTGTATGGAAAAACACTGCACTGACTCATGGGTCAGAGTGAAGTCATTGAATAGTAGCACCAGGACATCTTCCAAAAATGCACAAAAATCAAGCAAGTGGCAAGACTCACAGCGAATGCCATAAATCATGAGCGGATCCAGCTGCTTCTTGCCATGTTTGCCCTGTCCAGAGAGGTTGGACATGGCCTGGACCTCCCGATGGAAAAGGTAGTCCAGCAGTGTGAGAGCCATTTTTTCTGCCGTGCGGCAGTTGGACGATATATGGAGCATGTCGGCTGGCGAGACTGGACAACGAACACGCACCTCTGGGTTACTGTCATCACCTAACCATGTGCCCCCTGGGTAGTCTTCTGAAAAGCACAAATAAAAAAGTCAGAGCTCTCCACAAGCACCCCTAAGATCATTATTCATTGTGGAAAATGGTTATCAACCCACTTTAACATTAACATTGAAAAACTGCTTCGCTGATCCCACACTGCTAAGAACATGTGACATAAATTATGTAATCCAACAGCTCCCCCATATGGCGTAAAAAGAGAAGTGGAATTTCAGCTCGTGAGTCTTGAAAAGTGTGAAACTCACAGTAAAAACAAGCAAGCAACTACAGCATAAAAGAGCGAAGGCAAACTAAGAATTACTTTTTCAAAAATGATACTTTTCTGTAATACAAAAGCAAATTACAAATAAAGAGCCGCGAGAACAAGTTTTATCAACGATCTTAATTTTACCCAAGCAAAAATGTCCTTGTGAAGTTCTTGAAAACATTTTGTCTTCTTCAACGTGAGACGGGAATGTATTTGTATATTCCACCCTCAAGTGATTAATAACATTAAAGTAATCTGGTGAAGTTCCAGTGTGTAAAAAGCAAGGACCCCATGTGAAAATGAACATCTGCGATAGCCACTCTCTAAGATGATGCTGTGTCAAAAACACATCATTCATCCCCAGCTGATATAACGACATGGGCTCATGGTTACTTTGGCAAAATGTTAACTCTAACTCCAATAAGTAGTTACATCCACAAATGCCAGGTAAAACACGACTGAGCCCAGACATCCTGTCGACTACTTCCCAGCCTGTGAGACATCTGGTCATCTCACAGTGGAAACTTGTTTGGTCGTGAAACTAATCCATAACTCAGGCATTTTTTTGGAAGAAATGGAAGCAACGTAGTCCAAAATAAAAATGAAAAAGATCATCTTGGCTATTGCCAACCACCCCAAAGGCCAAGGACTGTGATTGAATGGAGCCTCCTTTGGTCAGTGGCAATGCCTTTGGCAAAGATAACTTATACCTCAATAAAATACAACAATACAGAGTTGACATGGATTTTTATTCAATAAACCATCTGAACTTTTTCTGGTTTGATATTATGGTGCTCTTAATAAGACTTGACACAGACGCCATTACAAGTACACACTGTAATGAAATGTAGCCCAGTGTGATATAGTTTGTCGGTAGTATCTTTAGCCAACCATCTGTCACTATTACCTGAGAGCAAAAACAGAACATAGTAAAACAAAAGTTGCTCCAGTGTTGATTTGTGACGACTGAAACCAGCACATTTCTAAGACCAAGAGTGTCACACAAAGTTTATTAATGACCGTGTGAAAATAATCATCCTGCTTAATACTGTGCAGTATTTTACATGTATGTGTCCTTGGCGAAGCTGCGACATCTTACCCTCTGAGTTGAGTGTGATGAGTGTCACATTTTGGCCATTTTGCGCATTGTTGGGATGGCCACCATTGGAAACCGTGTCACTCGCCTCAGAGCCGCTCTCCACTTCCTCCTGACTCTCCTCAGGGCCTGGCACCTTCACCAAGATTGTGTTTTGGCGCCTCTTAGCCACCGTGCTACATATAGATACACATCTTTAGTGAGGTAGGTCAGACACGTGGGAATACAAACTATAGCTGTACAGAGCCCACTGTAACTATCCATCCATTCAGGTTACGATACAATTTATCCACACTTCGGTAGGGCAACGTTTAGATTTAAACGATTCCGGTTCTTTGTTTCGATTCTGGAATTATTGATTTAAATTCTTCAAGGGAGGGCGGCCTGTTGGTCCAGTTGTTAGCGCAGTGGTGCCGGCTTCAATTCCAGCTCCGGCCTCCCGATGTGGAGTTTGCTTGTTCTCCCCGGGCCTGTGTGGGTTTTCTCCGGGTACTCAGGTTTCCTCCCTCATTCCCAAAACATGCATGGAAGGCTGATTGAACACTCAAAATTGTCCCTAGGTGTGAGTGTGAGCGTGGGTGGTTGTTCGACTCTGTGTGCCCCGCGATTGGCTGGCAACCGGTTCAGTGTCCCCTGCCTACTGCCCGAAGACGGCTGGGATAGGCTCCAGCACCCACTGTGACCCTTGTGAGGATAAAGCGGATCGGAAAATCGATGGATGGATGAATTCTTCAAGGGGCAGGGTCAAAAAAAGTGTGCATGGTTTAAATCAGGGGTGTCCCAAGTCTAAACCACGACCACCCGTTTTTAACGACTTGCTGTACAGACTAAAATAACATTTGACAGGGCCTGTGTCATTTGTCTTCATCGTACTAGGGTATTTCCTTCAACGCTGTGAGGCAAGGCAAAAGAAGAGAAGAAGTTTTTTCTCATTTCCCACGTCCTTGTTCTCAACCAATCAGACATCACTCTATAGGGAGACTGGCCACCCCATAATCTTGAAAAATCATTGACGTTTTGCTTTGTCAGTTAAAGTGTTTTTGGTTTTTTTCTTTTAACAATACAGTATAGCTTCACATATCTTTACTTGCACTGATGGATTGGTTTAGTGTTAAATGAAAGCTGTGAAGGCAGCTCTTGCCTCTTTTCCTTGCATGTACCTTGGAAAAAAAACTTTGGACAATCCTGGTTGAAATAGAGAAGCTGACTGGTGATTTTTGCATGAACTCATTTAAACGTGTCGACAAATTGCATTTCCATTAATACTGTTATTCTCACACATTATTTTTAACCAATAATAATACTTCAGACCTCTGAAATTGAATTTTCAAGTTAATAATTTTTCACTTTCACTAAAGAGCTTTATTTTTGAAAATCTGATGAAAATAACTTCACACTGGAGTGTAAATAAGTATTAATTAATGTTCCTGAGCTCCAACTGATAGGTAAACCTGCCGTTTGATACAGAAAAGCACAACTACTTAACAACCCAATTCAAATTAGCAGCAGATATTGTGTGTGTTCACAAGATGGCTGTTGTGGGCCCAATTCTCTCCATTATTGCTGATGAGAGCACTCACTCACTCGCTTGCTTTGGAAAATACTGACACTAATCTTAGCTGGTTATTTGCATTTAAGCTAACCCCCTGTTTAGTTGTTCGATGTGTCAGTGGACATATTTTATTGCTTAACTCACCCGATTATGACACTGAAATTCAGCATGCTCTAGTCTGATGCTCAGAGTGGGAGGGAGCACCGAGCTTGTCAAACACGGCACTTTGTTAACCTCTACACGTCAATATCATCTTACTGTAAGTGTTGCACAGAGGCTACTCTTCATTTTGTTTCACAAAGTTAAGCCAGGCTTTCGGTAAGTGTCGTGGTGTCCATACCCGCGTTATTCTCGTCAAATTATGGTACTACCAGCGTAGGACGACAAGCTACTCACTTGCTCAGCAGGTTTTCTAGCGAAGGATCTTCCTGCTTCATGGACTCACTGCTCACAATCACATTTGTTTGTGGAACAACACTATAAGCAAAGTGAAGAAACCAGAGTTAAGTTGATACATTGGAAATCTCCAACTAATATGAAGAGGCCCGAACTCAAATTATATTAGTGTGCGTTCCGCGAACCCATGATGCTTACCATCGCACTTTGTTCCAAGTCTGAGTGGCACCCTGGGGTGACCCAGCAACCATAGGAACTTGGATGGAATTCTTGGCACAAGGCACCATGCTGTCCAGCTTTTGTGCAAGAGCCTTACATGTGGCATCCAGAGCCTGCAGCTTAGATTCAATGCCTTCCAATCTTTGGCTGACTGATGCAGTGAAGGAGACCATCAGGTTCTGAGAAGAAGGTTGTTCCAACACAGATGTAGCAGCGGTTCCCAAATGTAAAAAAAATAAAGTCGGCAGTAAAAAGAGGGTTTGGAACTGTGTCCTTTGTACAACAGCTTAAATACCTTAATATAGCCTATGTCCTGGTTGTTGCTGCTGTTCTCTTGGCTGTTGCTGAATTTCCTCTTTTTCTTCTGAGGACTCGCCTCATTTTGGCCTTGATTGTCCAGCATGTTTTCTATGACGTTAAAGACACATTTGACTGACAAGCACAGGTCAAAGGAACGTCAATGTCTTTTCGCATCGCATTCAATAACTCTTACCTGTTTGGCCCGCTAAGTTAAAGTCCTCCACTGTTATTTGTACAATTTCTTCCAATTCCTCTTCGGACATAGCTCGGAGCTAGAGTAAGATGAAATAAGCTTTTTAACAGACAACTTGGACTACCCTCTGAAAAGCACCCTTTACTATACTTAAATAACAGCAGGACATTTAAGATAAAATGACTGATTCGATTTCAAAGTTCCATACTCTATGCGCATGGTGGCTAAATTTTAGAAATCAAGTTAGATGTTTGAAAGTTTCCATGGAAGTGGATGACAATTAAAGGAGATAAACTGGATAAATGTGTCCAATATTGTTGCAGATAAGTCAACAATTCTGCAAGCATTTCATACTGCGTGACACCCAATGCTGAGGTTTTCATGCATCTTAGGGTTATCTGACTGGTTGACAACCAGTTCAGGGTGTACCCCGCCTACTGCCTCAAGACAGCTGGGATAGTTTGCAGCCCGCCCGCGACCCCCGTGAGGATAAGCGGATTAGAAAATGGATGGATGGATGATTGATGCGGTGTCTCTGTGTGAAAGCAGATGCAGCTGCATCCCTAACCCGGTTTGCTGAATTCTGTACGTATTAACAATTAAAAAATGTTTTTGCGCATTTCTCCATTGTGAGAAAAATAAAGGTTTTCTTAGTCTTTCTTATTAAGGGCCCATGTGGATGAATGATTCCGATATGGCTCTCCTCCTGCAATTTTGCAAGATCTCTTGTGTAAAAGAGGTGTCTGATTATGATATTCAGTGCTGTTGTCTACTGGCGGCTGCAATTATGCTCGTCATCAAAGGAACATTCTTTTTTAGCAAAAGTTATTTGCTGTGCTTTTGCAATGCGCAACAATCATTTTGATGCAACAAGCTTGTATTTGAAATATGCAATTTGGACCTTGGAATAAGGTTTGATACAAATGATCCCCATTGACCATCAAAAGTATCTCCTCCATTTTTTTTCCAAACACAGAAAAATATACTTTTGAATAACTCACTAATTGTGAAGACGACCCATGCTTTTCATTAGATAGCATGAAATTAAGACACAGTGGTGTCTTGAGCTACAAATTTAATTTATTCCATGACCAGTCGTACACTCGTAACCCAAAACACTGCAATCTCAAACCTTTATTTTAATTTGTATGAATGGAAATTATATTAATCTGTACCGCCCTGTGCCCCCCATCCCCCCATATTTTTTTTAAATAAGGAAAATCACTCTGTAGTATTTTGCTTTATTAAAAAAAAATGTGTAGCTCTGTGATAATGTGCTTTATTTTAAAAAAATGTGTAATAACGCAACTAAATGGGGTCTAAACAACAGTTTCTTCAGCAGGATTTACCATAATGCTACAATTTAATTTATTGAGCTGCTCCGTCTCGTGGGACCACTTTGGCCACCAGGAGACAGTATTATAGAATTATGCAGACAGGTGGCTTTTTCCAGGTACTCTGCCTTCTTGCTACATTCCAAAAACATGCATGTTAAGTTCATTGATGCCCTCAGGAGTAAATGACTTAATTGTGTGCGTCGACATGTAACCTGTAATTGAATGGTGACCAATTCAGTGTCCTTGAACTTCAAATATCACAATCAGTTTGTAAAAGCTCCTGCTCACTCACCTTTGGACCAATTGAGAATGGCTTCATAAAACGGAGGGATTGACAATTACAGTGCATTTCCACCAAGAAAAAAATCTGCGCTTCCAAACATTTGGACTACAATATAGTGAACCGTTGAACATTTCGATATTTTTTTATGATAGTGCACATGAACTATGGTCGTGTGGACATCTTCCTACTGAGAGAATAAAGATCCACCTATGAAATGCAGGGTAAAAAAAAAAATTAAAAATCATACTTTTATTGTCTTGTATAACTGTAGCAGCTCATTTATAAGAACTTAAGTGTTTGAAACAAGCAGGTCACAGGGCTAGTCCCGCTGCAAACAAATTAAAGAAACTACTGTACTGTAGTTGTTGGTGATGTGATGTTCAAGTGCCTTTAAAAAATGCAGTGACCTGACTCCCACTAACTGAGTGGACTTTTTGCTCAATATGACTACCTGCATGTGTGTATGATCTGCTTCTCTATGTGGTGTGCAACCTAAGACCATAGCGTGCGTGGAATTTCCCAGTAAGGGATCATAGTAAGTATGAGTTGCATGAGAAAACGTCCAGGAGTCCAGACTGGTGTCACAAAAGATGCATTACAAATCCAAAATACAAGTTTTCCCTTACAAAGTGACCTGCTTGGAACCGAATGCACTTTCTCATCCTTCTCTACCACACCTTCACGGTCTCATGGGAAGATTCTTGCAGGCTCATCTGCAGCTACATCATCAGGGCCATCATGATGTCATCCATTTCTTCAAACCAGGATCCTTTAATGACCCCTTTGAGCCTGGGGAAGAGGGAGGGAAATCACACGAACCAGGTCGCAGTGAGCCGGGAGGTTACGCCAGCATTGCGATGCTCATCTCTGCCAGGAATATACTATGATAGTTTGGGCACTTTGGTCAAGCCCATTGTACGGTGAAGCTCAATTTCTCCTGGCACATCTCTCACGCAATCAAAGGAAACGACACAGCAACTCTTTGATGTGCTGGTTTATTGTCTGCCCCTCACTCACATTTTGAAGTTTGGGGTTTGCAATCCATCTTTTATTGACATCTCATACAATAATTGTTTTAATATAAAGGCTAGACATACATGAACATTTACATCTCTGTGGTAACATTCATCAGCCCATGCAATATTTGAACCGCTTATCCTCATGAGGGTTACGGGCGTGCCGGAGCCTATCCCAACTGGCTTCAGTTGGGATAGGCTCCAGAACACCCTAAACTGGTTGCCACCCAACCGCAGGGCACACATTGACTACCAACCAACAACACTCACAATTACGCCTAAGACCAATTGAGATTGCTCAATTTACCTACCATGTGTGTATTTTGGAATGTGGAAAAATGAAATGAGGAAACGACTACCCGGGGAGAACATGCAAATGTCACATAGGAAAGCTAGATTCAAACACACAAACTCCCCACTGTGCGGTGGATGTGTAAACAAGTCAACCACCGTGACACCCTGTAACATTTATCCGTCCATTATCTGATCCGCTTATCCTCACAAGGGTCGCGGACATGCTGGAGTCTATCCCAGCTGTCTTTGGGCAGTCGGCAGGGTACAACATGAACTGGTTGCCAGCCAATGGCAGGGCACACATAGACAACAATTCGTGCTCACAATCACACTTCGGGACAATTTAGTGTTCCATTAACTTGCCATGCGTTTTTGGAACGTGGGAGGAAACCAAAGTACCCGGAGAAAACATGTAAACTTCACACAGGAAGGCAATATAATGCACTACTGCAACATGACTAACGTGTTTAATTTGTTTGCACACAAAAATACCTCGTGATATGCGCAAGTGTTGATCGTGGAACACGGTAAATTCCACAAACACCCAAAGGATAAATGATACATTTCCCGTTTATTTTATCTGAACTTCGTACCTTTATTTAGTGTTAAATCTGAATTTTGTATTCAGTCACTACTGACTCTGTCAATGCATCTTTTTTGACGCCCCTGACCCAACGATGACATGAGCATTTTTTAGCTTTCACTGCACGTCGCAGTGTTGAAATACAAACGATGATTTTGTTTTCACATTTGAAGGATGCTATTCTGATGCAGTCTCTTTTGCTTTGATCAAAACCAAGCTTGTTTTTTGAGAATGATGCATCACTTGTGAACGAATTTCCGCATCGGGATATTTAAATACATGACAATAGACTAAGTAAGAGCGAACTACGAAACTACTACTTTTTTTATACGAAAACGCTAGCTAACATTAGCTGGCGCGAAGTCGTCTGCTAATGTCAAAGCAGATACAAACTGTCCCAAAAGCTAGCCTGGTGGTTAGCATGCTAGTTGGGCCTAAAGGCCAGAAAAAACGTTGTACGATCGTCGTTAACCCTTCGGGATGAAATGTCAGTGATATCTTGTTTAAAACCCATGAATTCCCTCACCACTGGCAAGCAAGGTATTCACAGTCAAGGATCGGCTTATATTACCGTGTGAATGATGAATTCTCGTGTTGTTTGTCGAGGTTCCGATAACGGCGTCGTTCCTCGCGAGAGATGAGCGAGTGAGGTAGCACGCCTGCTCACTGGTGCCAAGCGGAAACACCGTGGTGCGTTCAAGGACCCCGCATTCGCTTTACCGCCGTCAGCGTAGCAAAACACCTTCAGGTTTCACTTATGTCTACGGAACAGGTAGTCACTTAAACGGTTCAAATGAGTCATTAAAAAAAAATCTGCACATAAACTTGAGTTCAAGCACAAAAGCGTAAAATGCGAGGGGAAAAAAAATCTACGTTATCCTTTATTTCATGAACACTATACATACATAATATGTAAAACGGGCTCATGTATATTCAGCCCAAGTAGCGTATATTATACACTAGCCTGTTGTTTTCCACCCATAATCAGTTTGGATTCGATTTGTTATTAATTTATATATTTTAACACTAGGTAGTCCATAAGTGATCATTTTTTGATTGTGTAGCAAATGATATCAATATATACATACAGTAATACATATATTTGTATTTTTATATTTTATTTAGGAATGTACAGTATCTGTGTTGTGTTCATGTTCATCTCAGTCTTCCTGGTCAGCAGACATTATGCTCCAGTTATTTTAACTTTTTGCACATTTTGTGATCATTTTAGTATGCTTGTGGAGGCTCTCAGTCGTACAGGAAAGTTCCATCGTAGAAAGGGTTCCGTCAGTCGTCATCTGTACCTGTGGGTAAAAAACAAAAAAAAAAAAGGACGTTTCGCTTCTCTCACAGAAGCTTCGTCAGCGGTAGACAACTCTGAAGTCTCCGTGAAGAAGCTTTTTAGCGCAGAGCAATTTCCCGGAGTCTTCACGGAGACTTCAGAGTTGTCTACCGCTGACGAAGCTTCTGTGAGAGAAGCGAAACGTCCTTTTTTTTTTGTTTGTTTTTTACCCACAGGTACAGATGACGACTGACGGAACCCTTTCTACGATCATTTTAGTACATAATTTTCCCCCAAAATACATATTCAAATCAAAAAATAGATATTCACAACACCAGATTTCCAGTTTTATAATGAACAAAGAATGTGGATTACATTGATTTATAATGTAAATCAATCATAAAATGGAGTAGTGGGATTTGTTTCAAAAACATGTAAATAAATGACACAATTAAAAAGACGCATCTAATGTGTTCAACTGTGAATATAACAGATCTTCAAAGTTAACCCAATGGTTACACAAATAATTGCTCTGCTCAAACTTGCTTCAGGTCTGTCGGGTTGCAGCAGGTCTAGGACCTCCTTTTTTGCTGCAGGAAAAAAAAATAAAACAAGTTAAAAAAAATAATAATAATGACCCACATGTTCATTACTTATTCCCCCACCTTGCATCCTGTTTCTTGACAGGAATAACTAGTTTGAACTCAGGTGGGAGCTCATCCTCTGTGTATTGTTTATCGGTGAAATATACCCTCCTAATACGACAATTAGCATGAATCTGAAAGAAAAACAGATAATGATAAAACAGACATGGAGTTTTTTAGATGGCTTGCACAGGTTAAAGTTTACTCCTATCATTTGTTTATGGCAAGCATACATTACAGTGAATTTCTCATTTTGACCCATCCCATTGAACATAGCGCTATTAACAGATTCAGGTGCCTTTCTCAGGGGCACATCAGCTGTGGGGAAAAAAAAGGAACTGTTCATGGGCAGGGAGTCTAAGGTGAGGGAAACTTGAACCCAGGGCACAAATGTTTCACAAGTCACAATCACACTATAGATGCACGCATGCACGGCCACCCCTGGTCACCACTCACTGATGTGTTGTGTCACCTTTCCAACCTCACTGAAAAATTTCTGCTTATGCACCTGCCACACACGACAAACACTTCGGTTGTAGCTTAAAATGGTTATCTACCATTAAAGTAGAGTTGCAGCACAATGTTAATCACATTATTTTCATTTATAACAGACTTTGTTGAGTTCTGAGACTTCCCATACAGCATGCTGTACTGCAGGGCCTGGCAACTTGCGGCCCGGAAGCCAATTACTATATCTGACCTGACACTGTAGTGTTGTACCGGTAAAAAAATAATGAGCTCTTCTACTTAAAATGTAATACATAATAAGGTGTCTGTATTAAATATACAGGTACTCGATTGACCGTGTCACCCATGTGACCACGTGCGGCACTTTAATAAGGAAGTAATGCACAGGGAATATTTCTGGTAGTGCTGTGTTACGTAATTGTCTGATTAAAAAAAAAAAACAAATTTAAATTGCAGGACATACTGATTATGGACACCTCAAACACACCAATGTGGCCCCACGTCCCTCCCGGGGCTACTGTATCCCTGTCCAAGTATGCCTTCGCAATGAATCGGCAGGAGGGATCCCTCATGCTTGCATTGGTGTCCAGGAATTATTGTCGATGGTCTTCGCATGACTTCCACCTTGCCCTCACCTCAGATCAGACGAGACAGCTCACTGAATTTAAGCACATGAGTGCATAAAAACCAACTTAACAAGGTTAGTTGTTTGTTTTATATGTTATTTGGATGTTTCTATGCATGTGTTGCCTTATAGGAATAGTGTTGATGTGCTTCTGACTTGATTTGAAATTTTGGACGAATGCAAAGGAATCACTAGGCAGTATCCATCACATTGCTCGGTGTGCAGCAGACTTCTGATGAATATTACATTTGAATTTATGAAAAATCCAGGGAATTCCACTGGGTTCACATACTTTTTCTTGTAACTGTAATCGCCCACACTTGTTCGCAAAGAATCAGCAACGTCAACAAAGTGTGTGAGAGCGTGATAAGAATAGAGACCCCAGAAGTCATGTAAACAAGCTCACACTCTAAGGAGTAAAACCTGGTGTCAGCATTTGTGATGCGTTATCTTTTTATGTTTTATGATTAACTTCTTTTTATACGTTAGGCAATCAAGAATGTAAAAAAAAAAAAAGAAAAAAAAGGTTGCCGCATGTTTAAATGTGAATCACCTTTGCATTTCAGCCCTCTTTCTTTATTAAACTTTCAGTGTTTTTTACGTTTTAATACAGTATTACCATTGGTGAACTGGTTTATACACTCGTATAACAGCAGCCATCTCGTTACCTCTGCGTCCTGCGTCCTAGACGCATAATTTTCCCGCGGGACGCACAGTTCCAAATAATGTGCGTTTTTGGGACGCAAGGAAATTTCTCAGTCAAAACAAAACAAAAAAACTACGGTACATCTTTTTTCCAGCAACGATCGCAGTTTGATCATCGCCGCCATTGTTGTTTTGATCTCGCGTTCAGTAATCTCGCGTGACGAGATGTTCGTTCTCGCGAGACGAGATCGGCAGACCATTGCCAAGTTGTGTAACGTTAAAACAAGTGCTGCGAACAAGTGTTGCGAAAGTTTACTGTGGAGATATCACAGAGGAAGCAGCTAAAGTTGGATAGTTTTTTGCGATGATAATTGACTTTGAGAAAGCCTTGCATTATTGGAAGCAGAGTAAAGAGATGAGAATTTATTAACTCAAAGACTGAACCATGGGATGAAATAAGAACTTATTTCTCAGGAAATCTTGTATGCCTGAATTATTAAATTTTTTGCAGTATTTGTTTATAAAATAAACCTATTATCAACGTATATTGTTGTTGTATGTGTTCTTATCATATGCAATTGAATAAGTAGACCATTTCAGAATTTGAAATTTGGAACTCTCTAAATGCATAATGGGACTCATACTTTTCTGATCAGCGAGTCCCTGATACTCGCAGGGCTCACACTGTAAAATTGTCACTGTAACAGTTAAAATATTAGCAAGATGGCAACAGTTGGACGCCACTTGGACTGTGTCTTGGATCATTTCGATTTCTATTACTTTCCGTGCGTTCTTGAGCATTTTGTGACCACTTTCCTCTGCTGTCCGTACACACACACATACCTGCACACGCTGCGTCTCTACATAACTGGTTCCATAAGCCCTCCTGGTGATGTCTGCCAAGTTGAACTGAAACTGGTTCCAGCGGTCATCAACACTAATTGGCATAGTGCACATAAATGAATTCACTTGCGTCTTGCTGTGGTGATTACTTGCCCGAAACCGCCGGCGTAAATTCTGATCATCTAACACCTGAAAGTGGAAGGGGAGTAGACCAAGAGTATGGCTCACCATGAATGGCAATAGTTACTGTGTATAATCAACACGTGTTGAGTGCATGTTTCAGTGCCTGGACTTCAAAGCTGAAATATTTCCGGGTTTTCTTGACGATCATCACAAGAAAAGGCATTTTGATGCCAAGAGTCTGCCTGGGGTCAGCGGGACATGTGATGTAGTTGGTACTGCAGAAGCACAGGGAGATGATGACACAAAGATGACAATTTTTTAGCAGTGGTGCAGTGCTTCTAAACATTTTGAATTAAAACATCACATTCACCTGACGTTTGAACCCTCCACCTCCAACACGAGCGAGTTGATGTCATTGTCTGTAACTCGTTTGATATGACCATTTTTCACCTGTGAAACACAAAATGCAGTAGTATGTTTTTGTGCACGAGCGAGGCTTCGCTTATGCTCAACCATCGAGAGGAATGACAATAGTTCCATTTTATTTAGGAAAAGATGTTCATAATTTTTCATTGTCATACAGGTACAGATGTATTGCTTTTGGAAAGTAATGATGATACTCGGACATTTTGTGTACCTGCATTACAAATTACACAAATACAAGGATGAATGATTTCATGATCCTCAACTAAATTATGAAGAGGGTTAATTTTACTGACTGCACATATTTGGTATACAGTATTACAAATGTTTCTAACACAGTCGCAGTCAAGATCATACTTGCCACTTTGAACTCATTGTACAGTATTACTATGGCATAACTATACTGTCCATTTTACGACTTTTTTAGTTTAGATTCACATTTATGTTAAACCCGCTGCTGGTTTGTGTTTGTTGGTTGAATCTTATAAATACAAGTGTATGTGAATATTCCATCAATTTTTGACAATGGCGGTTTTTATTAATATTAAATATTGTCATGTTATATGATAAATTCAACAGTGAGTGCTCCAAAATGGAATAACACGGGGGTCATAAAACGTGCTGCAAGGAGTTTAAAAATGCAACCTGGAGGACAGAGGCACAGCCCAGGGAGACGACCAACCGGTTCACTCGCGAGTGACCTACCTTTATATCCCATATCTGAAGAGGTTTGCTGCCGATGCTATATAATATAGACAGAAATCCACCTTGAAACGTACTTCTAAACATGTTGTGCGTGTTCGGTACAATTTACCGACCCGATTGGGGCCGACATCCAGAAGCACGCTTCTTGTGTTGTGTATGCTGGAAGCTCCGCATGCTTTGCAAAAGCACTCAATCAAAGGCAGTCAAACACACGTTAACAAAACAAGCACACCTCATACCTTTCAGTCACACGCTGCGCGTCTTGATGGCATATTCGTCATTCTATTTCCTCAGTTAATCCATTTATCTTCGTAAATTTTAATAACTGACGACAGGCAACATTTAAAAAAATGTTTTTACTTCCAAAGCTTTACTTTTAAAGGACAACCATATATAATACATCCAGCAGCAACGAGATGACAACCTTGTTGATTTTTCATCCGTTTTCTGAATTAATAAAAGCAAATGTCAAACTGTTAAGATGCAAGGAATTACTGTCCAAGACGGCGAAACGACGTGCCTACATGGCGGCCATGTTGGAGAGGTCAACGTTCCCTCAAATGCAATGCATGGACATTGAAATTATTCAATCGTAACGTGCCTATTTCTGAACAGATTTTAATAAGGTTCACTTTTTTTGCCAACTCCTTAGCGTGAACTATGATTACATAACGTTGAGTGGGAGCTCATTTTTGTCATCCATCTGACGAAAAATTGTGGGACTTTCCAGTATTTCATCTTGACCATCTCTGCACTGGGCAATATCCGGTTTCTCATGTGATTAATAAAACAAAATATCTGTGATTTGCAAATCAACTGAAGATTTTTTTTTTTTTTTTTACTGCGAAGACAAAGAAAAATAAGTGGTAGGCTCCCACTAATTGCTGTACAACTAGATTCTGTCAGCGTCTGGTAGGTACGGGACAGAAGTGGACTCAAAAAACAGACTCAGATAATATGTACACAATAAAATTTTAGTTACAGAATAAAGTGGTGCGAAGCCGACAAAGTACAAATAAAGACACTGGTAAACACACCAGGATAAAACGAGAGAAACAAAAGGCGCTTGGTTTGCAAAAGGCAAGGAAAATATCAATGAAAACAGCTAGTCTCAAAATGACAAGAGAACCAATTCACAACAATTAAAAATCAAGAATAACTCACCAAAACCAAAATAATAAATACTACAAAACAGACAGCAAAAAAACAAGGAACGTTAAGAAAACTGCACATGCACAATGACTTGCGCAACGCCATTAGCGACAATCCATTGGCGGCAGGGGAGTCCAAAAATAGTGGCTTGATTGCAATGCAAGACAGGTGAGCAAGCATTTACACCGCTCAGCTAGAACAGAAAACAAAGATTTTATTTTTCAGTCCATATAGCTTTAAGTGAAACAGATCCGTGGTGCAATAAACATTGGGGACCGCTGGTTTAGACGCTGCTGGTTTAGAAGCCGTCAGGCATTAATTCGCTCAATTTTTATGCTGTCAAATCCATGTGTTCCTACAGCTTTGCTAAAGTTTTAAACTAAGCAATATCCATCCATCCATTTTCTCATCCGCTTTATCCTCACAACGGTCGCGAGGCGTGCTGGAGCCTATCCCGGCCGTCTGCGTGCAGTAATCGGGGGACACCCTGAACCGGTTGCCAGCCAATCGCAGGGCACACAGAGACGAACAACCATCCACGCTCATACTCACACCTAGGGACTGCAACACTGCCTGAAGAGAAAGAAAGCACAGTACAGTAAGTGAAAATACAGTACATTCACCATGACTGGGTGAAAACAGCTCGTGGGTGTTTAGGTTGGACATCTGCATCAAATACCATTTCATAAATTAAGCAGCCTACCTTTCGATATGAATGGTACTGTTAAATATGGTGCTCCAAAATTAAAAATTAAGCACCAATTAATCATGTACAGTATGCTATTTTGTTATGGGTCATCAACCTAAAGTAGACCACAAGCATCTTATATGATGGAAATGGACATACTTTGAAGGATGAAAGTACTTCATGTTGAGTGAGGAAGTTGAGGCCAGGAAGGAATAATGTAGCCAACTGAACAGGGGGCGGGTATATCTCAATACCAGACGAGCTGGTTGTACTCTCCTCTTAGCAAGTTATAACAGCACCACAACTCAAAGTGCAAGCAGAGTGCAGAGGGCAGCTGATTTTGGCACACCTCTTCACAACACCTAGAGCACAGCGTCAACATTCACATAACCAGCTGCACCATGAAGTTCCATGGAGAGGAAACGCTTTGCCTTCTTTTGACTGTCTTATATTTCTGTGTTGCAGCAGAACCTGACGGTGAGTGCCATTCAGGATAGTCATTCAATGATGTGAGATTTCATTGTCTTTGCCTTTCAGTACAAAACTTTGACATCATAAAACATAATCGACTGCAGCTCGTCTTCCTGTGTCGCAAGGCCATTTTCCGACCGAGCAGCAACTAGTTAAGATGATTGTTTTTTTTTTCCTTCACACGCTCATGCAGAAACTCTAATAGAGAGATTATCTGATTTATAGTTAGTTTTTTTTCCTTTAGTATCAATGTGTGATGAAAGGTGTGATCACCACATCATAATATACAGGATTAACATAGACGAAACCACTCTTTCCATGTCAGTGTTTTGAATCACAGTCATGAAGTCATTGCATCACTAAAGGGTGCAAACCAGGGCTCCAGTCACCTGTGTTCCACTAACCTGACTTGCACAACATGCAGTTGTGGGATTTTCCATGACTCTCCACATAAATCATACTGTATATAGATTGAATAAAGTTAAAAACCGACTGGACTTCAGATTCACGTTTTTATATCTCAATATGACACGATGAACAGTATTAAAAAGATGGTACTGGCAAATAATGTGTTTTCATCATTAAAACATCTTGGTTGGTTTCCGTTCTAGTAATCACTAAATTACTACTTTTAGACTAGTATTCGTGTTCACATCTACATTGTGGCTGGGCGTCAGAATATATGGCAACTTGTTTACTTGTAACATGACCTGTAGGCGAAGTTGGTGTTTTGTGTCCCAAATCACTTGATATGCCCGTTACCACCAGTCACCATATCAAATGCGATGATGTAATATATTAATGATTGAAGCCTTGCATTCGCTTCAAGTTTGTGTTGGCTGTTTATGATCAACGTAAATCATTTTTAATTTGGTAATGATTCTACCTTCGCACTATGACCTTGACAGCGCCTCTCGTCCACACGGAGCTTGGTAGCCTGAAAGGGGAGTATGTGAGTGTAAAAGGGAAGGAGTCGGGCGTCTATGCCTACCTGGGTGTCCCATTTGCCAAGTCACCTGTTGGCCCTGGTCTGAGACTGGCTCCACCCCAGAAAGTGGAGGGATGGCAAGGAGTGAGAGATGCCAGCAGGCAGCCACCAATGTAAACACATCTGTGCTCCAGTTGTGTGACACGGCACATGTTATCGCTAAAACAATGTGTTTCTTCAGGTGCATTCAACACCGACAGGTCCTTTTAGATCTGCTGGAGATGATTGATGGCACAGCAGAAGAACTCCCGGACATTTCAGAGGACTGCCTTTACCTCAATATTTATACTCCTGCAAACAGAGCTCATGATGCAAAGCTCCCAGTAAGAAACATTTGCTGCTTCATTGAACTGATACTCTTGACTGCAATTTACTGCAAGTTCTACCTCAATAGTTGTTCAATTTCTTACTTGTACGCAAGATTCAGTTTGAATGATTACATTATAGTCTGTTTGGCAGTCCATAACTTGACCTCGGCCTGTTCAAAATGTGTTTTGATCAAATGTTTGTCTGACCAGGTCATGGCATGGATCCATGGTGGAGGCTTTACTTTGGGATCAGCTTCAGTCTATGATGGATCCGCCCTGGCTGCTTACCAGGATGTGGTTGTGGTGCTCATTCAATATCGCTTGGGAGTTTTGGGCTTCCTCTCGTAAATATCAATCACATTCTGTAAAGTAGAAAATACATGCAATGAATCCATCTGTCTTCTTAACCGCTCATCTTGGTCAGGAATGTAGGGAGGAGTTCATCCCAACTTACTTCAACCAAGAGGCAGGGTACACGCTTGACTGATCGCTCAGGTTGCCAGGTCGCCAAATATCCATTCATACAGTGGTCACATTCACACCTATGTGTTCAAGTTATGCATGGTTGAGGACCCAAGTGCAGGGAAGCAGGGAGGAAAGGCACAAGTGCAGTCCAAAAATAATTGAATTTCAAAAGAACAAAGACCCCGCCTACTGCCCGAAGACGGCTGGGATAGGCTCCAGCACCCGCCGCGACCCTTGTGAGGATAAAGCGGATCGGAAAATGAATGAATGAATGAAAGAACAAAGAGACAAGCAAAGTGCAGGGAGGAATAAAAAAACAAAATAAAAAAGTCCAAAAACAAGATTCAAAGCAACAAACAAGCACCATGAAAAGACCCAACATGAAATGACAAGTAGACGTGACAACTGACAGTGATCAAGGGCATGTCCACACGTAAATGGAGGCGGGATCGTTCACAAAAAAATAAATAAAATTCAGAAGCACAGAATTGTTCAAGAAATGTGTGAAAAAATATAATTAATATTTTTTAAGTAATCCGCCGATTAATCAGTAGTCACTATTTTTTTTCTGCCAAAAATCAGAATCGGCCTCAAAAAATCCATATCGGTCGAGCCATGAAAAGGACACATGCCTGGGATGTAGTTTTCATTCAAAAATAATAATTTCTCCACAAGAGAGTATTTTAGATGGCTCCTCGTCACACTCACTATTTGATTTTCCAATATGCATCATTCACATGGTACTGATGAAGCTAGAAGACACGTGTATTTGCAAGCCACTTCCCACAAACCTTATTTGACGGTACAATATCGACCAACGATCCACTTTGGAACGTTGCTTTACACTGGTGAGTGGCCACCATTACTAACTGACACACACACACACACACACACACACACACACACACACACACACACACACACACACACACACACACACACACACACACACACACACACAAACACAAAAAAACACATTCACGTTCAATAGCTTGGTGGTAATTACACAAGTTCAGTCGTGCATTGTTTCCAGCCAATTGCATACATCATAAATATATTTGTGCGAATAATTTTGACAAATCTCTTGCCATATCTGTCAGCTGAGGTGCCATGGATGCAGGCTCAGTTGAAGTGTGGAAAAACTGTGCAAAAGGGGTGTGGCGACAGAGCACTTCTGGAATTGGGACACTCTACAGTCTACACACTTGGACCCTCAATGGGAATGCAAAATTGCATGTCAATGGACTGAGGGAGGAACCCACAGAGTACCCAAAGAAAATATATGCAAGCGCAGGAAGACCATGAACACTCCACACGCAAAGCGGTTAATTAATCATATCCAATTAGTCAACGATAAAGATGATGTGGAGGCGGGCCCAGATTAGAATGCCTCCAAACCAGAGTCTGGACTTTGAAAATGGGTGTTGTTTGCTATAAACACATGCAAGAGATATGAAGAAGACAAGGGGGCATAAATAAATAAATAAAAGTTGCGCAGTTTAAGAAAAAGCATGCAAGTATGACTACTGGCTTTGGATGAAGTTACAGTGAACCGTTAACAGTCAAACATGTTCTGAAATGCCGCTTGACGTCCGCTTCAAATGCAAATTTTACAGTTGCAAATAATGGAATCTATTCCAATTTATGACAACGTAAAACCTTTGTTCATGCTTCTGGTAAGGGTTTTTTTTTTGCGTGACATAAAAACATTACAAAGCTCAGTTGTATTGCAAACCTCAAGTCCCTTTTCCAAATTCTTCTTTTCTTAAAACCTTGTTGAGGCTGTTGCTTCTTTAGCTTTGCAACAAGCAAAAGAAAAATCAAAAGCTAACCCAGTAGAAATCCTTTGCTGCTCACAGCACTAAATTGTTGCAAGATTTCCTGACCTCGCATAAAATGTGTCATTTTGTTTAAATTAAAAAGAAAGTTGTGTGGACTTTGCAATATTGTTTCTCACCCAAAATATTGTCTGACCTTAGAGGCATTTGACATGTATGTGAGCAACAGTCATAACTTGTGATCATGTATGTCTCATATAGCACAGGCGACGAGCATTTGTCTGGTAACTATGGCCTGCTGGACCAGGTTGAAGCCCTCCGCTGGCTCCAAAAGCACATTCACAACTTTGGGGGAGACCCAGCCTCAGTTACCGTATTCGGAGAGTCTGCTGGTGGAGTGAGCGTCTCCATGTTGGTAAGAATCACTCCGCTGATGCATCATCTTTCTGAAATTCTTTATTCATGGTCACAGTGAATTTGATGCGCTGAATTTGGGTTGATGAACAGCTTCTGTCACCATTAACCGATGGCCTGATCCATCGAGCCATTGCTGAAAGTGGCACTGCCGCCATGGATCCGTTGGTGTCAAATGATCCACTACCAGTAGCGCAGGTTGAATCGAATTCTAAAATCGAAAATTGTTTTGGTTTTAATATCACCGTTCTAACTGATGAATGCTTGTTATGCCTCTTCAGGGTGTTGCTAATGCATCTGGATGCAGCATTGAAAGCACACAGGCGATTGCTGCCTGCATGAGAAACCTGGATATTGACCCTTTTTTGACTTTTGCACAGGTACCGTATGCAAAACTAATTTAGACCCTTGAGTTATCATGCAAAAGATTAATTGGTATCAACATTCATGAGTGTGCCCTACTTTTGTAACTGTTGTCCCTGATCAAAACTGTCTTTTCTCAGGATCCTACACTCAGAATTACTATACATACAGATGGACATTTCTTGACAAAACCAGTATATGAGCTCTTCAAGCAGCATGAAATTCAGAATGTCCCATTCATGACTGGTGTTAATGATGATGAAGGGGGCTGGTTACTTCCTTCCGTAAGTGTGACTAAAGTCTTTCTGCAGTCTCTCAACTCCGCTTGTGAAAATCCCATCATTTCTTCCTTTTTTTCCCCCTAGTTCATGGCTCCTCCAAACTGGACTGAAGGAATAGACCGGGAGCAGGCTGCAAACATAATGTTGGTCTTCAACCCCACTGTAAGACTCTTGATGCTCCTATCGTAATATCACCGTTCCATTTTGTTTTCCTAAAGCGTCATTTGTTTACTTCAGTCCAAAGACTCCCTTGTCACAGATTTGATGATGGAGGAATATATCGGAGCTGGTACAGATCGTGAGAAAACTAGAGATGGTTTAACTGAGTTCTTAGGGGATATGTTGTTCACCATTCCTGCCATTAAGACTGCAAATGCTCACAGAGGTACAGTGAGTACACAAACATTTTCAATCGATTATTTGTCGATGGCTACATACTGTCGACTCCTCTGTCCTTAGATGCAGGTGCCCGCGTGTACTTGTATGAGTACCAACATCCGCCTCAGTTCTTAAGGACAAAAAGGCCAAGCTTTGTTCGATGTGACCATGGAGACGAAATCGTGACAGTTTTGGGGATTTGCTTTACCACAAAGCACATCCGACTAAACGGTGAGATCTTCTTTGACATTTTAAATATGGAATGTTAACTTGGCAGTGCAAAGTGTTTCACTTGGGCTCTTCGTTTTAGCAACATGCCTAGAGGAGGACGAGCAACTTAGTCGAACGATGATGGCATACTGGGGCAACTTTGCTCGGACAGGGTAAATGCCCAAAAATCTTATTGGTTTAGTTCAGATACGATCACAGTGAAACAACTACTAAGGCAAACTCGTCTGTACTGTACGCGTTCATGTAGGTCGCCTAATGGTGATGGCCTTGCTCATTGGCCAACATATGGAAAAGAAGAAAAGTACCTGGCAATAAGTGCAAAGGAGCAAGTCATTTCCCAGCACCTGAAGAAGGATCGCTTTGTCTTTTGGACCCAGATACTCCCCGAGAAGGTTCGACTACATCAGGAGAAGACGGAGCACAGTGAACTTTAGGTGACTTACAATTTATTATTATTATTTTTTTTGCTTTTTCTTTTTAATCTGCTCCCATCATTTTGAGCTGTTCTTTAAGTTTCATGCAAGAATTCGTTAGGACATACAGTAGTTGATGAACTGATTTTGAATTTCTTTAAACAAGCATGAGGCGTTATGAGAACTGTGTACTACTGGTCGGCTTCTCAAAAATGTAACATTTTAATTAAATCAATTAAACAGTGTGTGGCATGTTTTATTGTTTATTTATTACATATCTTTATTTAAAGACAAAATCAAAATGTACTTCAACAAGTGACTGGAGAAACCCAACGTGTACGATTAACTGATGATAATGCTATAGCGTTAATTACTACGGGTGCAGTTTAATCCAACATAATCACGGCGCTTGTGATAAAAATGTACCTGTAGTAACACATAGATTGCAAATGTCTTGGCAGTAAACACAAGAGTAAAACACAGTATCCCTAATTAAAGGAAAAACGACTCATTTCAATTCGTACAGCTTTAGCGTTAGTAATTACATCAAATAAGCCCTGCAGGTTGAGTACAAAGCAATGCTCAGGTAAGCTAATTACCGGTAAATAGCCAGAAACAAATAACTTGCAGATAGGAAAATTTATTGAACCGTTTATTGTGGTTCAGATGAACAAGACAAAAGCTCTTTTTTGTTTGTTTGTTTTTTGCAAATGTTAGTATAGCTGCAGTCTACTACAAACACACTGCCCATTGTGTCCTTCCTTTAGATATGAATTACTATACGGCCCAGAAAAGTGCACTTGTAGTAGAAAAGCTACTGGGCAACTCCTTCAAGCCATAATAAGACATACATACATATAATATACACATAGGTGATATAGAATGAGAGGATGTTGGAGTTCTGTAATATCCGGCTAAACAGTGTCATGAAATACAACAGAAAAAGTGAGAACCTTGTGGATGGGTAAAACATTTCAAAAGCAATGGTACACATACCAGATGTTGCAATGTTGTATCTAATTTAAAAAAAAAAAAAAAAACGTACCAGTAATACATTGAATGAGTCCAGTGGTATGTATAGCTTATATTATACTTTTTTATTATACTTTTCATCTGACAGTATCAAGTAAGGTGTAGTGAAATAATGTGTAAGAGCCAAAGCATGTCACAGAAAATATTATCACTCGAGCTCAAAGCAAAAAAAAAAAAAAAAAAAATGTTTTAAATCTGATCTACAGTTTGATAAGAGAGCAATTCTTTGCCAAATGTTGCAAAGATGCCCCGCGGTTGTGAGGACCACTTTATTCATTGGGCTAGCTTTAAAACTGGCTTACTGTAACTAACTTTGACAACAAAGACACAAGGAGTGTCCTGTAATTGACAATTTGATGACAAAAAATACCTGAGGAGGTGTCTATTCAAAATCATGTAATTTATAAATCAAAGTGAAAGGCATACAGCACTTCTTCCTAAAAATAATTTGCTCCAAAGCCAAATGCACATCAAATGCAACGTACCATTCACTGCCCATTATGTTCGGATCACACCATTACCTTCTCAAGGATGACGAAGTACAGACATGGTTTCAGAATCAGAGGCACAGAAAGTTCGATCCACCATAAACGGTATCCAATATCCGATCTCGGTTTCACCTGGAGGAAATAAATAAATAAAAACACAGCTGTGACCCGTTTTTTTTTTTTTTTTTTGCTGCACTGGAACAACTTGACTCAAGATGGGTCAAAGTAATAAATCTGCCCTTATTAGACAGTAAAACCAAATGTTTGAGAAACAGAGAGGCGGTAAAAGGTCATGTCACAATCTAACATGTGTACTGCTGTGGGGATGTGGGCGAGGTATAATGTACCGGTACTCTTATATTATTATTTATTTGTAGGGTTATTCCTATGATACATCATATTGCCAGGAAGGGAATTAAAGCTTGGGGCCTCATGATGTCCAAGACTGCATATTGCGCAGCATGGCCTCGAATCGCTCCAAGTTCGGAGCATGTGCATGCGCCAGGTGGTCCGTCAAACGAATGTAGAGACTGAACGACTTCAACTCCAGCCAGATGAAGCCAAAACGATCCTGATCGAACAGCACAAATAGCCCTGGGGTGCGCTCTGGACTTGTGAAGCCATGCCCGGCGATCAGACCTGTCCCATAGAAGCTGCGATGGACGCACACAAATTCTTCAGTCAATATATGGATGTTTTTGTTTTTTTTTTTTAAAGAAAATGTAAATAACTGAACACACTGAACCAAACCGTTTTCTTAACCACTTAACATCATTGAGCAGAAGCCTATCCAAGCTGTTTGTGAGCAAGAGGTGCGGTACATGCTGGACTTGTGGCCAGCCAATTACAAAGCGCATACAGTAAAGACCTGTGAATCTCGACTGGTGTGTCCGAGTGGAGTGTTTCCCAACCTTTATTGGGGCAAAGCACCAGACAAACAAAAATACTGAAATAATGATGAACTTAATTTAACTAAACAAAAGGCCGATGTACTCGCACAAAGCTCTGACTGTTTCGGTTGCATGCCTGGCAACACGTGGATCAATACATTAAGTGTACCTTCTTTGAAGAAAAAGAACTGCTGAAAGGAGCTCACAAACATGTCTCATTTACCTCGTAGAGACAATTTGTGTGATACCAAAATGAGACCAATGTGTATTGTAAACATGATTCGATTAATAGACAACTAATCGATGACCAAATTCATCAGCAACTATTTCGAAAATCAAGTAATAGTTTATCGCCATTGTTTAACTGACGCCTGTCCAAATCCTAAACTCTGAAAGCAAACTTGCAGTGTTTTGTGTTCAGTCAAAATACGACATTTGCAAACGTCTGCTTTTACTTTGGAAAACAATGAGCTAACCAGTAACTGAATCAGCTCCAATAAGATTGGTAAGTCCAACATCAACCCCTCTAGTGTAATATCGCTTAATTGTTTGTTTCATTGTTGTTTTCTCCCTAAACAAGACCAAAACAACAACAATAATTGCTAAGTTAACAGTAATTCAGAAAAAATGGCTTTGTAATACTTTCTTGCAAAAAAAAAAATTTACTCTGATTATTCGACGGAATAATCGCTAGAATAAAAATTCTAAAAATATGTGATAGTGACGGCCCTACCATCCAAAAGTCAGTCTCCTTTTGCGTTTGACAAGAGACCTGAAGAAGTTCTCGAACATTTCTCTGTTTCTAGAGTTTCCGTCTGTGATCTCAGGCAGAGAAATTTCCATCTGAGCTCTACAAGCTCTCATCCGACATTCAGTTCATGATTCTCAAACGAAGCTCAGACAGAGCAAATGAAGAGTGAAATTTTCCTCTGGGTTCTGCCATCTAATGGAAGAGCATGTTTATGTTCTGTCACCATGCTTCACTCAAACCGTGATGTTCCGCCCGTTGCGATGAGCTACAGCCATGGCCCAAGTACAAAAATGTGTTTTAAGGTAATAACTCCTGTACACAACTGTAAAAGTTATTACCATACAATATGTATTTCAGATGTTCTTACCATTTTCTGCAAGTGCGTGGGTATACTTCATTGCGAGCCATGACTCCTAAGGGCAGGACGAAGGGTTGGCTCTCAGAAGGACAAGTGTCTGCACTTGGACCTGGCTGGCAGCCATTGGAACCAACGCCATGGTCGGCCTCCGCCACGTTTGCATCGCCAGGAGCACCTTCTGCAGGGGCTCTCACTGTGGCAGGGGTACCTTCCCTCACCTGTCTCTGTACTTGTTCATGTACACCCAATACGAGGCGTGACAGCTCCTCTATATTGCGCTGATGTTCTAAGTCTGGAAGGACGAGCGGCTGACTCAGGTCAATATCCAATGTCAGTTGCCCAGCGGGTACATTGGGGTCTCCCTGCACATATAATACAACACATTTCTTCTTGACATCTCAGCTGGTAAAAATAGCATGGTATAAACATTGATCACGCCGCATTATTGTGTTAGAAAGTCAGATTTTTGACTGAAGGCAGAAATCCCCAGAAACAAGAATGGAAAGAGACTGCAGTAAAGGCCTGGAAAATAATTTCAAATGTAGAGAGGCATTTCCAGGTAAGGGATATGCCAACAAATATTAAATGTTTTTCACTTTAAGTTCATTTAATAATGTTTGTCCCAAAACCTTTGCTTCCCTGAAAAGAGGGTGGCTTCAAACAAAAGGTGCTCTGTCCTGGTTGTTTTACAGATCTAGATGCAGAGATGAAAGTGGACTTTCCTGAAAATATTTTTATATATATATGATTTTAACTGATTTACCAGGTTTGTCGACCTTTCTAATGTAGTCGGACAAAAAAAATAATCTAAAAGTCCTTTTGCTCAAGCCATGACCACTTGAACGTGTTCCGAACACTCGCGTCGATTGCACGTATGTCAGCTTGCCTGTCTACCTGTTTGAACATTGAGCTGGGGCCGTACCTGGCCGATCACGCATGAATTAGTTGACACAAAACGCTATTCAAGTACTCGACATTCAATTAATCTGCCTTTTGTGTGCACACGCGTTTTCGCCGAAATCTCCCGAGATATGACGAGGCCATGAGAATGCGAGGCGAGGGTGTTGCTGTTGTAGCGACGCCACCCGAGCGAAGCGCGCCTCAGCAGTCGATAGTCCGCTGCCCTCTGCTGTGCGTACGTCAGCGCGAACATGTACGCACGCGCGCGTCTTTTGGTTTCAACCAATCAGCGCCGACGCAACCGACGTCACAGTGAAGCTTTGATCTACTACAACAGCTAAGCTAAGCATGAGTTCTATTATGGATTCCAAAAACAAGAAAGCTGTTAAGACTCTGGCTATATGCTCATTTGAAATTTTTGTCTAAAAATCCCCTGGCTTCTTTTTTGCTTAAACGTTTGTGATATGTGTATGTATTAATAACATGTTCGTTTTGTTTTCTGTTTACTGAGAATTGTATTCTGACTTGTTCAATAAAGATTATTAAAAAAAAAAAAACAGCTAAGCTAAGCTAGCCGAGACGACACGACGCTCAAAGTCGGACAGACGCGTTTTTCTGCTAATCTGTGTGTTTCCCTTTTTGTCCAAATATATATTTTTTACAACAACAACTGTCTTGTCCACTGTGTCTTTTATTCGTTCCACTGGGGTTTAGCAAGCGTGTTTATAAAGAGACGAAAATATCTTTACTGTTCCTAGTATTAGTGCCTCAACATGGCTCCGCTCCTGAAAGCAAAACAACGAACTCCAACGCGTGTTCGTTCAATGTTGTCAACTAATATCCAGATTAATTTTAGGCAATTTTTCCTCAATTTTCCGGAGGAATTTTCATGAAAATTTGAAAATCTGCAATTCCGGGAAAATCCGGAGGATTTTCATCACTGTAGATGTAAATACCATGAAATAAAAGCTAGACTTCTAAACTTTTGTTTCATACAGTATTCACCAAATGTCTTCAGCATACAACAAGGGAACTGACCATGCTGTTCCAATATTTTGGGAGGAGACCAAAAATGATTTTTTTTTTTTTTTTTTGCTTATTTTAAATACACCCGTGTGAACTCTGAAAGCTCTGTTCACACCTGTAGTTCGGTGCGCCGGACTGCACCAAAGACACATAGTCTGCACAATTGATATATAGAATTCACATTGGCATTTGTATCATCGGACCAAAGTTGCCCCACAAAAAGAATGCATAATATCACAATCTGATTAAATCACCTTTGTTATGTATTATGCAGAAAAAACAAGTGACACAGTGAACCCATACTAACTGTGTCATGTAAGATGCGCCACGTGTTACGTTCTGCTTAGGTCTACCTAAAATGGACTTTATTCTTTTTTTATTATTTATTACCAGTGCACTCAGCAATGCATAAACTGTGACATACACGTTAAGAGTCTAAATGTGCCCTGGAATTGAATGACAACCAGCACAGGGTTCACTGGGGTTGTGCGATTATATATTCGAGATTAGCGATTGCGATAAATTCCAGGTCATTTACAATGAACAGCTGTGAGGTTATTTCCTCAGTCAGGCGCAGCACAAATGTGCGTGATAACGGCAAACCACAGTCTGCATAGTGCATACTAATTGACTCGGGTTTATTTTGTCTCAAGTTAAATTGCTTTTTTTTTTTTTTTTTTGCTTTTTAAAAATGTTACTCGGAGCTAAGTTTGAGGGGAACTTGCAAAGTAGGAAATTCAATGCTCAGGATAACCACTGTGTTTGGGTGTGCGCAAGAGTTAAGTGGCCAAGAGAGCGTTTATTAATGATTTACAACAGAGATGTCTGGCGGTGGGAAGTCAAAGGGTCATAAACCCAATAAGTAAGGACATAAAGGCAAAAAGCCTCAGACAGTTGAGTGATGGGTGAAATACTGTATTAGAGCTGTGACTTACAGTGAGTTTGGTGGCCCTTGCCGAGGTCCTGTGAAAACTGAGCATGACAATCTCCAAACCGTGACTGCCATAGGTGCCTTTAAAGAGGCCTGGCTGAATCAAGTCAGAGGGCATTGCGGGAGGCAAGTAGATCCGCCGGTATGTCAGGCAGTTGCTGACAAGGGAAAACAACAGAGATTGTTGACCGACTATCAAATGATTCACTTCTTCTTAAACTTTCATCACGTCATAATGTCCAACATTAAATTTAGAACAACACATGCATACTATAGGCAGGATTTTGTAAGTAGCGTATAGCCCTGACCTGTTATGTATGTATGGTTGGCATATACAATGACCAACCACCACATTAAGATCACTTTTACAACATAACAATCTCCATCACACAAACTTCATCAAATGTTCTGCCTTTGCAAAGGTAATAATGTTCAGTTTGGATCGATACTGTCAGACAAGTATTCATTCAACAACATGTGTTATACTGGGTGTACTTTGCAGTGGTGTAGAGCTGTGCCGCAAACATACTGAGATCTCCAAGTCATCATCTTTGTTTTTTTATCACCTAATCGAGAATTTTGAATGACCGTAAAGTACAATGCGTGTCTCTCGAGCAATTTGAGAATTTCAAGTCCAAAAATCATCAGTCAGAAAGTATTTGATGTCAAAACCTGTGCATGCAAATGGTGCATACTCATATTGGCTGGTGTAAATGAACTTCATCAGGATGAGCTCCTGCATATGCTCATGGAAGATTTCTTCTAGCGTCCGGCCCCATTCTTCCTCCAGCCATGTCCTGAACTCCTACACAAACACATAAAGATCAACTGAATGCCAAAGTAAGAGGTTTGAGTTGAAGCAACTAAAAATTTAGCAAAAACAAAACAAAGAAAAAATTCACAAATCAGAGAAAGTACTGTAACTTTGCCCTACTTCCTGTCTGCCTCCTGGCATGCGGTGATGATCCGTCTGGTTGCATTTGGTTGAGAATTCATCCTTCCTGACAGTCTACAAATAACAACATAACACAAACACGAACTACTTTTCACACATACACTCACATTTAGGAATTTAATACATTCCATTGGAATAGTTTCGCTCAGAGAGGTGTGTGTGACTCCTCACCTGGATGTCTCCTTTGTGGGGACCTTTGTGTCCATACATGCACTCCACAGTAGCCTTTTTGGTCTCCCACATGTGGATACGAAAGAGAGGCCGTCTTCTCATGGGATCCTCTACACGAGGGTCATGTGGTGGCAAATACATCCAGCCGATGATGAACAGCCCATCAACCTTGGAATAATGTAGTTGTCAAACATCTACGGCTGAATTTTGCATTTCATAAAGTTTTCCATTTCATATTCATGCTTACCACTACGTTTAATAATCCCCCATAAGGGCCGATGTCAGGCTGCCATAATCCCAATATGTGTCTGTACGGATGAAGCACTGCAACACAAGAACACAATGCACCATAATCAGCACTCCCGATAGTGCTGTGCACACGCTTGACGCAAGGGCACACAGCACACACTTTTTTTTTTTTGTATCTCAATTAGCACAGAGTTCAATTTGTTGGAAACCTCGAAGGAATATGTGAGCGGATTGAGTTTCCCTCTGCCAGCTGGCTAAATAAAACACTATGCATCGACTGCACGTCTCTATTTCTGGCCACTAAAAGCATTTGCAATCCACACAGAAAGCAAAACACTGCCAACAGAATTACACTAAGAGTAGCATCCCCCACAAACACACATAGGCCCTCGTGCTGTGGCCATTAATTCAGGGCCCCTGTACATACGGTGCGTGTACACGTCTTTATAGTCCATATACTCGTAGTCCGGAAGGAGCTTCATAAAGCGCCCAGACTTCACTCGTGGGTCAACACCTGGACAGGCACAACACCGGCATGTTGAGGAGCCACAGATCCAGGTGCGCTCTGACCGACGAGGCACTCAAGTGAATGCAAAGACAAAATGCCAAAAAAATGCAGTGGAAAAGACTATGCTCCGGTAATCACAAATGTAAAAGACAAAGGTTGTGGCTTTCACCAGGAATGATTTCTACTCATTCAACAAAATATACCCTCCATAGGATAAAACTTATAAGGACCTATTCCACAAAGAATTAAAATGATTACATGAGACTGTATGTCACATTCCATAAGAGCCACATTAATACCGTACTCGTATGACAGTATTACATTCAGAATTGACATTTCAGTGTTAAATAAGATCACTCACGTTTCACATACAGGTCTCGGCTAGAAACTCCGCCCACTTCCATCTTTCTCAGATCCTCCTTCATGTGGAACTCTGCGGGAAAAAAATAAGGTTTGAAAAATACAACCAGAAGGGATGGGCACGCCCATTACTGACATTGAGAGATCTTATACACATTTTGACAGTTATATTAAAAGCAACAGCTTAATCAAGTGTGATGGCAGGGCGAAATTTCATGGCAGCAAATCAACTCAACCTTATTTATAGACCACTTTAAAACAACGACTATCAGAAGACATGACCCATATAGACATGGACACACTGTTACAATGTATTCAAACTTCAAACTGAACAATCTGGTACAGTGAGGACAAAAGAGATCTCACAATTTTTTGGCCTCTATTCCCCTGAATTTGGAATCCTGACATTACTAGGAAATGTTACGCTATTCTATGTCACCAATTTAGTGGAAGGTCAGTTTGGAGAAGCCCTCTTGTGTGCAAGCTGCACAAAGAAAGGTCTATTAAGACATACTTGGATGAGTGTTGTTTACTATCAAACACCTTTGGGTTAAACTACAACATAGTTGATGGGTCATCAGGTCACCTCGATTTCAAATTTCTCTGAATAGCACAAGCTGTTCTTGCAGCAATTCCATGTTCGTGTTGTTTCACCTTCTACACGTGTAATAGTACTTTTGGTCATTTAGTGTATTTTGCTGCTGCAAGAGGAGCTTCACTGCATCTTAACTAGATCTTCATCTTAGATCTCAGAGTGTCTGAGATCAAGAAATTCCTTTTCTAATTCTGAATCACGAGACAGTTATTCAGTGAGTGGTTGCAATTTTCATGGTATAATGTGCAAACTAATTCTCAGTAACCCAGTTGGCAGCTGGCACTTGCTGGGCAGAGGTGTCTCTAGGAGCTATGGCCTCGTCTTTGAAATGTAACTTTTAATGCCATTTGCACATTGAAAAGTACTAGGACTGACCTATTGAATACACTGTACCAATTACACAACCCAGAGTTAATTTAACAACAGAGGTTATTTTTCAATCGGCTGGTGTACAAGTAACTTGCAACATGTTGACAGTGTAAACTGTTCTGCTATTTGACCTTTCGTCAGGAGATACTTAATGAGTTTCCATGCATGCATAGTCCATTCGCCCCAAAATTATTATTAGTTACAAATAGTACATATCTTTGTTCTATCCATGACAGATGGGCAATGAAATTCTGTTCTATGTGATGGCCAAAGCTCCAATTTTATACGACAGAAGAACTGCTTTTTTGTTCAGCTAAACATGGGGCACATTGCACACTGAGGATTTGGGAGGAAATTTTAAATGCAATCCATCATTCCAGTACGCATCCAGGATACCAATTTTGGGGATGCTTTTGTTTGGAGGTATGCCGTGATATTTGGCTCATACAAAATATGTGCCTTTCCTAAATAACTGCTTGGTAACCACATGTGTACACGTTCAAAAGTCCCATGTGACAAGAAAAACATATATACATGTATATAAACTTGGTGAAAGTCTGGCGAACATTTGCGACCTAGAATGAAACCTGACGAGAAGGCAACATTCGCTACCTTCGAAAACGCGTGCAATTGTTCGCCGGTCAGTGGCTTAGGGGCATGGAAAAAAACAAAGGACCCTTGCACAGACCAGCTGTTTACTGCGAGATTGCTGAGCTGAGGGCCTGTAAACAAAGTCAGCCGGTCCGCCTTTGCTTTGCTATGCTTCGCTTTGACAGCGGCGTGTGGGCGCTTCTCGTTTCCGATCAATAGACAGGCCTCACGCGGCCAACATGTAGTTACGTCGCAGCGGCTCATCTAATTAACATCACGGAGGAATGTCACGCCGTGTGACGTCTACGCGATGTAGCAAATAGAGGTTAGCAGCAGGCCGTTTAAAAGATAGCGACGACCGCTGTCTATGTACCTTCCATGCACCGCCTTCTCCAGATGGTTTCTGTGTTCAGGATTTGTCTAAATGTCTTGCAGACGAGGGCGACGTTGGGTAGCGCGGTTCCGGGAAGCAAAGAGAAGATCTCCACTAAAAGCTCTGGCGGTAGTTCCGACAAAGCCTGTGGGTGCGGGTGTCCCGTGCCGTCTACAACACCGCGGTGCACCCGGCTCGGCCCTGCGGTGTTGACGCCGCTTTCCGGGCCGCCGCAGCAGGCGTCGCCTCGCCTCTGGCCCACGATCCGCTCTTCTTCCTCCTCGTCCATGTCCGAATCGCTCGCCTGCACCTGCTGATTCTGCCGCGGTCGCCTCCGGCACCTCCGCGACTGACCCACTCCGCAGAGCCTGGCACAAACAGCCATCCGCGGTCATCAGACGGGCGACATTACATCACTCCCACACGTGTTTCCGCTGCAGTGTGCTTAATCTCGTCCTCTGGCGTGACGTGAACGAGGGCCTCGACTGGAGCGGGTGAAGCAAGGGAAAGGAAGGAGCCACCCGTCACACCAGCCAAGATTTTGCTCAGTGCTGCTTTTGAGGTTTTAAAAAAATAATTGCTGGCGTTTTTATAACGATGTGCCATATAAAAATCATAAGCAATTATGAATTCTTGCTATATGTGATCAACAGAATTGAATGGATTATATGTACTTCACGTTTGCCTGTTGCTAGGCAGAGTTCATGGGCTCAACCCAGAGGCAGTCCTGGCTAGATTTGCTAAACGAGCGAACAAAACTCTTGTGCAGGGGTGTCAAACTCCTTTTTGTCAAGAGCCACTTTAAAGTTAAGTCTTCCCTCGGGAGGGCCGTTACAACAGTGAAACCAAATACATGTCTAATCGTCTCATTGTATCATTACTTTGACACAACAAATTGGTGGCTTGCTAGTTTTGAAATCAGTCAAGTCAACGACACAGTAGTTTGTTCAAGTAAGTGTAAACAGGGTAACAAAATTACCGCAAGATCTCAACGTTATTTATTACTCCTGACAAGTTGACATTTCGATACAGATTTTAGCAAAGATCATGGAAGTTGACATACATGATTTGCTTTCACAGGCCATATAAAATGATGTGGCGGGCCGGATCTGGCCCCCGGGCCTTGAGTTTGACATCTGCTCTTGTGCAAACATCGCCAGTCCTCTACCCATGCCGGCCCCACAAAGTATGGACTTACCCACAGAATTCCACCACCGACACAACAATATATTATATTATTTGTATTCTTTTATTACATATAACCCTGAATCAAAAACCTCAACCATCCAACTCATTCCCAGGGAAAGCAAAGTCAGCAGGTACCTCATTCAGTCCTCTACAAACCAGCTATATCCATGTATACGAAAGTATTTTTTAAAATGCAAACACACACACACACACGCAAACACACACACAAATCCAGCACACGCACACCCACTTGAGAAGTCCTGCAAGACATGGCTGAGTGAAACAGTGACTGGTGACTCGCAATAACAATGTATTTGAATGTGATTAATTCTGAACAGCCTCCTCCCTATGTTAGCAGAGTTTGCCCAATTGTGCAACCACGTTATATCAGTTGTTTATTTTACTTCCTGTTTACTTTACTTCCACTCTCAAAAATCTTTTTTAAACAGATTATATGTGGCCAAATCTTTGAAATGTTTTATCTTGTTCACATTTTTAGATAACAAAAACCTGGCATTGGCCGCAGGCTGCGGTTCCCAGCTTGCAGGACAGCGAGGAGGAGATCCACCTTCGTCCCCCAGGCTGTTCTCCTCTTAAACTCTTAAATTCTTAAACTCTTATTCCAAGATCCATGACACCCCTCCCCCCCACCATACAGACTCGCTCACCCCATTGTGCAATACGGGTTTACAGTGCAATGCTTTGACGTGCAATACTTTTCATGTGCAATACTGTCTTTACTGTGTCCTTACTGTGCAATACTGCTCGATGTGCAATACTATTTCGATGCTGGAGCCACTACCTCAAGACCTCAAGTGCTAAGCTACTCTTATCCTATGCTTTTCCTTTGCTCTGACTGTCTCTATAATAAGCCGCTCTCGCACAACTCTAATTGCCCCACGGGGATAAATGAAGTTTTCTGAAATCTGAATTAAACCAGGGTGTGTTTACTTTTCATGTCACTGGCTCGAGTTCTGTTGTCTTCTATGTCAATCGAATCAGCTCAGGCCCTCCAGAATCAGGGCAATTAAAAGTGTGGGGTATTTTCCCCCTATTTTGCCCTTCAATTTTTTGGGGACAGATTCAACCATTCTGATTTCAACAGTTTTGCTAATTCTTTTCCAAAACTTTCAAAATTAACATATTATGTTGATTTTTTTTAATTACAAGTGAACACAAAGATTTCTGTGTTCACTTTTAATGATACAACTGAAAGACCGTCCTTCTCATTGTAATCAAAGAATAGTTTGACAGGCCAAGCCTGCCTCACCATGAAAGCTTCGTAAATGAAGTTTTGCAACAGTCAGCAGTATCTTTCAAAATTTCACTGGGTATTTTCTTCTTTGATATATTGTGGTTAATTGTGTTTGTTTTGTGTATCTTGGATCTTGTAGCTCCTACGTCATTTGCTAATATATTTAAAATACATTTTTTGGGAGAAAAAAAGTCGAGCCAGCCAGGAGTCGAACCTAGAATCTTCTGATCCGTAGTCAGACGCGTTATCCATTGCGCCACTGGCCCCTTAGAAAAGACAGTAAAAGCTTTAGTATAAATCATATGCAGTAACGTATTCGGTCGGGAACGATTTCATATCGTCTGATTGATTACTTCAGTGTTTCATTGTCACTTACAAGCTTGGCAGGTTGCTAAATGACGTTTTGAAACAAAACATGGCACAGGCAAAAAAAAACTCCCAACAAAAGCCTCACCACTATGACGCCACACAATGACGTCATTAGCTTTACATTCATTTTACCCGAATGGTAATTGTATGATTGAAATTTGTTCAAACATCATATTGAAAAAGATTTTTTAAAAAGATTTTTAAAAAAACATGGCAACCCAAAAAAAAAAAAAAGAACCGGAAGTGCTCGTTGCTAGCGGGAAATACGCTGCTGCAAAGATCCTGCGGTGGGGGGGACTGTTATTGATGTTTTTCTGTTGCTGTGTGTCTGCCTGAACTTTTCACTTTTCTTCAACCATGAAGGCTGAAATGGAAAGAATTATTTCCTTATCAAATGGCGACAGTTCTGGAGAGCTTCAAAAATACTTGTCCTCCCTCTCTGAAAGCAAGGTAACTCGCATTGACGTGGTAACGCATAACGAGTTGCACCCTTCGTTCTAATGCTCACCTGGTTAGTCGGAAATGTAAACGACTCACTTCTTTGTTTTGAAGCTCACTACGTTAATTACCAGTAGTGCACTCAAGGGGAAAACGATTGGCACAATTATTAAAGCCGTCTTCAAAGGTAAGAGCTTTGTTTTTGTTTGCGAATTCTTGTTCAATATGTAATTACTCTTTACCACGTTCTTGCCATAAACCTGTTTCTGGAACCTAGCGTGACCTAATTTACATATTTTCACATCTTGCCATTTAAACGAGAATCGCTCTCGGATAAACAATATGTTGACTCCTTTGTATTTTAGGCTCGCCACCTGGATCTAGTGAAGGTTCAAAACGCAGACTGTTGCTTTACCAACACTGCATACCTCTCTGTGAGTCTGGTGACCTCCAAAGTGAAGTGGCAGCTGATATTATTGGACTGCTCATGTTAGAGGTACAAAAGCACAATGCACCTATTGATCACTACCCTGTCCCCCTCCCCACAGGCAGGGGCCTTACAGTATTTGAAATGTGGAAGATGCTCTGTTGAAGGACAGCAAGAAGTGATGGTTTTAATTTCTTAGCAGTTATTCATTCATTCATTCATTTTCCGATCCGCTTATCTTCACAAGGATCGCGGGGGGTGCTGGAGCCTATCCCAGCTGTCTTTGGACAGTAGGCGGGGGACACCCCAAACTGGTTTCCAACCAATCGCAGGGCACACAGAGAGGAACAACCATCCGTGCTCACACTCACACCAAGGGACAATTTCGAGTGTTCAATCAGCAAAAACCCACGCAGGCCCGGGGAGAACATGTAAACTCCACACAGGGAGGCCGGAGCTGGGATTGAACCCTCTGCACTGTGAGGTCGACGCGCTAACCACTGGACACCGGGCCGCTTCTTAGCAATTAATTGGGGAAAAAAAAACAGCAGCGAACAGGATGATTGAAAGCATTACCGACTGTGTAAACTCTTTTTTTCTGTCAATAGTTTTTTTCTTCTTTTGCAGCAGACACTCACTGTTGTACATGTTTTTTCTATTTCTTATTTTGTTTGTATTGTGTAAATGCAGACACACACTTTGGTTGGACCCTCGCTTGCAAAACTAGCAGATCTATTCATTGAAGAAATCAAGGCAGGAAAAATAAGCAATGGCAAATCTTTGGAGCTATTTCCGACTGTACTTATGGCTATAACAGCTTGTGAAACATTGTCATACAGCAAAGGTTAGTACAAATAGTGGATGAAAATTGTAATAAACTGTACACAAACTTTTTCCCACTCAAAAATATGTTTTTTGTCATATCTTTTTTGACCTACAGGTGAGCTCAGTGGTGAGCAATACAAGAAACAGCTGATCAACAGCCTTTGCGCTAGCAGGTGATCTAATGCAATAGCTCATGCTCCCAGCCATGAAAAAAAATCAATAAATAATTATCATTTTGTTATTCTGACCAACCCTGTGCAATGTGACACAACAATGGCCATTTGATTCAATCACCTAAAACTAGTAAAGACTGAATAGTCATTTACAAATAAGGTATAAACTCACTACATGTTTGCATTTATCCTGCAGATGGGACTCACAATGTGTTATCCAACTGACCACGATGTTCAGGTAACTTATTTGGTGTTTTCGTCTGAGCGATATTTGGTAACATTTTCAAAGCCGTGCTCTGACACTTTCGAGTTCGTCTGCTTCACTTTAGGGATGTGCCCCTGTCACTGGATGAGTTGCGGTTTGTGGTGGAGAAAGTGCTGCGCATGTTCAGCAAGCTCGACCTGCAGGAAATTCCGCCACTTGTTTATCAGTTGCTCTTGTTATCTGCAAAGGTAGAAGTGTGAGAGACAGGCACGTATTGCAAACAAGTCCTCCATGCAGTCTAAATGGCCGCGCTACACCTTTTTAGGGTTGCAAGAAACAGGTCCTCGATGGAATCGTTCATTATTTTAAGCAGCAAGACCTTCACCAGCAAGAGGAGCAGAAACATGGAGAGTGGGTGATTTTAACATTGCAAGTTGTAGTGTCCACGTTAAACAATTATTGTCTGTCCTCACACTTCCTCTCTTCCCTCTGTCAGGAACTTGGATTTAGAAGTTCAGTCCATTCCGCAGGACCAGCTAAGACATGTGGAGGGCACTGTTATCCTCCACACTGTTTTTGCTGTGAGGCTCAACCATGAACTTGGGAGAGAATTCCTGAAAAGCATCAAAGTACGAAATGTCACATCTGTCATTTCAGAAAATGGTGACACAATCTAATTCATGCATTTTATGGATGCCATAAATCATTCCCTTCCAACAGGCTTCATATGGGGACCTTTGCCCTTTCAGCGTTGCCCTATTGCTCTCTGTTGCACAGATCCAGCGCTACGAGGAACAGGTCGGGAATCGCCGAGATGCTCCTCCCTTTAGCTTCATCTGTCTCCTGGCTGCTTATTCATGACTGGCCCCCACTCTTCTTTGTATTCGATAGGTGTTTGAACTTTTCAAGCGGGCAATTCTCAAGAGCTTGAAAGATGTGCAGCTGCTGCAGGGCTCCAAGTTCCTGCAGGACCTCCTCCCTCGTGGTCACTGTAACATCACTGAGATCATTTTGGACACGGTGAAAAGCAGGTGTGAGCATTTACATGTCATGACTTCATTATATTTGTACATGCAACAATCAATATTTCTCTCTACGGAACGGCTTGCTGTTCAGAAAATGTTTATAGAGCTGAATTATATCATAATCTGTTCCTGGGTCTTCCTTTTTATAAACTGTACAGGCAATGTCATCATTCATGTCTTTGATGGTGGGCTAGAAATCTGGTGATGAATGGGCAAAGAAAGCATTCCAGTCTTTTTGTTAACTTAGGCACATTGTACAAGCGGCCCAGAAATAGATATGTTTGTAATATTGAACAACCTCCCACGTGTTTGTGTGAATTTTTAGACTGTTTCCAAATTGTATGACGTTTGAACTTAAATGCCACTGAATGTCCTAGTGGTTTGTGGCACTCGTTGTGTTTTTTCTGGCCATACTGTGGCCACTCAGAGCTTGATCATGTGTTTTTGTGTATTCTAACTTGGTCGTGAGCAATCACACTTCTGCTATGTTCACATGGAGTATAAAAATAGTTTCTTGTGGAAAAAAATGCCTGGATCCTTTTGTGCAGTGTCTTTGCATGGGATCATGTGACCCAGGGCCTAGTGCAGCTGGGTTTCTTTCTAATGGATACATTTGGACCGAAACCCAGACCATTTGGAAAGACAACAGAAGGTTCTGCTGCTGTGGCCCGAACTCCTTCTCAGCTGGCATGTAAGCTTGGAGGTCAGGTGCTCCTCCAGGGCTTCAAGGTAACATTGAGTTGTTTTGTCAGACACTATCTGCACTTGTTGACTCTACTGTCTTACTGCAATGTGTTTTTGTTCTGTAAGATGCATGAGGCAATAAGAGGCGAGATACTGGAGCAAGTTCTGAATCGACTGGTCACAAAGACTGCCTCACCTGTCAATCATTTTATAGGTAATACAATGTCCAATCACTTTCCACATCATTATGTAGGCTTACACACAGTCCGATCCAATACGGTACCAAAATGTAATCAAAAGTCAACATCACTATCTTTTGTAAAAGCAGTTTTTAAAAAAAAATAAATAAATACAGCTCTTGTGTTGGATCTCAGTAAATTGTGTAAGTGCTCATAACATTGTGGCTGGTAAGTGTACATTATACATGAAAAGGGCTCATGTAACGCCTGTCACGGCTCGCCTGTTCTCTGGGTTGAGCCCTGAGCAACAACTGTGATGTCATCTTCGGTCAACAGCAAGCGGCAAAACGGCTGCCCCCTGAGATGGATTAAAAACTGTTTTGATTTTGCTGCTTAATTCCTTACTCTCAAACGCAATATTAATCAGAATACCATGTTTAGAGGAATGGGGGCAGATTCATATTAAAATAGTGAGAATAAGAGAATGTTTGACTTGACTTCCCTTTTAAATGAAAATGTGCTGTAGTGCCAAGAAATATATTTTGATGATAACTCGAGTTTCTGTGTCCTCAGACCTCTTCTCAGACATTGTAACCTCCGCTCCAATGATGTTGCTGGAATCATCCTCCAAGGTTACAGAGACATTTGACCACCTGTCATACCTTCCCCTGCCCACTGTGCAGGGATTGCTAAAAGCTGTTCAGGTACTGAAAACACAGAGCAGGCGCTCACATACACACATCATGAGAAACATGTGGAAATTGTTTTCACTGTTTGACTTCCAGCCTCTGCTGAAAGTCAGCATGTCTATGAAAGATGCGTTGATTCTGGTTCTCCGCAAGGCCATGTTTTCAAGGTATACGGATTGCTCCACATTCCCCAATGTGTTTTCTTGCCAATTTAAGCCGAGGTCAGCATATTTGTGTATTGTGGAATTTATGCCATATCGTGGTGGCTACATATCTGAATGAGCATCTTGATATCCTCATTTAAAGATCTATTCTGATTCTTTGTCAGCCAACTGGATGGACGAAAGTCAGCTGTAACCGGCTTCTTGTTGTTGCTGAAGAACTTCAAAGTGCTGGGCAGCCTGGCCTCCAGCCAGTGCAGCCAGACAATCTCCTCCAGCCAGGTAGGTAGTTACTTAATAGAGTATGGAACACAGCAGGTGCTTCATTCAGGTTCATACTAGTGCCTGAAATTGTTGGAAGCGCTTGAATTATGGTGCTTCGTTTTCAAGGACTGGGAAGATGGCCGAATTCTGCAGTAACACACATATTATTAGGAGAAAAAGAAAAATGCATGTCTACTTTAAAGTATGTGAAGATTGGATTGTATCCTTATAAAAGGGAGGCAGAATACAGTCAAGTCCTACATTTGGTGTATGACTTGTGACAGATGTTCAACTGTCTTCCTGTAAACCCAACCAGATCCAAGTGGATGTTCATTCTCGTTATAACGCTGCTGCCAATGAGGCCTTCTGTCTGGAAATCTTGAGCAGCCTGCGTCGTTGCCTTGGCCAGCAGGCTGATGTGCGTCTCATGCTCTATGAGGTTTGTGCTGCTTTTCTAAGCCTCGTGTTCAATTCATGTTATTTTCTAGACATTTTGCTGGGGCGATGCAGAGATCCAGATTTGATAATCTGAGCGTGGTGATATTGCATTGTCGGGATGTAACGATTCACTCAAGGCTGGATTCGATTTTCCATTTTCCGTTCTAATTTCAGTTTGATCCGACAAAATTATTGTCTTGGCAGTGTTTTGTTAGTGCCAGAACTAAATGCAAAAATAATTAGATGGTTATATCCCTATTGCATTGACATAACTGCCAATCAAATTACCCGCGACTCATTCTAGCGAGGGTGGCCTGCTGAGCGAGTGGTTAGCACGTTGACCTCACAGTGCAGAGGCCGTGGGTTCGATCCCGGCTCTGGCCTTCCTGTGTGGAGTGTGCATGTTTTCCCCGTGCCTGCGTGGGTTTTCTCCTGGTACTCCGGTTTCCTCCCACATTTCAAAAACATGCATGGCACGCTGATTGAACGCTCTAAATCAGGGATGTCGAACTAATTTTTGTCGCGGGCCACTTTTGAGTTACGTCTTCCCTCGGAGGGCCGTTATGACGGTGAAGCCACAAAAATGTTTAATCGCATTATCGCATTATTACTTGTAAGGGTCACAAAAGTATTGCATAATCTGAACGTAATTTATTACACCTGATAATTTGACATTTTCAGTATATTTTTTTTTTTCATGCAAGTTGATACACACGATTTTCTTTCAGGGGGGCACATAAAATGGTGTGGTGGGCCGGACCTGGCCTTGAGTTTGACACCTGTGCTCTAAATTGTCCCGTGGAGTGAGTGTGAGCACGGATGGTTGTTTGTCTATGTGTGCCCTGCAATTGGCTGGCAACCAGTTTAGGGTGTCCCCCACCTACTGCCTGAAGACAGCTGGGATAGGCACCAGCACTCCCCCGCGACCTTTGATAAAGCGGATCAGAAAATGGATGGATGGATGGATAGTTCTAGTGACCCTTAATGGGACAAGCTGAAAGTCACAACAACATATTACATTGCATTCTAGTTTAAGAAGATTCATGTGATCGACCTTTTTTATGTGTCATGTTGATGGATATGTTATTCAGGGCTTCTATGATGTTCTTCGTCGGAACTCCCAACTTGCAAGCTCCATCATGCAGACACTTTTCTCACAGGTATGAATGTCTCCTACTATTGGTCCACAATGACCTTATTGTCATGTTACATGCATTGTAGATTTAAAAAAAAAAAAAACATTTGTGGTTTGTTTCCTAGTTGCGGAGGTACTACGAACCCGAACAAGATCTCTTGCCCCCATTGAAACTGCAGCCCTGCATCACAGCTAGTGGAGAACAGATCCACCTTCAGGAGCCTCTAGTACTGTTGATTTTTACTGACACTGATTTGCTGTTTTTGATTTGCTTTAGGTCATAACTCAACACTGACCTATGTTCTTCTGGATAATGGACAAGCGGTCAAAGTCTTGTTGAAATCTTACTCCGGAGTGGACCATGTAATTTCTGACATGTATCTGCTATGTGTTGTAAATACTTTTCTATCTCAGGCCCACCTGGTATCCTCCACTGTACACTGCCTTTTGTGGCTTACAAATATGCGACGATCAGCCAAAATCAGCGCTTACGACGATGATGATAACGAAGACGAGGATGAGGGATATCAATCCGAGCTGCAAGTTATTCTCGAGAGCATCACAAAACGCATGATCAAAAGTGAAATGGAGGACTTTGAACTGGTACGCACACTGCACACGGACTGACAAATTCCAATAAATCAAATGTGTCGTTTCAGATTTTCATCTACAAATGAAAACTTTGATCAGAAACCAAAGTGACGTTGATCTGAAACCAGAGTTGGTTGTCTGTACTTGACACAAGCCCATTCTTCCCAGTTATTGGAAACGGTCATTGTGTTTCTTCAGGACAAGTCAGCAGAATTCTCCACTGTATCCAGTGTTGGTGTGAAGAATAATATCTACGCTGTGCTCGTGATAGGACTCTACGAGGTCCTCTTGGAGTACAACTTTGTCAAAGGCAATTACAGGTACAAACTATTTGTCACTTCCTGTATTGTGTGTGATGGGGAATTTCATATTTAGAAACTTTGCATGACACTTTTAGTAAAAGTGCCTTTGAGGAGTTAGTGGAGCTGTTCAACCGCTACTACAAGCTGTGTGAGATCCTGAGGGAGAAATCCGGAAAAGGTCGGCAGGCCTCAAACAAAATTCCTCGGAGTTTACTCTCAATGGGCTTCATATCAACTCTTGTCACTGCGCTCTTTCAGTAAGTATGCTCAGTATGTATTCTTGTGAATGTTTTCCTCACTCATGGTCAAGAGCGGGGGTCACCAACCTTTTTGAAAGTGAGAGCTAATTCTTTGGTCCTGATTAAAAAATAACTACAGCGAGGAAGTTGAAACATAGTGTCCTGTGCAAGGTGATCAAGATACGATATTGTGGTTTCTAGAGACAGCTATCAGAGCAGAGAGGAGGCGCTCACCGTGTTGCGCTCCAGTGGAGAATTTGTACGTTATGCGCTCTGCGTGGCTGTACAGAAGATCCAGCAGCTGGAAGATACTGGAGTTACAGACGGCCCAGACGGCCAAAGTTCAGACTCGACTTTCCGCTTCCTGTGTGAAATGACAAGGTAGGAATTGTTTAGCTGCAGGGTTATAATAGCTTTGGATTTGGCATCATTGTTTGGGTTTATTTGATTTTGACAGTTCCGCGGTAGTTTGAAATAGTTTGTTCGTTTTTATTTTTTGTTCTCAAAAATGCTTCATAATAGTTTATTTGATTTGATTTAGTATAAGATTAGGGTTTTTTTTTTTTCAATTTTAGTTTATGTATTATTATTTTAGCTATTTTGTAAATTTTCGTTAAACATATAATCTTGATTTAGCGAACATGTGTTTTGACATTTGTGCACCCACCTGTGACGTAACTGGCATTTTGCAGTGTGCTGATGTGGCGGTATACCAACGTCCCCAGTGCAACGGAGGATGCTGGGAAGAAAGAAAAGCGGTCCAGCCTGTCACAATTGAGCCTGGAGGGTCTTCTTGGGGTATTCAATGCATGCCAGCAGCGCTATCCTGACAAGATGACCAAGCTTCTCTCATCCTTTGGTTCGACTTGCCGAAATAAAACCCACTCACGTTGAATAAACTGTCAACGGTAATTCCATTGTGTATCTTCTAGATAACTCGGACGACATTGCTGAGCCAGAAGATTGTGAACAGATGAAGTACTGTTACATCCGTCAATTTCAGGTCCTTGTTTGTACTCTGCATGCTTGCCTTAGTTTTCTTGGAGCACTTGAGCTTCTTCCCACCATTCCAAAAACAGTTAATTGAAGACTCAAATTGTCTGTAGCTGTGAATGTGAGCCTGAATGTTTGGCTTTATGTACCCTGCGATTGGTTGGCAACAAGGTCCAGGGTGTGGCCCACCCCCCACCCCTCACACCTACTGCCCGAAGACGCAGTATAGAGGGCTCCCTCCTTTTAGCAATTACCCACAATGCACTACCGGCGGCCATATTGGAGGGCTGTTATAAACAAGCCATACACGTGTATGGCTTGTTTATAACTTAGATGATGAACTGCTAGATGTATTGTTCAGTCATTACCGCTCATTATGCGTTGTACTTGTTCTTTGTCAACAGAGAGCGCTGTTTGCCCAGTTGAGTCGAGGAGAGGAGGAATTTAACAGCAAAGAAGCTCAACTATTGGTCAAAATTTTGAGCGTGCTCTCACTCCAGCTAAATCCCTCCTCTCAGCAAGTACGTATGCAATCATGAAATGATCGTATCACAAATACATACTAGTTCTGCTGACATCCGCATCCAATAAACAGTTTGCTGAGATGATCACATGGACGGTGAAAATCTGCAAGGAGACCAGCTTTGGTCAGTGAATGCCAGCGAGCATCATTGGTTGGTTTGGATTGGTTGACTAAAACATGTCCTTCCTTGTGTTTAGAGGACTCTGCTTTGTCCAAAGGGCTGCTCTCACTTCTCTTCAGCCTGCATGTTCTTTTTAAGAGCCCTGCCAGCTTGTTGCTGGAACTCTGTCAGGACATCCATAGCCACCTCGGAGATATTGATCAGGTACGTTATCAAATTATGTGAGATGCTGTTATCGAGCTGAAATGCTGGACAGAATTGGTTCCAAAGTGTGGCTGACGTAGCGGCAATGAGAACATTGCCACATCATCACTATTTACGAGATTCTCCAGTTTATCCGTGACTCCAAATGAGTACAAGAGGGATAGAAAACGGATGGATACACAGCATCACTACCAGCTTTGTTTTATCTTGCTGTTTTTCTTACCAGGATGTGGAGGTAGAAAAGCAGTCGCACTTTGCTATTGTCAACATGAAAACAGCAATGACAGCAGCAGTAAGTGTTTTCCTTTTTTTTTTTTCCCTCCCCGCCCCCAAGTTCTGAAGTCACTTTTATCACAATAGTCACATTATGTTTGTAATCTCTAACTCCAGCTGCAGGTCATGTCTCAAGCGGACAAGGTGCTAGATGAAGTGGACTGGCTAATCGGCACAAAGAAAAGCCAGATGGCCGCTGACAAATCATGCCCTGGTAGGGAAACTTTTACACTGATGCTCACTGGCGTGAAGTTTCGGGCTTAAGGGTGGATGTGTTCTTCTGTGTGCCAACAATGATTGGCGCTCTGTTATGTTTCTGACAAGTAGAAGAGGCCACACAGTCTGCAGGCCAGCAGGACCCTGCAGAGAAAGCAGTGACACTGCAGCTTGGAACACTCCTGACCGCACTCAACGAGTTGGTCCAGACCGCGTTGCAGCTCGGAACTTGCACCATCACATTGGTCAAAGTTCTGAGTCGCACTTACGCCATCCTCACCACGCTCGTTAAATATGTGTGTATCTGTTCTACTTATTGTTAGGGTTGCAAATTTCCTGGGAATTTGCCAAAGTTAGAAACTTTCCATGGGAATTCATGGGAATACAGCAGGAAGCTGCTAAATTGAAGGCTCGCTCCAAGTAGAGAGCTAAACAAATACAATTCATGCAAATATGGTGGTACCTTGACTTAGTTATGAGCTGGCGTTTAGTTGATTTTATTTTTCTGAATAATCTTTTCTTTTTTGAGGGCATTTGTGTTGTGAGTAAAAACCAGGAACAGGCAAGCTTCAGATACGGCGCCGTTAATGTGAAAAAATAAATAAATAAATAAATAAATGCTGCAAATAAGGAACTGTAATGCTCCCTCATGTGGACAAGGACAGCTATCTTCTTTGTATTGTCTGCTTATTACCAAATGTTTCAGCCTGAATATGATACGTTTCTATTTCTTTCCCTGCAATTCTCAGTTAATTCCCATTTAAAAAAACAAGGTTTCAATTTGGATACTTCCACAATTCCCCATCTTAATTTGAAATGTACTTTTTTTTATGTAGTTTAGTCCTAGATGTACCATACCCAATTTGATATAAATGTATTCTTTTCACATTTTTAGTACATTCAAGTTTGTGCCAGTCAGAGTGGTAAATTGCCTTTCCGCTTTGAGAAGCTGGTGAGTCTTGGCAACAATCTTGGGAGATTTGCACTAAAGATGATGTGATGCTAAAATTTAATTCATTTTATTTTTTGCCACAATGCAGGTCAAACTCTCTGGCTCCCATCTGACTCCACAATGCTATTTCTTCATCACATATGTTCAGGTGCAAACGGGTTCAAGTTTTCAAAACCAGTCCATGCATAGTCTGGACACCAGCCGTGATTTTAAATGACATACCGTAAATGTTCCCATTATTCCGCTGCAGGGGGGAGAGCCCAGTGTTGGAGGTGCAGACAAGAAGAAAAAGAAGAACGAGGTGAACACTGCTGCCACTGTAAGGACCTTCCTTATATTTATTTGCTTTTAGGAATGGGCTAAATCATTCACTTACGCTAGTCAAGTGAGCTCAACCTTATCCAAGTTGACTTGAGTGCACCCACAACTCCGAATCATATTATGAATTTGTCTTTCAGTGTCCTATTAAGGACAATAATGATGCCCCACTGCCCTTAGGAATGCAGTTGTGCCTGACATTTGGCCTGAGTGGATAATAGTTACTCAACTTCCCACAGCTGATCGATGTCAGCCTGGTCCTCTCCAGACTGCAAAGTAATTGAGACAGAATCAACAATACAATTTTCTATTCTGCTTATCTCCAGGGGCCCACCCAACCCCCCCAGTTGAAAAATTAGTTATTTAAAATAAAGGCCCTTCCCGACTAGTCATTAGCATGATGTGTCATTGGCAAAATATGCATCAGCACCTCACCTCCCACCCCCCGATCGGCGTGGTGTTCTTCATGACGAGTCCAAGAATTTGGTACGGTGCGCCTGCCCATCCCATCAAGATATCATGGTGCATTTGATCATATTTTAATTTTAAAAAAGGGAGTATAAACTGTACAATGTACATTTCAAAAGAAAGATTTAAGTGAATACACCCGTCTTGCTTTCTGGGCAGGCAAAACTTCTGCGTCAGACAAAGGCCATTCCCGACTTGATCTTCAGCATTGAACAGTATGAGAAATACGTCATCACACTCTCAAAGAAGTCAAAGGTACATGTGAATTTCTGTTGTTTGAAATGTCTGGGGAAAAAAAGTGTAAACTATTCATTTCAATGGCATCTGCTTCATCCAGGTCAATCTGATGCAATACATGAAACTGAGCACCTCGAGAGATTTCCGTATCAATGCTGCTTCTCTAGACGCGGCCCTGCAGGAGCAGGACAACACTGTGGAGGTAAGCGTCATCTGCACTCGAGGAGGATCAATCTGTCCAGGCCTGATTTCAGCATTTGCATTTGTTTCTGTTCCTTAGGTTGAGTCACAAGCTGTGGAAAAGACTCAAGAACCCAAACTGAAGAAAAAACGGAAACATTGAGCTGCTCACGTTGGTTACACGCATCTCCTGCTTGCATGTTGTTGAGCTTCCAGGCATTTCTCCATTTTGGGTTCACATGTTACGAGTGTCCTTGGCCTGGTCCATAAGATTTTGTCTTCCTTTACTGAGGGAGCCTTTGGTGATGTCCATTATTTGGTAGATGTCCAAGGCTTCACCTGAAAGCACATCTTGTGTGTTTATCTGTTTTCACCTTTTGTTTAATTTAATTATGAAGAAACACTATATTTAGCATGTCTTGAATTTCTGAACGCATTTGTATAGGTTCTATGGCTGACATTAAAACTGTACCATACTGCATCATGGGTGTTACGTGATCAATTTGTACTTCTGTAACTTCTATTAAGTTCATGATTGATATAACTGTGAGCTTTGTTAATGACTTATTCATTCTAATGAGATCCAAGACGAGTGCTGTATCAAAAAGTCAACCTTCACAAAGATAAGTCATTCATTTTCATTGCCAGTCGGTGAATTATTATTCATTTTATAATTATGTTTATATTTTCATTCTCTCAATATGTATGTACAGTGTATGACCTCACCCAGCAACATGACCGCACTCTGCTAGAATGGCCGACAGTTTGCAGCACTCGATGCTGAAAATCATTGTCAGTAGGTGTATTTGGTTTTAGGCTCACCAGGAGGAAGGCCGTATTTTCGTTCCACACCCATGGGGTTGGAGGGGGTGACGCAGTCCATTGTGACCTCTTTCCTCAGACACGTGTCGATGTCAACCGCACTGAAGAAAGCGACGGACTGTGGAAGGTCCCGCATGCCTAATGCATGTGCAAACATACTCCTGCGGGAGACAGAAGCAGCACATAGAACACTGAAGTCCATGTCCAATTAGGTCTAGCCCATCTGTGAACAGACCTGGCAAGAAGGTTGGTGATCTGCAATGCGAGCGCTGCTCGGTGTCGGTCTTCGGTGCGGACGAGGTAGCGCACCTCATCGTGGATGCTGATGCAGAAGCGGCCGTCAATGTCGTGCTCCTCGAAGAGCCACCTCATCGCCACGAGCATCAGATGAAGGTAATCCACTGCCGAGCTCTGGACCACCCAGTTCACCCTGCTGGTGATGAACTGACACAAGGAAAACCTGGCATAAATGTGACATCTCTCATGTTAACTTCCCTCACCACTTCACTTGGGCCACATGATGGGGCCTTTTTAAAAACAATGAGCTTTAGAATGTGTAGTTGTACCTAATGTTGCAAAATACAAACCATATTCACATTGTTAAACCAATAAAGTACCTCTTAACATTAACTCAGTGAAGACAGTTTACCCAGAATTCACCAGATAAAGAAATTTTAATATTACGTAAGAAAAAAACCCGAAATGATCTTTAATGTAGAAAACGGGTACAGTATCAATTGTCATTCATAAAATTATTTTCCGATGGATTTAACAGTGTTGGGAAGTAACCAAGTACAAATACTTGATTGTACTTGTGGAGATTTTTCAGGCATCTGTTGAGTATTTTATTTTTTGGACAACTTAATTGTTACTCCCGAGTTTCAAAACATATCTGTAATTTCTACTGCTTATTTTGCCAAATAGGAGTTATTTTTTTTCCACCATAGCAGATGACACAATGTTAAACACAAATCAAAACAAATAATAACAACAACAACAACAAAAGGCTAATGCAACTGATTCTGAGATAAGATATTCCCCATTTGTCGCCATATTAATAAGAATAAGAAAACCTTTATTCGTCTCACAATGGAGAAATTCCCAATTTACAGCAGCGAAGTTATGAAAGGAAGAAAGTAGAAGAACAAAACGTATAGGAGCTGCTGTGAAGGCAGCCACTCTCGCAGCGCCATCTCAAGATAAGATAAGAGAACCCTTTGATTTTGTCGGCTACAAGAATGATTTGAGGTGAACCGTGAATGCCTCGTATGACCCTAAATCCACCAGCACCTGGGATTCAACATGTTTTTCAGGTATCATAACCTAATTTAGCATGTTGCTGTAAAAAAAAAAAAACAAAAAAAAAACAAACAAAATCCAAAACAGATTTCTTTTTCTTCTTTAGGCCATGTTATCAGAATGTGTATTGTATACAATCCATTGGTAAAAAACAAAATACTAATGTTAAATCAGAACTTCTACTTGTATCAGTCTTAATTAGCTGACGACTACTACTTCTAAATACAGCAAGTACAGAGTGTGAGTAGCGAGACGATTTGATGACTCTGTATGAATTTCACTTTTTGAAATGAACTACAATTAAGTCAAGCTTGTCTACGATATTCTAATTGAGACACACCTCTAGATCAATAGCACAATCTTGAAAAACTGTGATTAAATAATGAAATAAAATGGTTCAATGAAGCCTTCCTATTTTTCCTCTTAAAAAAAAAAAAAAAAAAGATTTCTCACTGTCCTCAAGTATAAGCTTGTTTGGTGTTGGTGAGTTCCTTCGCTCACCTCATCCTTGACTGCTTTGGGCTCCAGAGCTCTGCTAATCCTGCAGCCCAGTACAGGTGTCGCCGGCTGGGCTGAATGCGCAATGCTCTCCAGTTTGTTGAACATGTCCGACTCTGTCCCCCCAAACCATATTCGTTTGCCAACTAAATCCCATTTTTTCCGACGGGAACTGAATGAATCAAGTAAGAAGATGGAAGACAGGAAAGAACAATCGGTGAGGACTGAGATGAACAAAATGGTGGTTGCAGGTGTTTAATTTCTCACCTCTGTGAGGCCAGTCGACTGATCTTCCGCAACTCCTGGAGGGATACGCTTCCATCTTCCTCCCTTTCCACCTCAATTCCCAGCTCAGTGACCAGCCACTCACCTTCGTCTGATAGTTCATATCTGCCCCACAGAACAAAAAAAAAAAAAAAAAAAAAACCAAACACAAAAAACGGTTGAGTCACATCATGCAGTTACAAAGTTTTCAAGTTACAAGCTGTCGCTGTATTTGTCTGCTGTGAGTTGCAAGAACAATTTTGACCTTTCGGTGACCAGCAGACAGTCTGCTATTAGCTTGGGTCAGTCACCACAATATCCAACCACCATCAGTTCACAACTGGCAGTGAGTGTCTTGCGTTTTGTGCTCCCATTTTTTTTTTTTTTTTTGGCGCAGGTATTTTTACCAAGCAAGGGTACGAAGAAAGTCAGTGCTGAGAAGAACAACTGGATGATGCCCATCTAAGTTTAAAAACATGAGCGAGGGGTGTGTGTACTGGGTGGTCAACTTGGAGAAGCAGGACAAGCATAGTTCTTACATACAACGGTTGAAAGAGTTTATGTGGTCTAAAATGCCAACCAAGGTCAATAAAACAATTTCCAAGATGTGGACCTCTGTCTATGAGAAGATGGAGAAAAGAAACTCATTGCTTCACTGTCGAATTGAGCCGCACCCAATGTATCGGGATGTGTACCGGTTGAATCGTCTTTTTTTCTTTTTTTTTGAGAGGGGGGGGGGCGCACAGCCCCAGTTATTATGTTTTATACAGTAAAACACTGTACAATGCTAATTGAAAACATCACAAAAAAAATGGGGTGGAGTAAATGCATTAACCTTAATTTCAACAAGCAAAGTTGATTTTAGCGATGCGTGCTTTGTGTTATGAGCGTGGATGTGGATCGCCTTGAAACTCAAGGTCACACTTTACAATGAATGAGAGTACCTGCGTAACCCCTTTGTTAAAGCATACATCTGCCTGGCCTTACTGGCAGCGTCTGTCTGGCTAAGGCGATGATTGAACTGCATCAGCAGCCTTTCTGCAAAGGGCTGTCCTGCGCCGTAGATGCGGCCATAGTTGAACACCTTGGCGTGCTCCCTGCTGATCCCCACGGCGTCGGCTGTACGGCTGTGCAGGTCAGTGGCCTGGCTCTTCTTCCCTTGAAGGGTCATCCAGCCAAACGCCGTACAACCTGAACCGCACAGAAAGATATTTTGCCTGACCGGCTTACAGGTGTTCCATAACATGTTTTTTGTTGTTCCAGGTTGATAGACTGTAGTTTTACTCATTAATCACAAAAAATGAATTCAGCGTTCACGGCTCCTGAATATTAAGTTGAATTTACTTTTAAAGTAGTTTTTGGAAAGTCAATGGATTTGAGCACTGGAAGCTTACAATAGACAATACTCAATATAAATCAGTTATACACGGTTTTAAGGCAACAGGTTTGCGCGCGCACACACACACACACACACACACACACACACACACACACACACACAATATTCATATATTATTTTTTGGGGGGGTGCCTTAATAAATTAAATTAGCATTTAAAAACTGCCTTTTGTATTTCCTTGGGTTGTCTCTGAGTGATATTAAAAATGGTTTGATGATTTGAAACCTTTCTGTGATATGAAAAAAAAAAAAACAACAAAAACCTGAGATCAGGAGGGGGGCAAATACCTTTTCACAGCACTATATGTAAGCAGTATAGAAAAATGAACATATGGATGCCAAATCTCACCATGCATGCCAGCAAAGTGGGCCTCTCCGAGCACAGCTGCAATCCACAACTCTTGAGAGTCCACGTCGGCCCCAACCAGGTGGTAACCTGGTGGTGCCTGCACCATCGCTTTCAGCTCACTTCCCACTCTGTCCCGCTAAGGATACAAAACATACTGGCTGTGTTCGGAATCCTCATTCCTGACTCCCAAATCACTTCATAAGGATTTTTATATTGTACAGTGGACGATATTGTTCACTCATGAGTCAAACCCAAAACATTTTTTTGAACACTTCTCAGGCATGCCTTCAAATGATTACGACGTATTGAATCAAGGTCAACATGATATCGTTAAAAGATGAGCATAATTTTATAAAATATAGACAAAAAAAGCACCAATCCATGTTGTGGTACAGTATGTTGCTCTACTTATGCTAAAGATATATTTTCCTGACACCACTCATGAATTGGTTTCAGGCTGAAAATTCAGTTCTACCCCAGAATCCCCCCCACCCACACCCACACCCACACCCACACCCACACCCACACACACACACACAAATCTGTATCAGCGCAACGCAACAATACATTGCTTATTTAGTGACCATGGTGTGTTCACTACTTTTGAAAGTGTAGTGTGGGATGCAATGAGGGCACTACATTTTGTAGTCAGGGATAACCGACATTCATTCCCCCATTTGAACAGCATTCCAAAATTGCATATTCAATACATGAGTATTGATAGCGGATAGGGAGTGATTCCAAACATACCTTTTAGCTTATACATGACAGTACATCATCATGAGATTTCGTGTGAGTGGCTTACACGTGCATTACTGGCAGTCAGCCATGTTGGCTCCACAGCCCTTCTCGTGACAGTTCCAGCCGTGACCACCTGAGGTAATATAGCACCATACTGGCCCTCTTCATCAAACTCCTTGTGCCTTCGGAAAACACACACATCGTTGTATGAAATACTGAGTTTTCCTTCATCTTTGTGGTCAACAGAGATAATATGCAGAGGTGGCAGACTAACCTGCTCACAAAACGAGGAAGCTCTCCTTTCCGTAGCCATATCACCATCTGGGAGCTATGATAAGACCATCAACTCGGTTTTCAATTATGTTTTTCCAAGTCAAATTCAAGCACTTTCAAGAGTAGTTTTCACAGGTTTTTTTTGTAGCGCTGAAGCTCAGCGTTTTAGTACCGGGTACTTGTCGCACAACTCGTAAAGGAGTAGAATGGCATAATTCATGATCCATGAATCGGCCAATGTATTTCCAAGGACTGTAATGGGAATTCGACATCTAACAGTGCTAAAATGTATATTATAACTACTGTAACTGTTTGTACCATTATGAATGTTGACCATGTTATTTGCAGACATGCAAAGTTGCTTGCTCATGCGCCAGACTTCATTGTGTTCTCTGAAGTAGCAGCTGTCCAAAGTGCTGATTGTGCTGCATGAGCTGCACTTCAGCGCCTCCCAAGAAGAGAATAAAAAAGGAGCGCCTGACTGCTCGGGAGAGAAGACTCCATGATAGATTTGTGAATGGTGCTTCTCCATATTTTTTGTAGCGGACATAAATTTCATCTTTTTTTTTTGATAAAGACTTTCATTGTCTTGGTTTCCCTGGACAAGACAGGGCGTCCTCCCTTGTGCCTTTCTGTGACTCTTCAATTCTGTCTGTATCTCTGTGGCAACCTGCTGGTGACACTCTGTTACACCCTAAGATCAGTATCCATTTCCCTCTAAGAACATCCTGCCTGAAGCTTTCTAATGGCGAGGAACTGTTGCTCAATAGTCAGGTGCCATCTTGGCCTCATGATATCAAAACGTGACCAGCATGGTGAAGAGGGCTAAATACCAATTTGGATTGTACCACAACATGTGGTGAACGATTCACCTGTCGTGAATTTTACCGTCCTCGTTTGCACAGGAAGTTTTGCAAAAAGGAAGATCAAGTTAAGATCACCAGTAGAGGTTGGGGCGCATTTTAGGTTCATCATGAAATTTTATACAAAAGTTATATAATGCTCACGTTGTGTCATTAGTACTTATTAATACAGTATTGTAAAACGTGTAGTCTAAAGTAAAACCAAATTGTGTATTTGTCTGTTAGCAGGCAGGCTACTTCCTGGCTCACGAATGTTGAATACATGGGCGGTACCATTACAATTCTGGGAATGGACCTTGCTGTTGAACTTTAATCCCTATACGTAGACCTTCATTCAGATCTTTGCCAAAATGTAACGGATTATTACGTGGCCCACGCGGCACCGTTTGATTTATTTAATAATTCATTATGTGTAATTCTGCTAACCGTATTTGTCTTACCATCTACGGTTTAGTCATATGACGGTTTAACTACTGTCTTCGCTTTTAAATCAAATACTGAGTGTATGGAGAAAAAAATGTGGTAATATAATGTTAAATACTAGATACCTTATGCGTTTATGAGCGTTCCTCCAGAAGGACATCATTTTGTTAATCTCTAAGGCACGTGTGGCATTGGTTTCACCTCTTCCCGCTCTGAGAGTACCATCCTCCATCTTAGGTAGGAAGTCTTTTGAAAAAGGACTGCCAACGTTATTTTGATTCCCGTCCTGAAACAGACAAAGACTCTTGAGTGTAATGCCAGTCGCTTACTGATGAAGCACTGACACCTTACCTTATGTGGTAATTTGAAAAACCAACACCCAGGAATGTCTACATCGCTGTAGGGGCCGATTCCTTGGTGATAATGGCAATGACTCTCCTCTGGGACAGGGTGGGATTTGCGGGTAGGTTGCGGCTTCTTTACAAATTGGAAGAAAAACAAACGGACGAAAAGCATTGATGTCGAGAGCTGGTATGTAAAAAGAGTAACTTTCCTGTTGACATGAGAATAAAGGTAATAAAGAACAATTTGGATACCCCATGTGTTACTGCTTTGACTCCATGTTCCTCTGTTAGTCTCTCCAGTGTTCCAAACTCCTCCACCTGGTGGGGGAAAAAAAACCTCAGTGCATCTTCTTTTCTACAACTTTTTTTGTAGCATCTGGTTGATGGAAAATGTATTTTTAAAAATGGAATTGATTATAGAAGCAGCACGGTGAACTACGTCGGTCCTGCATCCAAATCATGGCTCACAGTGGTCAATTTGCTTGTGTGGGTGTTCACCGGGTACTTTGGCTTCCTCCCACAATCCAAATACATATACATGCATGTTAGGCTAACTGAAGACTCTAAATTGCCTATAGGTGTAAACGCGAGCGTGACTTTGTCTGTTAGTGCCCCTTGAATGGCTGGTGACCAGTCCAAGAAGTACCCCAGCTCAAGAGTCAGCTGGGATAAATTCCAGCTCACCCTCGACTAATGAGAATGACAGAAAATCGATGGATGAATGGATGGATGGATGGATGGATGGATGGATGGATAGTTAATTCAAGAGCTTGCAGCATAAGTGTACTTGCTTGCCCACTACTGTGGAGTCGTATCATATTTGGCATAGGTACCTTTGCCCAAACAGCGCTGTCTGACCACATAAGGTCCTCTGATGGTGCGCAGTCCACATACTCAGGCGCCCCCTTGCAGTTCTCATCACAATACTCTCTGTAAACGCGCTCAATCTCTCTGTAGAAGACAAAAAGCTCAAATACATCCTATGCAGGCTGGATTTCATTCTTAGAAAAGTGGTTCTCAAACTTTTAGGGTGCAGAGGAGAATGTTTTCCAAGTATCCATGACGTGTTTAACAGTTTCAACCAAAGTATTCATGGCGTATTTTACAGTAAGGAACCAAATCCAATTGAATTAAATTAAAAGTATCCATCATCACTAGCTGACGTGCCCTGCTTTCACAAACAACTTGGCGCAAACGGATAGGAGCAATTTTACAAATGCTCTCGGTGCACCTTAGCAATTTGTTCACTACATTTTGGGACTTTTCAGACCACTCAAGTGACCATTAAAAAAAAAAAAAAAACACTTGCAACTTTAAACCCCGATAAGAAAGATACAACATGAGCAGAATCATTTTCACATTGTTTTCCAGATGACAAAAAGTTGGACTCAACATCGCCAAAGCCATGGTTACCATTTACACATTGCAAAAGTAGTATTTTATCCATGACATTGACATTTTTCTTTTGTCCCAATGTACTTCCAAACCACATATTTGGCTGAGGTCTTTTTGCCATATTTGTGCAACTCAAGGAGAAAGTAGTGTGAGAGAGCGAAAAATGCTATGCAGAGAAGTCACATTTATGTGCTATGTTACAGTATCAGATATCAGCGCTCTTAACTGGCCTAAATTGAAGTAGGACACAGTAATTGGCTTGGCTTGTTTATTTTATTGGTAGGCTGGTCCCCATATGTAATAATAATAATAATAATAATACATTTAATTTTGAAAGCGCTTTCCATTGTACTCAAAGACACTTTACAAGAGTTTAAAACACGGGATATTATCTAGACTTTAAAGCCAAGCATACATGATTTAAAACACATTTAGAAGAAGAAAATCAAAGCAGAAATGGGTATGAGATTAAAAGGTGTTAAAAGCTATGCACTTATGAAAACAGTACCACCGAATTTTATGCAAATATACTGCCTCAGTTTGAGAACTACAGTGAAACTCCTCTACAACGAAATCATGTTTGCAACAGGGGGTTTTTCACTGTAGCAAATTTGATCTCAGATGTAAGCACACACACACCCACACACACAAACGTATGTGTACACACAGCTAACTGGAGCGCTTCTCTCTCATTAGCGCTCCAGTTAGCGTAAGGTTTTTAGCCTTCGAGAGCTAACTATGGCCATCGAGGACTACGAAGCGTCCCGTGGGTGTTTTTAGCATGATAAATCTTCTACGGACCTAGCTTCAGTATCTCCACACATAGACAGTGAGGTCCCTCTTGGCCAATCGGAGGCCAAGATGATGCTCGGCAAGCCAATGGCAGAGCAGCTATGAGTATGTTGAGCCCAGGAAACTCGCAGCTGTGACCGAAATAAACATCGTTCACTATGTAAACCAGTGTGGTGGTTGCTGTTGCCTTTTTTCGAACGAAGCAGTAGAGGTCGCTGTTGGATAAGACTTCGTTGTAGTGAATGTCTTCGCGAGGCTGGAGCAGACAAAATGATTTCGTATAACGCAACAGGGGGTTTTTCGTCGTATGGGGGGCAGGAGAATGGGAATTGTGTGAATGCATGAAGATTTTTTCACATAAGGGGGTATTTTCGCCCATGCAGGTTTCGTTCTAGAGGAGTTTCACTGTACTAGAGTGTGGTCCACGACATACTTGTGAGGGCAAAGGACTGGCCCGATGTTTCCCTCCGGGGAGTCCAGGTTATCCCTGCGTCCCGGAACCAAATAGCCCCAGCCATGCTTCTCCGTGTAATGCAGGGGAAATCCATCCCACGTCAGACCCATCAGTTTAGGGGTCACCCTCATCTGAAGACTAATGAGATTCGCTCCTGGCGACCAACTGTCTGCAAGCATCTTTTCACACAACTTGCGATACCACCTGATGATGCAGGACGCATGGAGGAATTGAGAAATAGTGGAAAGTGAAAGTGAAAGTCAAGTTCTGGCGGTTTGAGATCAGACCCAGGATGTCCAGGCAGGTGTTGCTTTCTCTTGGGAAGTCGATTCACCGTTTCCTTCAATTTATCCACAGCTAGCCTGCTGGGACAAGGGCCCGCTACAGTGTCGTCTTCAGCTGGTGGACCTGCGTCTTGTAGCACAAAGTAAATCATAATCAAGACTTTTCGGAATGAAGACCATTATAATGTGATACCATCCATCCAGTCTGCAAGAGGAGTCACGGTTTGGGATTCAACCGCTTTTGGGGACGATTTGTTTTTGTTGGCTGGCAATTTTTTCAGCTTGAATTCCTGCACGTCCCATTCAAGGTCCCAAAGCCAAGGATCACCTCGGAATCTAGGAAACATACAGACAATACATGATATGGACAATGGTATGGTGACAATAAGTCATTATATCAAGGTAGGGGGCTCTCCTTTTTTGCACAGCAAAGACCTGATGCTTTTTTTTAATGAGATTTAAGTATTTGTAACATCAGTGATAATTGATGTTGGATGAGAGGGGCTGGCTGACAGTCTTGGTTCTTGTTGACCCCTACATTTTTCAAAGGGGTTAAGTTTGGGGTTCGTGCATTTAAGCCTTGATGGTTCTGACTTTATGCGTTGCAAAAAAATGCAGAAGCAACGTATCGTCCAAAACATATGTTTAAGTTTAAGGGGGAACTTAGGGGTCAGGGGCCAACCGTAATTAATAAATGAGCTGATTCAGTGGTCGAGTGCATCTAAGACGTATTACAACCTGAAGTCTTTTTTTAATATGATGACTGCACAGACATTTTTAGATCTCTCCAGATATGTTCAATCCAATTCAAGTCTGCTGTCTTGCTGGGCCACTGACGGATATTCAAAGTTGCCCTGAAGCCACTCCTTCATATCTTGGCGTATGTACATTGCTGCAATCATCTTTCCCTCAATCCTGTCTGGTTTTCCAGTTCCTGCTGCTGAAAAAACAACCCCATAGCGTGGTGCTGCTACCATCAGGCATCAATGTAGGAATAATATCGACCAGGTGATGACCAATGCTTGGTTTCCTCCAAACCTGATGTCTGACGTTAACCCCAGACACTAATGTCTTCAGTACACAACAAAAACAAAGCTGGTCAAATATTTTGGGGGGGGGGGGATGTAAAGTATGTCCTAATTACACATGTCCTCCAATGTGCAGATACATCACAAGAAATTCAAATTGACTGCTTCATAGAAAACGTAATTGAAGTAGATCTATTAAAAAAGTAACTTCTCATTTAACATGAAAGATTCATTACACACAAAGTGAAACACTTCCTGATTGTATGTTTGTCATAATAACACCGATTATAGCTTAAGCAATCAAAAAATGTTAGTACTACGTATGAAGTTGTGAAAGGTATTGGTCAAAGATGTATATAATGACTTCATTTTTTTAATTGAGCTACTGAAATAACTATTCTACGTTATCCCAATTTCTTGAGATACACATGAATAACTTTTAGCAAGTACTTTATGTAAAATACCATAAATTGCGTTAATCTTAGGAGAACAAAGAGCCACGTTAAATCATACGCCTGGTGTCGAAAATTCAGCTTCATTGAGGAATAATATGTGTTATCCTGACATAGTGCGGTTAGAGTCTCACCTCTCACCCTCCAGAAGTTGGCATGCATCATCAGCTAGAATCATGAGAGATTTTTTCATCTCTCTCTGGAGCTCTTCATAAATGTCCTGGGAATCCTCCAGGTATCGCCCCCAGTTCTGATTGACAGGAAGGTAGCTCACACCCATCTCCAGCATTCCGGCAAATGTCACTGGATGAGGACATCTTTGGAAGGACAAATTAGCTGTTAAGATCCACTAATAACTACAATTTAAGATAAATATGTCTTCCAACCTCTCCATGAAGAGGGGCAGTTGTTCAACAAAAATTTGATGGGTGGCCTGAACATCTGAGGCGCAGTAGCGCATTAACTCCTGTGGGAGACAGCAAAGAGAAAGTAACCGTACACTGATGCATTGATAGCTTGCTAGATTGATGGATGGATAAACAGTGGACAGAAAGTCGGACAGACCTGGAAGTGCTTCCTGACATCCATCATGGAGCCATTGATAAAGGTCTCCCTGATCTCTTTTTGTAATGGCGGCCCTCCCACATATAGAGCATGGACATCGGCTAAGTTGTTGATGCTGCTAATATTCACCCAGTCCCAAAATCCAATCTATACACACAAACATTCCACTGTGACCCTTTTCATGAGTTTATGCCAAAAACACCAACACCACCCAAAGCCAGTGTTGAATACACAAACCTTGGGACTGTCTCTTTTCTGTCCCACTTTCTTCATGCGCTGGCTGACCTCCTGGAGGCACACCTTCTTGCCCTGCTTATTGGCCATCCATAGTGTGCGCTGGAAGCCAGTAAGGCCCGAGATAGCCATGTGAAGACTCATCGTGTCCAGGAAGCGCACCTTAGACGCCTTGAGAAATGGATATGGATATGAATTTAATGTGCAAAAACACAAGCCTGCTTCTTGCACACCCACCTTCATTAAGTATTGCTCCTTAATGTGAGATCGGTCAAAACTGACATTGTGGCCCACAATGAGGCGTTCCTTCCACTGACCGCCTGGTGGACGGACAGAGTTCATTGGTGTCTCCAGTGGGATGAGGTCAGCGAGGATGAGCTGGTCTGACCAGGAGTAGCGCTCTTCAATCAGACGTTTGCTGCACCAAGAGTACCTTGTAATGGACACATAATAAACTTGTGACATGCACTTGCAAGAACATACAAAACCCACGCACAGTGGTACCCTGTTACAAGTACCCCAACTTACCCCAGTCTTTCAAGTTACGAGCCACTTGATATTTTTTTGTTTGTTTGTTTAGTGCTGTGAGCGAGTTTTAGATACGCTGCAATTTGAGTGAAGTGGGTAAAAAAAAGCCCCGGATGCACTTTTGGCCATTGATTGAACCTGACAGTGAAATAAACAAATGCAAAATGAAAAAGCTCGCAAGGAGCCAACGTCACTCCCTAGTAGAACGACATAAATGGTTACTCCAGTGATGGGACTTTCAGTTTAATTACACATAAGAATTTGGTCACAGAACAAATTACATTTTTAAGACACACTGCCACTATGTTATTTTGATACCATCGTTGTGTCTACTTAATGACAAATAATTTCTAAGCAATGAACAAATCCATCCACTTTGTATAGCCCATGTCTTCATTCAGGTCTTGGGTGAGCTGAAGCATTGTCAACAGGTGACTTTGGGTGAGAGTCAGGGTACAACTTGGACTGGTCATCTGTAATCGTGGAACACAGCCAAGTACATAAATATTTGGACAGTGTCACAATTTTCAGCATTCTAACTCTGTACAACACCACATTGGATTTGAAACGAAGCGATCAGGATTTGCTTCAGTGTCCAAATATTTAAGGACCTGGCTGTATAGACAACCACTCACACTCACATTCCACACTTAGCATCTTCATAGCCTAACTTTTAGGGAATTTAAGGGAGCCAAAGTACATGGAGAAAACACAAAAGCATGGAGAGAATGTGCAAACTTCACACAGGAAGGTCAGAGCTCAGATTCAAGCCCTGAACCACAGACCTGCTAACCACTAGAACACCATGCTCCTAAAAGGATGAAGCCAGTCAAACATAGTCATTCAAGTTCTTACACCGTGGAAAGCCCCCCCCCCCCTTTTTTTTAAATACCCTTACCAGTGTGTTGGAGACAAAGCAACAGCCAATGTTGGACAGTGGCCCTCTGCCATGCACACCTCTACATCAAACACAAGTGCTGTTTCATCCGGGAAGTCAACCCTGTGGCTCTCCCCGTTGGACCCATAACGTGTCCAGCCAACCTGCCATGTCCACTCCTGGGGCAAGGGAGGAAGATCCGCTTGCTGCAGCTCGGCCGCAGCTTCCAGGTAGGGAAGACTTTGCTTCTGAGCCAAAACACGGAAGTGCTCGTCAATATTGTCCCCATACATTTTGGGAAGCTTCAGCTCCACTTCTTGTAACAGTGCTGTCTCTTTCCCCCACAGCTGATGCTTCTGCAAGTGCCTTACACTGCGTTCCACATCTTCTTCTCTGTACTCGGGCACCAGCCCTCGAAAGATCTGCTCATGGAGATTTCTTGACAGCATCTGGATGTTAAGGGGGTTCAGACGGGTCTCTCCAGTGTCCTCTCCCTGAACTGGGTGAGGCTTTGTGGAGCAGAAGGAGCGTGGCCATATCCCTTTTTTGGAGATGAGAGACCTGGGCATGGGACAGCGGATCACTTTGAGCATTTGGACGGCTCACTGCATCCTATGAAAAAAAAAAAAACATTCACAACTTATTTGACTTAATCACATCGGCTTGCAGCAACTGTTGGACAGAAAAACATGCCTTAAATATTCCCCGTGTATTGCCTTAATTTAATTTACATGACAATTTCAAGAACACTGCAAGCACGATGCAGTTAAGACAGTCATTCGTAAATGTCTAAAAAAAATCTACAAGAAAATGTAGGTACGTCCTTCTACCAATTTACCTCGGTCAAATTATGATGGGATGATGAGTTACCAACTTCAACATTCGGCTCTTCTGTTTGCCTCGATTGTGAGCTAACAAGGCAACAGCTGCTTACTTCAAGTCCGGCTATGTTTCATGACAGGACAGCGACTGAGGGCAACATAAACGCACCCAAGTTAGATTCAAAAAACAAATGTGACTAAATATTCCCGCATAAGGCTAGCGCTGCTTCGGTCTGCTCTTCAAGTAGCTCACCATGCTTTTAAAAAGTTTGCGACATCTTGTGGTCTGGATGACCGCGTTTACTTCCGTCCACTCACTTAAACTGGATGACTGTGAAAAAGATTCCACTCACTTGCGTTCCGTGTAAATTACGTATGCTTTGTGTTAATACAATAAAAGGTTTGTGCCTACACCAATAAACTATTTGTATTTATTAAAAAGCCTTTTGGCAGTCGCTGACGGCCGTGTGGCCTAATGGATAAGGCATCTGACTTCGGATCAGGGGATTGCAGGTTCGAGTCCTGCCACGGTCGTTTGTTTTGTTGACAGTGTATGCTTTCTCACGTGTTTCTCGCATTATATTACGAATATACAATGCCAGGTGCAAAAGTAAACGCTGGTCTAACAATATATCATCGTGTGTTTTGCTTTTTCTAAACAATGGGTGCTACATAAACAAGGAACTTGGTTTATGAGATGCACAGGAGTCTAAAAAAATAAAATGGAAAGCACCCAATCGAGGGCGGCTCATGGCCAACTGGTTAGCGCGTCAGCCTCACAGTGCAGAGGGGCAGGGTTCGATTACAGCTCGGTCTTCCTGTGTGGAGTTTGCGTGTTCTCCCCATCCCTGCGTGGGTTTTCTCCGGGTACTCCGGTTTCCTCCCACTTTTCAAAAACCTGTGTGGCAGTTTAATGGAACGCTCTAAATTGTCCCTTGTTGTGAGTGTGAGTGCTGATGGTTGTTTGTGTATGTCTAACCTGCGAGTGGCTGGCAACTAGTTCAGAGTGTTCAACAGAGTCCTGAGTTTTGATTTTGACATCTGCACAATAAATGTTCTCAAAATGACATTACAGTAGATCTTGGATTTTTTTTAATCAAGCCAAAACAGAGAACTCACTATCAAGCCCATTAAATAGTGCAGATGTGTTATACTCTTTTTTTTGCCGATGTTTCATTCAGAGGGCCATTATGAACCTAAATAAATGTATAATCGCCTCATATTGCATACTCAACAAATCTACGACTAACTAGTTTTAAAATCAGAGTCCGGTAAATACTATGTTCTCAAATGTTATTATTTGGATTTTAAAAGGGGTATTGGAAGCCAAAAAAAAGTTTGCAATATCCATTCACCCATTTTCAACACCACTTATCTTGAACACTGTCGCGGGAGTTCTGGAGCATATCCCAGTTGACTTCATGCAAAAGGTAGACTAACATCTGCAATAGACTCCAATCAATATGTGCAAACGTCTCAAAGTTTACACGTAGAATTTCAATGAGATTAAACGTAAAATAACAGCAATGAGTAAAGAAGCGATAATATATTCATGTGATCTCTCAAGGTTTTTTCTTCTTGAATTGAAGACAAAAATCAGTATTATTTTGCAATCGGGCCCTCAAATAACATGAATGTGGGGTTAAAAAAAAAAAATCTGGACAAAAAGACTTATTTTCGAAGAGCACCCTCCCACCACTTTTAACACTCTTCGGAGCCCCTGGACTCTGTGATTGGTCAGAGAGGGCGAGCTGGTTGTGACGTCATCCCGGAGTGGCTTGAGTGACAGCGCGCAAGCTGGAGGAGAGGGAGAAGGTGGATGAACGAGGATGGAAGAGGACAATTTACCTGGGCCTCATGCTAGAAAAACACCCTTGTGGCAAATTCAAGTCGACTGTTGGTCAGGGACATTACAGCCCGGGCTTACAATTAGGTAAGCGAATGTTTTTAAAGGAGACGATTATGCCTACATCACGTTTTACCTGCTTAACACCATGTGTCTTACTGATGTGGGGCATTCAGGGAACGCATGATGTACGCTCTCACTTTCCGGAAAAAAAAACATAAAACGTAGCCATTAATAATTAAATATAATAGTGTTCTACTCAATAATACTGCACGCTTATAATATAATAATATAAATCTTTTGGCCTGAAACATTGCCTTGTGTGCCTAACCCAATAGTTGTCGAAGTAGGCCAATGACATAAGTCTAATTAAAAGTGAAGATATGGGGCTATTAAAAAACGTCATGGAGTCAAAACGAAGTAATTGGGGCGAGTTAGAAAAGACGGTCACGGTGATCTGACGTCTCGCGCCTTCGCCCCCTTTTTTGCTTTCCTTTTTTCTTTCTTTCTTTAGTGCGTTCTAACCTTGATGAGCACAACGTGAGTTTGAACACGTCCAAGTGTGAAGCAGAGGTTGTCGACGTTCGAAAAATACTTCACACGCAATTTCCTCAACATCAAAGATGTCCCGTAATATTCGTAGAAATGCACATTTTATCCCACGTCTCTAACGTAAGAAAATATATCAACCACCGTTTGAATTACAATTCCTTCCATGACGTTTTTATTTTATTAATTAGCGTGAAATAGGCCACCAGGCTTTTCGGCCTTTTTTTTTTTTGCCTTTAATAAGTGTGCATGTTTTACAGATACTTTATATACCTACTGTATTATTAATTTGGCGGATTAGAATACGATTAATAGTGACCTGATTATGATAACAATATTATATTTTGTGGGCTCTTTATAATGTAACAACATGTATTTAACAAAATATTTGAAAAATATGTCCTCGTTTCCTTAGCTGTGTGTTTTATGGTTATTTTGTAAAATGCTGTAAATCCATTTGTACTCATTTTTGGAAAAAAACACTGACACATTTTTGCCTCCTCTAGATGATAAGTGGTAACCTGTGTGGTTAAAGCAATCAGATGTTTTGGGAGTCTGTTTCTGTCTTTGGTTATCTAGCTGTATGAGTGTTAAATTCCTGTCATAAAGCTAGATAACCGAATGTAGGAATGACTCCCGTAATTAACGTTGAGGGAGAAAGCAAGAAAGAGCGAAGACTGGCCTTTACCTCAAAGGTAAGGATTGTTCTACATTATGTGCTTGTTCATTTAATTTTGCAGTTGAAAAATAATGCTATATATTTCATGCACAAATATCTTTGATTAACAAGCAGACCGTAGGTAAGCTACTAATTTTCCTTACATATTCAAACACACTCATATACCACAGCACTTAACAACGTACACAACCTAAATGAGAATGACAAATACTGTACTTGTAGCAGTAAAAAGAAACCAAGGATACAGTGTAGCGTGTGCATAATAAACATGACAGTTTGCAATGCTATCATATCATAGTGTAATGTCGAAAAGTAGTGCTGTAAACTGCCATGAGAAAGATTGTCAAGTAGAGAAATATCTATAGACCAGGATTGAAAAATGTCATGATCGATCTTATCTAATAATATGACTATAATTAAAATGTAATTATGGCACAATGAATGACCACACCGTAATAATTCAAATCATATTACGTGTGCAGACATATAGATTGGAATGTGTAAAATCTTTGGGTATAATTGGATTTCACACAAGTTTGTTTTGAGGATGCACATCACCAAGCCACTAATCAAATCAGCGATACGAAGAGCTGGTTTTAAACAGGTTTGGATCCCAAGTTGTGCATTGGGCTCGCCTGGCATCATTGTTGTAGAAGTAAAGACACACACATTGGGCACGTTGTTTAGTGCAGACTTAATAAATATTCACAGGAAATGACTAAACAGCGAATGAACTAGATTGGTGTGTAAGCTTGTCATAAAGTGCCAACGTGAATCTTTTCATTTAATTTAAATGTAAAACATCTCTAGCGCGCTTTGTTGACAGAAGAAAGAAAGGGGGAAACGAGTGCTTTGTGCTGGCATTAATGTTTCCAGGACTACTAATAATGCAGTGGAGTGGTGTAGGACCCTCTGCAGAACAGGGTTTAAAAAAACACTTGGCATTTGTGTTTAAAAGCTGTAACGAATCTTTAGAGTCTTTGAGATAGATTGGAGCGGGCCTCAATGAGAGGGGCCGCCCCATCCTGTAGACAGGAGCTGAACTTTTCAACTTGCTCCTTGAGTGTGATGCAGTCCATATCCACGTGAGCCACTAAAGCCTGAAGAGCACCGGTGTGAGATGAGCTTGCATTCAGCGCGTTAACTACCTATTGCAGTGGAGCTCGCTGTCTAATTGCTTCGTTTCACTTGCGGGATATTAGCGATGCGAAAGGGGCTGTGGTCCGAGCCTCTTCCTGTTCATGGTGTCTTTATTTATGGGATGCTCCAAGGCACCATTGTGTCTTCCTTTGTACCTCTAGCCCATGAATGATTCTTCACCGCCGTTCTCGCTTTGGTGATGAGCAGCTGAATTATAAACCCAGGTTCACAGCAACGTTTAATCACCTGTATGAGAATCAAGCATCCAAACGTGCATCGCTTCTCTTTGTGTAGCTTTCATCACAACCAACAATTCAATGCGGGCTTGTTTTCTAAACCCTGATTGATGTTGTCGTTACAGAGTTTCAATTAGCGCCGTTCTTCTTGAAAAGACGGTGGAGGCATTGTTCAGCGGAAAAGAGGACGAGGTCGTCGCGCTTCCTCCGCCCTCTCTTCTTTTTGCCCAGAAGCCATGGTATGCCATCTGCACTGCCAGTGACAGACACTGCGCCTATGCCAGGAGGCAGACAAAGGCCTTGGCCGATCTCGGATCCTGGCTGTGGGCGGAGAAGCCATCTTGGGCAATCTTGCAGTGATATTTAAAATGGCTGGGCTGACGTACAAGGTGGGTTGCATCATCCTTTTTATGTAGGGTAACGTTGGCTTTTGGTGGGAGCAGTGGGAGGACGAATGCTGAGTGTGTATGCGTGCGTGTGTGTGAGTGCACGGACTGATGTCAACGTGGATGAAGAAAAGATGAGTTCCTTATTTCTTCCCCAATCGCACACGCACACACACGTACACTCTCACACTCACATGGCCTTCCCCCTTTTTCATCTGTTCTCTTCCTGCTAATTAGCAGTTAGTGGGGGGTGGGGGGAGTGATAGGAAGGGGGCTGGGTAGCAAACAAAATTAATGAGCTGGCACTGGTTGAAGGAAAGCTGCCACCCTCTCTTGTCACGCTGCTCCTTTGCACACAGCATGATGGATGACACCTGGCACATACACGTTACAAAGTGTGTATATATATATATATATATATATATATACACACACACACGCACGCACGCACGCACGCACGCACGCACGCACGCACGCTTGTGTTTTTACAATCCTAGTTTATAGGTGAAATAGACTCCTAAATTTTATGTTGTCGAAAAACATTTTTGGTAAATTGACTCATTGATGTCGTTCAATTTCAAGCCGTTTAGTTTCATTACTTTGATTGACTGATCATTTTCTATGTTAAAGTATTGTGAAAGATAATGAAACAGCCATACAACCTCTCCCAAAAGTCTCCCCAAATCAAACAGCAAACATCTGATGCCACCAAATATGAACAAATCCCTGCCACTTGACACACTCAAGGTGTCGCGTAAAAAAGTTTATATATATAAAAGCTTTTTTTCTCACAATGGAGAAATTCCCATCGTAAACGTAAAAAGATTTAAACAAAATAATGGAGATGAGCAGAAATGAAGATGCCAATCTCATCATATATACACACACACACACACACACACACACACACACACACACGCACACACACACACACACACACACACACACACACACACACACACACACACACACACACACACAGGTTGTCATATTTCAACACATCTGTGTAAAATATTCAGCTGTTACCAAGGTAATGTTGCTCAGTATTGGTTACACTCAGAAAGGGTTTCATCCATTCAACAATATGTTTATTACTGTGGCTTCAGGTTGTAGTGGTGAACAACAATACAGCACTACAACGAGAGGAACACTTCTCGTGTTCTGTTGACCTCATTTTGTAACATAAGAGTCATGATTTTTTACAACAGCAACAGCTGTGCTGTCGGGATGTTCTACACCTGCATTCATATCCACATTATTAAATGAAGTGTCATAATTGAGCATTATTAATTTGTCCTGGTTGAATTTTTGATTAAGTTCTTATGTATTGTGACTATCGGTTAACTGCTGTGGCGTCTCTGCAGTCAGGAGTAGCAAGCGGGAAGACGTGAACGTGTGTCCACCGTCAACGTGCGCAGCTGCCGTGCACGTGTGTTAATGAACAGCGTTGTGCGTTTTCACATTATCATTCAAGTCTGCTCGCTCTCGCTCACTGCCCTCTCAATAGCTGGTAAGCGCCCCCGTACCCCCTCACACACACACACACACACACACACACACACACACACACACACACACACACACACACACACATACACACACACACACACACACTCTGCTGACACCCCGCCACACCTGCCCCCCTCCAAAAAAGCTTGCTTTCCCACAATTGTGAGAGCTGGTGCCGCAGCGGGCCCGGCCTGGGGGGCAGGGTGGGAAAGGCCCTCCAGACTAGACATGAGCAGATGCCTGAGACATTAGACTGTCGTACGGAGCACCGAGGTCGGGTGAGGCGCTGAGTTTTAATGTGTTTGCAAGTGTATGCGTGTTTGATATGTGTGCGTTGGGGAGTGGGGGCGGCGCGGGCCCTGGAGTGCCACCTGACTGTTCATTAGTCTATTCAGCCCCCTCTGCATGTCTGAAAGGCACGGTGATGCCATGCTGTTTTTCTCTGCCAATTGAGCGGGATTCAACATGCATTCATGCAAAGTACACCACATGCACGCAGTCACCGACCTACACCTTGTCACTCTCTCCTTGGCCTTTATCAGAGGTGGAATGCAATTAGAAATCAGCCGCACATTCATAGTCTCAATCTGATTGTATGTTGCCTGCAAAACCTTTGGACTCGAAATGGCACAAGCCTATCCGTGCCTGTGAAACAGCCAGCATGACAGGCCCAATGATGTATCTCACTGATAATCTCTCACAATGAACCACACGGATGCAGATTTTGTAAGGTACACACATATCTGTTAAAATAAATAAATAAATAAAATTGTTGCATTCATATATGGTGAAAATATATTCTTCACTTGATTACATAGGTCCGGATAAGAGGGAAGCCCTGATACAAAGGTCGATTGTGAATCAATCGTGTCACTCGTACAAAACACATTTACGTGATGCAAATGTCTCACCTCATCTGAATGTGAACACCCTTAATCTAGACAGCTCCAAACTGCACACATTCATAGACGCCCTGCTTCGTGAACCACACATACTGAAAAAAACAAATGGTCGCATACAATTGGGTTAACTAACAAACAGACGAGAATGAAACGCGACCGATCAAGATGGGGTTACAATGAGTATAGGTGAACATGAAATTCAGTTGGGAGGTCTGTTGCATAGGCACGGTATGACCACATCTCCTCAAAGAAGAGTAACATATACTGTAGCTATTTTTCCCTTTGCTTTTGCGACAGATCACGTGAAGTTAGTCATGTTATAATTTAGGTACCTGGTGATTGAATACGAACATCTGTTTAATCTGAAAACATAAAGTGTTTTCAATCAAGACTATCCATCTGGCCAGGAAAGAGGATTTAGGACATCGGTGTGTAGAGTTCTCTACACCACGTGCATTCAAATATTGACAGTCTCTGTTCTCGAGTGCATTAAATGAATTCACATGCAGTTTGTGGTAGAACTAACTTAATGTGTGTGTGTGTGTGTGTGTGTGTGTGTGTCTCTCTGTCTGTCTGTCTCTCTCTCTCTCTCTCGCGCTCTCTCTTGCTCTCTTCTCTCTCTATATATATAGGACTACACAGTATATCTAAAAAATTTCATCAGCGTGATAATTGCCCATGTAGAATACGTTCCATAGAACTGTATGCTTTTATCTGACTTCGACCAATAATATACAACCCTAATGTCCATCACCGTCCAACACTAGCACAAAATAACTTCTGCATACAAAAAGTTATTACTGTGCACTTAATTAGTTAAGAATACATGAAGACTGCTTATTTTTCCGCATGAAAACAAAATCATTCAGTACATATTAAATATCGAAATTGCGAGATTCAACACCCATTTCGTATGTTGCATATTGCAATATCGTGTGTTTGTGTGATGCATGTTGCCAGAGGGTTAGACATACAGAATGTCTTTCTTGTCATGTTCCACAAGAGCAATGACATTTAAAGCACTACAAAAACAGTCATGTTTTTCTAACTAATGAATATGAATAAATGGGGGACAGAATATTATTGCATGTGTTGCCTATTGACATGAGGATAAGCACATTAGTTTGACGATAGATAGGAGTCATTTGTTTGTCCATGTAAAAAAAAAACACTCTTTTATGACCCTTGAAGGTCCTCCCGAGGCTCTAGCAAATCTTTGGATCTGCCACTGCCATATGAATGTTTAACACGCTGTAATATTTAATGCTCAGCTCACGGGCACAACCTGAGAGTGTGGGATGATTTGCCATGTGGGTCAAGCGAGGCTCACACGGGCTCCTTTAATGCAATGTGGATTAATCTGGCGCAAAGCTCAACGTTAAGTATCTTAAAGAAGGATGGCGAGACACTTGCTGGGATTATGAGGAATCCCTGAGTGCAGGTCCTGCAGGGGAGGAGAATTAGGTGACTATGCCTTTAATACTTCTGTGTAATCATTCCTTCCAGCGTGACGAGTATTGGCTGCGCTCTTGCTAAGACGTGATCATTTATCAGTTTGACTCAACAGTTCTCCGGTGCTATAAGTTCAAGTTCATGGGTGCGGCCGCCGAGTGCGAGAGGAGACGGCGGTGGTCCCTGCATGCCTGTTTGGGGTTACATAGCCTTTGACCTCTGCTGCCGTTGCTATGGGGAAGAGGCTGGCGGGCGCAGTAATGTACGAATGAAAAGGCCGAACTGTCACTGCTCTGCAGCTCACACACACACACACACACGCACACGCACACGCACACACACACTAAACTTCCATTCACATTCTCTCGCGATGTCAGCTGCAAGAAAGCAGTTTATGTTTGTTGTAATTCATCCAAGCTGCAAGCCCATTCATGTGAGCAGCCTTTATGTGTAGTGTGAGCTTGCAAGGCACTAAATACACCACTTGTCAGATGGTGCGCCTTCGTATTTCAAACAAGAATACTCCTAAAATCATCATTTCAAGTCAGAAGGAGTGATGGACATTTTCCTTGTGAGACACTGAAAAACACATTGGCACTTTGAACAAAACCTCCAATATATACTGAAATAGTTTAGAGTACAGTTTGGTCTAAACGTATTTGGGCAAAGAGTCTTTTATTTCCCCTCCAAATGATTTTGAAATGAATATAATCCAAGATGTGATTGAACTGGAGACTCATATGACATGAGCCCAGATTGCCATTTCACGCAAAAGGTCTCCATTTTCAAGGATATGGACCGAGTGACATGTTTATTACTGCCCTGCGTGTGACGCACCGGTGTCACTGTCATTCCATCCAAGTATTATAAATGACAGCTATATACAATGATGTCACTTTTCCCCAAACGGAGGCAATCTGTAGAAAAGGGTTTTGTGGTAAATAACATTTTGTGAAACTCCTTGAAAGAAAGCTCGACATCTTTCATGTCCATTGTGGCGGTGTATGTTTTTTTTTTTTTTGTAAGCATTTTATTACTTCTGAGAAACCGGCAAGCCGGCTGATTGGAATAAGTGCACGTCTCCATGTCCCCTTCGTAAATATGTGAAAGTGTGGCCTCATTTAAGGTTGCATTCATTCAGGGGAGGGGGTGCTCACGAATAAAGGAGTGTGTATTTGCATATGCTGTATGCTGTCTGCAGAAAATAAAAGGAGCTGGCAAAAAAAAAAAAAAAAAGATATCAGAGGTGGACAAAGAACAAGGACAAATCCTTCATTGTAGGCTTGGTGGGAGAAAAGGCTCGTGTGAATTGGGGAGTGGGTGAAAATTGACAGAGAAAGAGTTGAGCCTGGTTCCCCGTGGGGATAAAAGCCTTAAGACCCCTCCATGATAAAGTCAGAAAATAAGAGAGAAAAACAACATGTAAATACAGAGGCTAAAAAAAACCAAACTCTGCTGATGTTTCTTATTTACCTTCATGCACCCTTTTCAAGAACGTAGTTATGCAATTATTTAAACATATCGATGCACTTGTATTGACAATTTTTTTTTGTTTCATAAAAAATGTTACATTTTGTGCAGGATTGAAAAGGCTCCTTTTCTTTCTTTATGTCCCCAGGTTGAAGATGACAAGCAGTGGAATAACTCCAGCCTGCACATATTTGGGACCAAAGTCATCACACCATTTTTTTTTTGTTCAAGGATAATACCTCAACTCAAACCACGATGTTTTTTTCAATTAAAACGTTACTGCACTTTCTTATGTAAAACGTGTTCATCTTAAATTCTGCAAATAAAAAAACCCGCAAAACCTGTTTACAATTTGTTTTCAATGTGATTTGTTTCAAGAACATTGTAAAATAAATAAAACTCTGCTTTTAACCCCCCCCCCCCTTCCGTCCCAAATGATGAATACTTCTGTATTCTGACAAAAACAACAAAATGAAATAAACGCACAACGGTCTAAATCATGTTTAGGGAAAAAGGCATGCATGCGCAGTGCTTTCATGTTGATAGCAATGTATTTAAATCATAAAATGGTTTCATTCATCGAAAGAAGCTGGCCTTAGGAAATGCGCTGTACAAGCTTTGCGTGCGCTTTTTCTTTTTTTGGGGAGCCCATTACGTGAATCAGACTGTGCACAATTGGCAGGAGCTGCACCTGTGATTAAAATGGGTCCAACATCTTCTTGTTCGTTTATTAATTTATTTTGAAGCAGGGCGGTTTTAGGTTGAACATAAAAGGAGGAAGGTTCGATCGAATGGCGTGGCGCGACGCCTGGTTTTCACCCAAACAAACAGCACATGAATAGACCCGCACACAAACGCGCGGGTACGCGCAGACGGGTCAACGCGGGATTGAGACCGCATCTCTTTCTTTAAAGGAATGAAAAACGAATGCGATGCAGGCATTAATAGGAGCCCGTTCACGTACTTTGAAGGCCCAAACGAATGTCCAGAAACGAATCTCTTCATGTCAGGGCTCAGTGGATTATTCAGATCCACGGCGTGTGTAACGTAATGTTGATGTATTAAAATAAAAATGCCTTGCACGATTAAAGTTAAAATGTCAACAGCTTTCATATTTGACGTTTGTGAAAAATTGAAAACGTTCTTAAATTTTGACATTTTACATGCAATCGATCCACTGAAACAAAATATACAAAATGTAAAGGCATCGTGTAAAGTAGCACAGACGCATCATCTACGACGATACAAGCTAATATAATTTAATATACCGTAATGGAATACAGTGTAATGTAATGCATGTGCCTAGCAGCCTTGCCCCTCCACGACTATAGTGAGGAGAGCAGTAGAGGGACTTCATCACATAAAACAATACCAGCCTGTATAAAACTAAATTCAAGTGAAAACAAGTGACAAAAGATTGTTTGACAAATTTCGATTTTCTTGCACAAATATACACAAATAAATGTGGACATTAATTCAATGAATCGTAAAATGAGATGGCAAATGTGAAAAAATACTTCCCACCTCCCCCCATCGAAAAGCTTTTTAGTGATTCCATGAAGGTGGGGAGTTGTGCATGTTTTCGTTGTGTCTCAATAATTGTAGCAATTCATTTCTGGTTGAATGCAAAGCAATTAGTGAAACCAGCCTCTGGAATGTTGAAATAAACACATTAATAAAAGTGCTTCACTGGTGTGATTTTATTCATTAAAAACTTCTTGTGTGCTTTCAAACCTGTATGCTCCACAAATAAATGTTGCCATTAATCAAGACTCCCAATCGTCTGTATTGACCACGTCGGCCAAAAACATTTCGCTATTTGTTTTGGCGAAGTACTTACAGGACATCAGGGGTCCGAGGTCATGACCAGGATGGTCCCCCAGAGCACAATAAACAGACCAGAGAGATGCTGAGGTCAGGAGCCAGTGTCAAAGGGCAAGGGCTGCTAATTAAGAGGCCATTTCCAGCCATTCCCCGGTGACCGCTGCACTGAGATTGCACTGACCGCTTAAGTACACAGAAAAACCAGCATCAAATTCAGAAAACTAGATGAATAAATGGCAACGAAACTGCAAAAGAGGAAAACGAGGAGTGCATTTAACACTATGGAAGTTGTACCAAATAGTTTGGAATATGGTCCAAAAGCAAGCGATTTTCTGCAGATGAGATCTTAGATGTTTCAAAGAACCACTGCAGCAAGACTTGAATGAATTCTGTCCACAAAGTCTCCACGTTTTGGAGGGAAAGTTGCTTGGAGCTGTTTGTGCCTGCAGTGAAAGAGTCTGGAAGCGAACCTTTAGCATAAGAATGGAAACGGGGTCTGTGAACTTCTCTGAAGCCGACCTCCCTCCCACCATGTGACCAGTGGGCCATTCTTTGGAGCCTTGGCCTTGGCCTAAACTCCCAATCGAGCTGATTTAACGTATCCTACAAGGCTTTCCTCATGCATGCACCCCTTCCACACACGTTTCGTGCCTTGCCCTATGAATGGACCCAGGCCTCGAAATAACAGGGCGGCCTTTCTCCCATTGGGTCATTATGCAATTAGTTTTCCTCTCAGATAGACTGGAATGACCTCAATTTTTGGATTAGTTAAAGTATCTCCATCCAAACATTGAAATGTTTATTTATTACTTTGTTTACTAATTATCACAAATTACTTTTTTGTAAAGGCAATTAATGCTCAGTTCTGTCTCATAGTTTAACTCTTGAACGTAGAAGCTAAATGGCACCATTGTGTGTGTGTGTGTGTG
>NW_017806072.1:1410668-1412840 GCF_001891065.2 Hippocampus comes
ATATATATATATAAAAGTGGGATACATCTTGAACTGGTGACCAGCCAATTGCAGGGCGCACATAGACAAACAACCATCCGTGCTCACACTCACTCCTCGGGACAATTTCGAGTGATCCATGAACATCGGAGAAAGTTCTTAATTTGACGAGTTGTCATGAATCATAATTTTCACTGCACGTGACCTGACCGCCACTGAACTTGTTTAGACTGAATCACCAAACCCCCAGGTTTTGATTGAACCCAGGTTAAGAACTACTGATTTCGAGTTCAATCAAGCTCCCATGCATGTATTTAACTGTGAGAGGAAACCGGACTACCTGGAGAAAACCCACGTAGTCACAGGGAGAGTGCAAACCCCACACAGGAAGGCCAGGGCCGGATTTGAACCCATGACCTCTGCTCTGTGATGCAGATGTTCTTTTCGAGAGAGAGAGAGAGAGAGAGAGAGAGAGAGAGCGTTGGCGGGGAGGCAAGAAACACGCGCCGATGGGGTGGAGGGGGGGGGGGGGACAGAAAGAAAGAGCAAGCAGGAACTAGGCTTCATTGCGTGTGGAAAAAAAGAAAAAAGTGTCCATGTAGTAAAGGGTTTCGTGATAGATCTTAAGAATTTCAAAGGGTATTTGATGCTGCTGGAAAGAGAGAAACACCATGAAAGATATTGTGCTTAAGGCACCAACATGGATCTGTGCAAGCAATTTGCAAGCTGATATTGGTTTATCAGCACTGCACAACAATGAAGTTCCCAAATTGTTGCCACACGCTAATAACTCTGCTGTGATTGGCTGGCATTCACATTCAAAGGTAAGCGTTAACATTTTCACTGCAAGCTGATTCCCTGAAAATATATGACGTTCTTTGCTATCCATGGATAAACAGGAACGCTGAGACAAAATTAGGCCAAAAAAAAAAAGTGAAAAGAAAGATTTCTCCTCCATCATTTTGAGCCGTGCGAGCACCACAGGAATTCCAAGGCACATTCCAACAGGCTGGTTTGAGGTGATTTATCATTCAGCATTTATATGAACACAGGGGACTCGAACCGTGTCTGATGTGTGACTACTGTGTTAGCCTTTGACCCCAGACTGTCTGGAGGGCCACGATGACAGAGAGTCAAGGTCAAGGGGAAGGGGGTTGGGGAGACGGGGACGGGGGATGGGTGGCATCTGATGAGTGGAAGGGTTCCCTGTCTGGGAGTGCAGAACCCAGACAGTCTCAAGCATCTCTGCCAGGCCAGACGGGCTCCGTCGTGAACCCTTTTGCATCCGAAGCGCCACACTGTGTCTGCTGCCCGCCCCTGGAGGGGGAGCTGGTGTCTGCGCATAGCACAAAGACTCCCTAATCTGCCTCCATGCAAATCCACACAAAAACATTGATTGAACATTTGGATCGCACTCAGTTGCGTTTGTCTCTGTTGTTCATCAACAGTCATACGTTTAATTTTGATTCTCATAAACATTATTTTAGAGGATAATTATACATGCTAGAGAACCCTTTTCAAACAAACATTTTCTTGGCGACAGACTTTTCGATTGATGTTCGTTGCAATCAATTCATGACCGATGTACGTTTTTGTTGAGAGTTTATGCGTTGAGCCCCCTCGAAAAGTATTGGAGTGGAAAGGTTCCATGTTTTTGTTGTTTACTGAAGACATTTGGGTCCTTGATCAAAAGATGAATACAGTATGAGAAAAAAGTTCAGAAGGAACTTTGCCATATGACATGTCAAGGTTATGGCAAAGTACAATTAAATATTTATTTTGATCAATTTTGGCTAAGGAGGAGGAACAAAGGCTCTTCATCTTACAAAAGCCGGTGAACCGTATGCAAAAATGTTCACTCATTTGCTAATCTAATGAGATACAATGCAGAAGTAGAACTGACAGATGGCTTGATGAGGTTTTCAATGAGTCCATCGGGCAAGTTTTCATAAGAAAAGATAAAATAAGATAAGATCAGAAAACCTTCATGAATACAACAGTGAAATTTCACACTAAATATAAACTGACAAGAACACATGCAACAGTAGATCACACAGCAGTGTACAATTTGTCAGACGGAGAAGTATGATTTTTTTTTTTTGTCAATGCATAAAAGCAAATCTGTTCAGAAAAATGTTACAATGTAATAATTCTCATTCTATACCCACACATATACATATATATATATATATA
>NW_017806072.1:1412875-1413168 GCF_001891065.2 Hippocampus comes
TATATATATATACATCCATTCATCGATTTTCAATTTCAACATCACCTCTCCTTGAAGAGGGTCGCTGGAGCCTATCCCAGCTGACTTCGGGCGAAAATAGCAGACTGTACCCTAAACTGGTCGCTAGTCAGTCGCAGGGCATATATTGAGACAAACAACCATTCACGCCCACATCCACACCACCACTGAGCGGGAAACGATCCCTCACTGCTCGCATACAAGTCAGGCGAGTGTACCATTACACACACACGTGTGCGCGTGTGTGTGTGTGTGTGTGTGTGTGTATATATATA